>NC_045685.1:23981891-24289034 GCF_003331165.1 Xiphophorus hellerii
GATGGCGAGCGTCTGGTGGCCGGGCTTTTACCCATGGAGCCCGACCGGGCTCAGCCCGAAGAGGAAACATGGGCCCCCCCTCCCATGGGCCCACCACCCGTGGGAGGGGCCAAAGGGGTCGGGTGCAGTGTGGGATGGGTGGCAGCAGAGGGAGGGGACCCTGGCGGTCCGATCCTCGGTTGCAGAAACTGGCTCTTGGGACGTGGAATGTCACCTCTCTGGTGGGGAAGGAGCCGGAGCTAGTGCGTGAGGTCGAGAGGTTCCGGCTAGAAATAGTCGGTCTCACCTCGACGCACGGCTCTGGTTCTGGAACCAGTCTCCTTGAGAGGGGCTGGACATACTTCCACTCTGGAGTTGCCCAAGGTGAGAGGCGTCGGGCAGGAGTGGGCATACTTGTTGCTCCCCATCTCGGCGCCTGTACGTTGGGGTTTACCCCGGTGAACGAGAGGGTAGCATCCCTCCGCCTACGGGTGGGGGGACGGGTTCTGACTGTCGTTTGTGCTTACGGGCCGAACGACAGTTCAGATTACCCACCCTTTTTGGAGTCCTTAGAGGGGGTACTGGAGAGTGCTCCTCCTGGGGACTCCCTTGTTCTGCTGGGGGACTTCATCGCTCACGTGGGCAATGACAGTGAGACCTGGAGGGGCGTGGTTGGGAGGAACAGCCCGCCCGACCTGAACTCGAGCGGTGTTCTGTTGCTGGACTTCTGTGCTCGCCACGGATTGTCCATAACGAACACCATGTTCAAGCATAAGGGTGTCCATATGTGCACTTGGCACCAGGACACCCTAGGCCGCAGTTCGATGATCGACTTTGTCATCGTTTCATCGGATCTGCGGCCGTATGTCTTGGACACTCGGGTGAAGAGAGGTGCGGAGCTGTCCACTGACCACTACCTGGTGGTGAGTTGGCTCCGGTGGTGGGGGCGAAAGCCGGTCAGACCTGGCAGGCCCAAACGTGTTGTGAGGGTCTGCTGGGAACGTCTGGCGGAATCCCCTGTGAGACGGAGCTTTAACTCCCATCTCCGGCAAAACTTCGAACACGTCCCGGGGGAGGTGGGGGACATGGAGTCTGAGTGGACCGTGTTCCGTGCCTCCATTGTCGAGGCGGCCGATCGGAGCTGTGGCCGCAAGGTTGTCGGTGCCTGTCGCGGCGGCAACCCTCGAACCCGCTGGTGGACACCTTCGGTGAGGGATGCCGTCAGGCTGAAGAAGGAGTCCTATCGGGCCTTTTTGGCCTGTGGGACTCCGGAAGCAGCTGATGGGTACCGGCGGGCGAAGCGGCATGCGGCTCGGGCGGTTGCTGAGGCAAAAACTCGGGCGTGGGAGGAGTTTGGAGAGGCCACGGAGAAAGACTTCCGTACGGCTTCGAGGCGATTCTGGTCCACCATCCGGCGTCTCAGGGGGGGGGAAGCGGTGCAGCATCAACACTGTTTATAGTGGGGATGGTGTGCTGCTGACCTCTACTCGGGACGTTGTGGGCCGGTGGGCAGAGTACTTCGAAGACCTCCTCAATCCCACCAACATGCCTTCCACTGAGGAAGCGGAGCCTGGGGACTCTGGGTTGGGCTCTCCAATCTCTGGGGGCGAGGTCGCCGAGGTGGTTAAAAAGCTCCTCGGTGGCAAGGCCCCGGGGGTGGATGAGATCCGCCCGGAGTTCCTTAAGGCTCTGGATGTTGTAGGGTTGTGTTGGTTGACGCGACTCTGCAATGTCGCATGGACATCGGGGGCAGTTCCCCTGGATTGGCAGACTGGGGTGGTGGTCCCCCTGTTCAAAAAGGGGGACCGGAGGGTGTGCTCCAATTATAGAGGGGTCACACTCTTAAGCCTCCCTGGCAAGGTCTATTCAGGGGTCCTGGAGAGGAGGGTCCGCCGGATAGTCGAACCTCGGATTCAGGAAGAGCAGTGTGGTTGTCGTCCTGGTCGTGGAACACTGGACCAGCTCTACACCCTCGGCAGGGTCCTGGAGGGTGCATGGGAGTTCGCCCAACCAGTCTACATGTGTTTTGTGGACTTGGAGAAGGCGTTCGACCGTGTCCCTCGGGGAGCCCTGTGGGGGGTTCTCCGGGAGTATGGGGTACCGGGCCCTTTGATACGGGCTGTCAGGTCCCTGTATGACCGGTGTCAGAGTCTGGTCCGCATTGCCGGCAGTAAGTCGGGCTCGTTTCCGGTGAGAGTTGGACTCCGCCAGGGCTGCCCTTTGTCACCGATTCTGTTCATCACTTTCATGGACAGAATTTCTAGGCGTAGCCAAGGTGTTGAGGGGATCCGATTTGGTGGCCTTAGGATCTCATCTCTGCTTTTCACAGACGATGTGGTCCTTTTGGCTTCATCAGATCGTGATCTGCAGCTCTCGCTGGAGCGGTTCGCAGCCGAGTGTGAAGCGGCCGGGATGGGGATCAGTGCCTCCAAATCCGAGGCCATGGTCTTGAGCCGGAAAAGGGTAGAGTGCCTTCTCCGGGTCAGGGGGGGTGTCCTGCCCCAAGTGGAGGAGTTTAAGTATCTCGGGATCTTGTTCACGAATGGGGGAAGAAGGGAGCGGGAGATCGACAGGCGGATTGGCGCAGCGTCTGCTGTCAAGCGGGCGCTGTACCGGTCCGTCGTGGTGAAGAGAGAGCTGAGCCAAAAAGCGAAGCTCTCGATTTACCGGTCGATCTACGTTCCCACCCTCATCTATGGTCATGAGCTTTGGGTCATGACCGAAAGAACGAGATCGCGGATACAAGCGGCCGAAATGGGTTTTCTCCGTAGGGTGGCTGGGCTCTCCCTTAGAGATAGGGTGAGAAGCTCAGTCATCCTGGAGGGACTCAGAGTAGAGCCGCTGCTCCTTCACATCGAGAGGAGCCAGTTGAGGTGGCTCGGGCATCTGGTCAGGATGCCTCCTGGACGCCTCCCTGGTGAGGTGTTCCGGGCACGTCCCACCGGGAGGAGGCCCCGGGGAAGACCCAGGACACGCTGGAGGGACTATGTCTCTCGGCTGGCCTGGGAACGCCTCGGGATTCCCCCGGAGGAGCTAGAAGAAGTGGCTGGGGAGAGGGAAGTCTGAGCCTCCCTTCTGAAGCTGCTACCCCCGCGACCCGACCTCGGATAAGCGGAAGAAGATGGATGGATGGATGGATGGATGGATGGAATTAATCTTTAAGATTATACACAGTTATGACATCATCTATGCACATTGATATGAAAGCTTCTAAATGTAAGAAAAGTAATAAAGTGGCATTTAACAAACAAAAGTTTAGCTTTTGTTCCTTCTAACTAAACTAAAAAAAAGGTTTCATACAATTTAGAGTCAGACAGTAAAAATAAAAAGGTTCTGGTTTCATCTGTGTGTGTGTGTGTGTGTGTGTGTGTGTGTGTGTGTTTGTGGGTGTGTGTGTGTGTGTGTGTGTGTGTGGTGCAGTAAATCTTGACCCCTGAATGATGAGGTGACTGTTGGTTCACAACTTTGATCTCATTAATAAAACAAAAATATGCAAAATTGAATTCAAAATATTCAAAAGCGGAATTTTAAAAACCTGTTTTTCTTTTTTGTCACAGGACCTGATCCTGGAGTTAAAGATGGTGTTGTTGTTGTTGGAGCACTCATCATCCTCATCTTCATCACATACTATGTTGTATGTCGCCACAGAGGTAAACAAAGTAAGTCAGTCATTGTCTTTGTAAGTCTTGCAGAATTTCGGTGAATTAATGATTCTCTCCATACATGCATATTTCCAATTGATAGAAATTTATAGTTTTTAATAGTTTGCAAAATCTGATCTGAAACTGAAGAGAAGTAAAACTCAGAAACATGGAGCTGTCTGGATAAACATGTATAAGAAAAGTTATGCAGTTTTCACATATTTATCAATATCTGTTGGTGTTTGTCTGAAAAGAAAGAAAAACAAGAAACCAAATTATTATGAGTAACTTTTTTCTCTTTTAGGTCTTTGTTGTTTATTGTAGCCTTTCTGCCTGCCCAGGTTGATGAAACATTTTTACCAGACAAAAGCTGTTAAGGAGAATTAAATATTGTCACTCATTTATATTGTTAAGCTAAATATTCACTGTTGTTTACTTTCTGTTGTGTACAGTTTTTCCATGGTGGAACAAGTCTCAAAATGAACAAGTGAGAAATGATGGAGGTATGGAAATGGAACAATTTATAATAATTAACTTATATTAATTCTTTACTTTTTTATTTTCCTGCTCATTGATAAACTAAGCAGGACTGCAGTCACTGAACATCACAGCTGAGCATCAAACCAGGAAACTGAACTTCCTTGTTGGTGACTGAATCTGACTGACTAGATAATTTGATGTAGCAGCAGTGAACTGGTGACCTGACTGGTTTACTCTTGGCTCACCAGCTTTCCCACTGACCTGAACAGTGATATGCAGGTTTAGACCAGAGGTGACCAACCTGTGGCCCCGGATCTGGACAACACTAAAGAAAAACAGCCAAGAATCAAGAAAACAAAATCCAACAACATTCATTCATAAAATGCTATAAATAAAACTATTAAAAATTGCAAACACATAACTCAGATTTTCTCTTCTTTGTTGTGTTTTCTTCAACAGAGAAGCTTATAGCCAATTAAAACATGTTTAATATTATGATTACATCAGACCAATTAAAAAAAGAAACTAGAGCTTAATGAAAGACATCTCTTCTACCTTAATGAAAGTTTTATTCAAAAGGTTCTTTTAATCTGACAAGCCTCATCTGAATATACATTACATATTCAATTTAATATGACTATGTTTACATTTTTATTTTAATATGCTTCAGTTTCTGGATTGTCTCATTTTTGTCAACAAGCATCTGGAAACAAATGAATGACAAATAATTTTAGAAAAAGTAAAAACTTTACTGCTTTACTTTATTTTTTGCTGATTGATGATAATTTTCTTTTGAAAAACTAAAAATGACAGAATTCAGTTTTTATCCAAGCCATCTTAATAATAATGTTACTTTGGGATATCAAACAATCAGAAGAAGATGATTTTATTGAAAACATTTTGTTTTGTGTTTCATAGATCGCAGAGGAAATGGTAACCAAGGAGATGGAGCTGAAGAAAGACCTTTACAGGACCTGGGAAAATCAAACCAAAGTGTCTGAATTCATCATCCTGACCTGGAATCTCCTCAACCACTTGTTGGCTGACGCGACTCTGCAATATCGAATGGACATCAGGGGCAGTTCCCCTGGATTGGCAGACTGGGGTGGTGGTCTGGAGTGGAGTCACCCTCATAAGCCTCCCTGGCCAGGTCTATTCAGGGGTCCTGGAGAGGAGGAGCCGTTGGATAGTCAAACCTCGGATTCAGGAAGAGCAGTGTAGTTTTTGTCCTGGTCGTGGAACACTGGACCAGCTCTACACCCTCAGCAGGGTCCTGGAGGGTTCTGGGAGTTTGCCCAACTGGTCTATATGTGTTTTGTGGACCTGGAGAAGGTGTTCGACCGTGTCCCTCGGGGAGCCCTGTGGGGGGTCCTCCGGGAGTATGGGGTACCGGGAACTTTGCTGTCAGGTCCCTGTATGACCGGTGTCAGAGTCTGGTCCACATTGCCGGCAGTAAGTCGGGCTTGTTTCCGGTGAGAGTTGGACTCCGCCAGGGCTGCCCTTTGTCACCGATTCTGTTCATCACTTTCATGGACAGAATTTCTAGGCGCAGCCAAGGTGTTGAGGGGATCCGATTTGGTGGCCTTAGGATCTCATCTCTGCTTTTTGCAGATGATGTGGTTCTGTTGGCTTCATCAGGTCGTGATCTGGATGCTTTCTTGTTTTTCATGTTTCTTTGCCTTCTTACATTGGGATCTGCATTAACAAATACAGGTTAGTCTCTATTGTCATTTGCTTCAGCTATATTGTTATTGCTAAGAACCAGTGTTGTACAAAGTACTGAAATCTCAGAGTCAAGTAAAAGTATAAGTACCTCTCCAAAATATGACTTTGGTAAAAGTCCAAGTCACTGACTGAAATGTTACTTGAGTAAAAGTCTTAAAGTATCTGAAACTTCTTGTACTTAAGTATGGAAATTACTGTAAAAATGGATGTACTCAAGTAATGTAATGAAAAGTATAAGTAAAAAGTAAAACAAGGCAAATGTAGTTTGAATGACATTTTTTATATTTTGGTAAACTTGTCAAATACACTTAAAATAATGTACCCAACCAAGTGCAGGCAAAATTAAACCTGCTAATAGATATACCTGCAGGCATCATTTAGTTAAGAAAATTAGGTGCTTTACCTATAGCACAAGGTTAACTTGACCTGCTTTACAACTGATTATTATTCGTTAGATTTAGTCTAAATTGCTATCGCTATGGCTTCTGTCCCCCCTTGAACAGAGGAGTCTAGGTAGCCTGCTAAGGTCAACATTAGGCCTCAGCTAAATACACCACGTGTGGAACTGAAACAATGCCAAACAAAGTTCATTTATACAGGTAACGTTATAAGATTTCACAATAGTGTCTAGTGACCAAGCTATAGTTACTGAAACAGGAGGATTATAACCATTTCATAAGAAATTACCTCGATGTGTTTCTTCAAGTTGGACGGGGAGTTTTTGTAAGATAGATTTTCCACATCTTTGGGCAGGAATAACATAAACTGCATGCGGTACGACGAATCTTTAACACCCACGAAAGAGTATATTGTGTTTAAATAAGGCCATGGGCTCTCATCACCAGCTGGTGGTTCCCCTGGAGCCACCAGCAGTCGTTGTGGTCTCCGTCTCCTCCTCCATGTGGCTGCTGCTGATTGCTAGACTTGTGTTGGGTAAATTGTATTACTAGTATTATCAAATATTCGTTGTATCATGTAGCTTTGTAGTTACATTTAGATAATGTTTACTTATCTGCTTTTTCTCTTTTACTCTTAGTATAAGTAATGTTTCTGTGTGTTAAATAACTCTGATTCCTTCCTAAGGACTCCCTGGGAGATGGAGGTGTTAGTTGCTCCCAGCAGAGTTTTACAGTCCTGCAATAAACTCTGCTCTGTTCTTCTTTGTGCTACAAAGCCGTTGCTTTGAAGCTATACAACGTGTCCTATTCGACGCCGTGCATGGAGCAAGAAGGATCTAGAGTGTAGATAACATGTGTTTAGTTAGTGATTGTCATTTAGCACTGCAACTAAAATGCTTTGACCCCACCCCTTAGAGTTGCAGTGCTCTCTGTGATAGGGACTCTGAAAGTAATAAAAAGAGAGGAGCGGACAAATGTGTTTCAGAGCGGTTGGAGATTTGTAACTGAAAGCACATCTCTGTCCGTTCTCCTCGCGAGAAACAAAGAATCTAACTCTCTTGTCTTTCCTGTGTTTGTTTAATGTGTCCTTAATAGGTATTTAGACCTGACAACTTGCTTTGTGTTTAATGGGAGAAGCGAAACAGGTGTATCCTATTGGTGGTGATGAATAAGCCCAGGCAAGTAGGCTACCGACTTTGTTGCAGTCAATCAGTAGGTGGGGTCAAAACACTTGCGTTTCTCTCTCTCGCTTTTTTGTAACGAGTAACTAAACCACACATTGAAAATGTATCGGAGTAAAAGTATGCAATTAAGTTCGGAAATATAGTGAAGTAAAAGTGAAAGTCATCCAAAATGTTCATACTCGAGGAAAGTATGAAGTACTCCGAAATATACTTAAGTAAAGTAGTGAAGTGTTTTTACTTCGTTACTATACAACACTATTAAAAACAGACATCACTCTGTAACAAATATTACCATATAGTTGCTTTACTTCATCTGTACAGAAGAAAGGCTCATTTGCATTTTAGTATCTGCTAATTACAGGATCATCTCCACAGACTACCTCACTCTGCAGCGCCTCATTGGCTGACGGGCTCAGGTAACTGTCTGTTGGTCTGAAGTCAGTCTGTCTCTCTGACTGAGACAACAAACTTCTGACTTGATTTGTTCTCCAGAGGAGGAAAAGGACTGTCTTATTTTAGTGACATCTCTGCTTAGTCCAGACAGACAATGCTAAGCTGCATTTTCCCGTTACAACAACACGGCTTCATCATAAAAGAATCCAGGTACCAGACTGGCCTGTCTGCAGTCCAGACCTGCACATGTTTGGCACATTATGAAGAGCAAAATGCAATAATGGAAACCTCAGACAGTTATCAACTGAAGTTGAGCATCAAGCAAGAATGGAAAATATCTCCACCTGAAGACTGTCAGTCTCAAACCTCAGTTTGAGGAAACTAATGACAGTTTCCTCAACTCTGTTGACAGGAAGTAGAAACTCAAGCAGAAACAGTTTAACTCTAAATGTCAGCCTTGTGTTTGTGTTCATTCATTATGATGATTAAAATATATTAAATCATAAAAGGATTAAATCAGGAGAAAAGTTTGAATAACTGAATAAAATACATTCATCAACAAATAACAAAAATCCTTGTTAGATAATTTGAAGCAGATTATTTCTGATTCTAACAACAGTTCTTGTTTTAAGGTCCAGATCTGTTGTTCCAGTCCAGGTCAGAGTCCAGTGTCTCTCCTTGGTCTCTGCTGCTGCTGTGGAAGTGGACCGCTTCACTTTGACCTCTGACCTTTCTGCTCTGTTTTCTCTGTCCTGTAGTTCATAAAAACATCTCAGCTGTTCCTGGACAGAGCGTCTCTCTGCCATGCCGACTCCCCAACATCAAACCTCTTGTGGTTGTGAAGTGGACCCGACCGGACCTGGAACCAGAAGATGTCCTCCTGTTCAGAGATGAGCAGCCTGACCCAGAGAACCAGCATCCATCTTTTAGGAAGCGGGTGGAGCTGCAGGACAGACGGATGAAGGACGGAGACGTGTCTTTGCTTCTGAGCAACGTGACGACCAGCGACTCGGGAAAATACGAGTGTCGAGTTTTCCAGAGAGAAGCAACTGGCAGGAAGAGACGCACTTTGACCTCTGACCCCATCGGGATCGTCTTCCTGGATGTAGCGCCTCCTCCAGGTGAGTTTTCATGGTTTCTATATTCCAGTGAAAGAAGGAAGCTGCATAAAGTGTTTTAATGTTCAGATCAGTGAATCTTCTTAAAGGTGAAAATGTCTTTAGAGTCTCTGTGGGGGCTGTGGCTAATCTAAGGGGGAATGTCCCTTTAAGGCCAGATGTGGTTCTGGTTCTGCAGTGAACCTGTCAGACCAGATGTTTGTTTTCTAAAGCTGCTGCAGAAAGCAGCTGGTCTGAGAGCAGCAGATGAAGAGAAATGGATTCTGACCTTCAGCTCTGATTCTGTTTTACAGAAAACGAGGAGGAAAGAAAAGCAGATGGAAGCAGAAACAAACATGTTGGACTGATTTTTGTAGCCGTTCTGATTATTGGTTGGTTTCTTCGTCGCTATTTAACAAAGCAGAAGATGAACAGATCACCGAACTCAGTGAGTGTTAAGGACGGTTCTAGTTCAGATCCCCAACCTTGATCCTCAGAGCTCAACATCCTCCATGACTTGAATGTGACTTTGCTCTAACAACTTGATTGCAATGATTGCATCAGCTCCTCTGCAGGCCATCAGGTTCTGCTGAGGACTTTTAATAATTGAATCATTTATGTGGCTACAGGGAAAGTCCTAAAGCCTGCAGGACTTTGGGCTCTGAGGACCAGGGTTGGGATCACTGCTCCAGTTGACCCAAGATTGGTTTCTTCAGCTGTTACAGTCGATATCTTGATGCAGTGAAAGTGAAATTTTGTATTTTGAACAAATCAATCTAAAGAAGCAGGAACACATTTATTAAACATGTATGCACAAAAAAACAGTTTTGCAGCTTAAGAATCAATAATTTTATCTCCTGACTTTGTTCAAAACTGAGTGAGTAGAAATTTAAACTGTTATTATTCTTCAATATAAAACATGTATATATGATCTAAGAATAATATATTCCATTTTATTTTATTTATTTCCTCAATAACTATTTAAAACTAGTTATATATTTATGTAACTTTCATTATACTGTTATATAAATATATTTATGCTTGTATATTGTTTCCATTCTTTAGCCGTTGTGTTTCAGAAAGTCACTTCACATGTTAATGTTCACATGTGTTTCGATGATGTTCTTATTTTTATTCATATTTACCTTTAAATCACGCCCTCCTTCTCTTTCTGCAAATTATTCTTGAATATTTTTGTGTTGTAGATTATGTGTGTACATTATCCAATGGAAATTTTAATGTACATGATTTTGTATAAAGTGTGTTTTTAATCTTACTGTATTAAATATCCTTATTGCTTTTTTCTAAGGTGTGATTATCAACTGCAGAGAATTTTTATATCTTTTATTCCCAGATCTATGCAAAGTAGAATAGTTAAAGTAAAGACATTGATGAATATAGAATATGCAGGAATTTCAGATCTAAAATATAAAGTTATTCTTCCAAGAACTGCAGTAAATATGATCAGATTTAATCTGATTAAATGAGATTCAGAGAAATTTTATTTCATTCACTCTTTTATGTTTATCTTTAGTTATGAGTTTTACATTAAATTGTACATTATTCCTTCCAAACAGTATAAACTTTGTTTTATTCAGGTATATTTAGAAATTATTTCTGTTAAAACTCAGGTCTAGTTTGTGTCTTCAGTCCTAATTGGATTGTTGAATTACTGATCACAAAAACATTTAAACTTCAATAATTTAATTTATGTATGTTGATATTTTGTTACTGAGCTAATAAAATATTCAGCTTTTCTTGTTTTTTTGTTTTCAGTGTTTTTCAAACTTTTCTCAGTTAAATCTTTATCTTTATAGTTAAATAAATAAACAGGAAGTAGAAACATAGAATCTGATGAAAGATGTTCAATTAATGCATAAAAATAAATTAAATCAACAAATGTTACTAAATTATTTCATGTTGTTTCCTGATTTTGTTTCATTTAAACTGAAGTGAAGATCACAGAGTGAAGCATCAGGATGAAGCTGCTGATCAACTGATCAGATCAATATTCAATAATCACGTCTTAAAGCTGTTAGAAATAAACACATTTCATTAAAGAAACATTTCTAAATCTGTGTTTTCACATCAGAACTGAATAAAGACAGAAAGGAGGAGAAATACTAACTTTCACTGCTGAGCAGCTTTTAGTCAGAGCTTAGAGCGCCACCATGTGGACAAAACCACACATTGCAGCTGATCTCTGCTGAGGTAACATCATTTACTTCCTGGTTGGATCTTTATAGATTTGACTGATTTTGGTGATTATTATTATTATTATTATTATTATTAATAGATTAAAACTCTGTTATTCACAACATCTGGGTCCAGATGTTCTGGTTCCTGATCAAAGCTCCAGTTTAACCAGCTGCTCTGAACCAGTTGATCTGGAGCTAAATGTTGATCATCTGACGGTTTAATGAGACGCTGCAGATAAAATAAATATGATAAAATAATGAAATTTATTCTATTAACATGGAATTAGAGTCCTGACAGCATCTTTCTATAAAACTGATTTATTTACATTTTAACAGCAGAAACAGAAAACAAAGCAGATAAACTGATCACAGTAACAAAACCTCTCAGCTGTTCAGCTTTAATAACTGGATGGTTCTGATCCACAGAACCTTTTGGAGCTGAAAGCTGAGAAAACGACTCACTGGCAGCTTTTCATTGAGATTCATGTTGATTCATTTGAAATGACTGAATTTTAATACTTTCTGAATCAAAGCTCTGAGAAAAATGACTTCAATAAATTTGCTTCAACAAACTTTTTAAAGTTGATTCAAAACAACAGATGGAAAGACTCTGTTCATTTTTTTACTACGATTCATTCATTCACTAAATTAAAATATTTTACATATAAAAACATTTATAAAAATCATTCAGTTGTTTATAAAAATAACATTTATTATAAACGTTTCACCAGCTGGTTTTTACTTAAATTATAAACTTGTGTAAAAACGTCCATTAATCTGGACTGAACTGGACAAAGTCATCAGAACTGAACCAAACGACTCCTGGAACAAAATCCTCTGGACCGATGAGACCAAAGTCCAGAAGTTTGATCTCAATAAACAGAGAAAACATGGAGGCGCCATCGTAATAGAAAATGTTATAAGGTTCTCCTCACCTCTCTTCTGCTTTAGGTTGTCTGCATGATCTTATCATGATTTTGGTCAAGCTGCTCTCAGATGGGCCTCTGCTGTACCAAAGAACAGCAGGAGCTCCTTGATCCTGGAGACGATCTAAAAGTTTCTTCCCAACGTAGAATTTATCCTTTAGCATCAGAGAACCATCTCCTTTCCTTAACAACAGACAAATGGCCAGACTATCTGTGTTGGTCTCCACAGAATCTCTGGTACATCACAATCAGGGATTCACACCTATAGTCCAATCAAGTCTCTCTTCTCTGACCAGAACCTATAAAAGGAAACCAGATCCACTGTTGGTCAGAGCAGACTTGACAGATTCCTACGACTCTGTATTTCTGTTCTCACCTTGCAAGGTTTTAATAAATTCCTTATTTCTTCTCTTCCAGACTCTTGCTAAAGTAATTTCTTCCATGACAGCCATGTTGGAGCAGCTCAGCTACGTCGGCTCTGATTGGTTCTTGTTTTGGTTTCCCTCTGGGTTTGTCGTTGCAGGGATCTTTCTTCTTACATTTTTTACTTTTGGACTTTTGTAGTGTTGCGTAACCATAACAATGTTTTGTTTTTAGAACGGGGAAACTGTAAACGACCTTTACTTGTATAGTTCTGCTCAAAGATAATCCAACAGAAACAGAAATTTAAATTAAATATTTGTTGCTTTTTATCAGCAGCTTCCTGAGATGTTTTGGGTTTTCTGGATTCTTAGTTCTGGTTCTGATCAGATCAGCCTGGATTCTGGTTTAATTTAGTTCAGTCATTTTCTACTTTATGTTTATTCATTACTTGTGTTTAGTAGCTCATTAGCAGTTAGATTAATGTTCCTAGTTTTCTAGTTAGTGTTCTCTCTCTCCTTCCCTCTACTCTCTCTCTACAGAGGAGAAGCAAAAGCTGATGAGGTGGATTAGCAGAGCCTGATGATGTCATCCAGTGTTTCAGTGAACTATTTTCTCTGCTGTCTGATATTTGACTTGTTTGCTTGTCATGCAGCCATGAATTGGTCAAACAGCAACAGTCTTCAGTCAGAGGCTTCTTCATATTCAGTCCAACACAGACTGCTACTGGAGCTCCTTCCTGCCCACAGGATCATCATCCATATCAACCCTTTGAACTGAGAGTCAGGAAAAGTTTGACCATCAGAGCTGCTGCTGCTGCTGCTGTCAGTAACAGAGAAACATGGAGGCCGATCCTTCCTCGACCTTCTGGTTCTGGATCCAAGGTCGTTCTCTGGGTTGGAGAAACATCAGCAGCTGCTGGAAAGATAGAAGAGAGGTTTGAATATTACAGAAACCTTTAGAAGAATAAAGTTTAATGGGAAACAATTAAACATGAAACCATATAAACAACACAGAAACATTTGGTTCTGTTTTAACCTTTATAAACCGGGTCGGTTCTGATCACAAAGAAACATGAAAACTTTTCATTTTTCTCCGACTCTCTGGATGAAACCAGTTAGGACTTTTACCTCATTCTGAGTTTCCTCAAACTAAATCAGAGGAAAAAATAATCTAAATAAATAAAAACCAAGAGAAACAGGAAGAAATAATTTCACAGAAAAACACAAAAGTTTTTTTTTTATATATCAGAAAAACTTTGCTGCATTTTTTCAGTTCAATTTCACTTTTTCAGCATTTAGACTTTATAAAGTTCAGATGTTGCAACATGAACTCACTAGTAACGCTGAGTCGACATCTTCCAGAGTTGAATCCATCTTCAGTTTTCACGTCACACAGATACAGACCAGAGTCTTCAGTCCTCAGTCTGGACACATGGAGTCTGATTCGTCCTTCTCTGAGGACGTCTTTGTCAATCTGGACTCGTCCTGAAAACTGTTCATCCTGAGAATCTGGAAACTCAACTCCTTCATGGATGTGACACAGAACCAATTCTCTAGGGGGATCTAGAAGTTCACAGAGGATAAACATGGAGGACAGAGAGGAGTCGGGTCTGGTGGTGAAGGTCCACTCCAGAGTGATGCTGTGGTTCTCCTCTGCCTGATAGCTGCTCTGTGTCACATTCACTACAAATGTTGCTGCTGAGGAGACAGAGAGGGAAAGAGAGGAGCAGACACACTGAGAACTGGAACATGGGAGTCTTTCAGCTCCATCTAGAGAGCTTTCTGTCACAAAGACAAGATGGAGACTGACCACAGAGACATGAGCTGAGGATGAGGAGCAGCAGGATCCTGGAGATCATCTTCATCCTGAGAGAGGAAGAGGAGGAGAGGCAGCAGAACATCAGGAACATCATCAAGTCCAAGAGTCCAGTTGTTCCTTAAAATAACTGGACTTCTGGTTAGGAAAAGAAAAACAATGTTGTAAAAGGAGTGAAATTATTCTGTTATAATTCATGAGGAGAAAACACCAGAGAGTGAAATCTGGGAATAGTTTGTTGCGTTTTTTCTGTTTTTCACATATTTTTCACACTTTTCAAATAAAATGTGACAATAATGTGTATTTTAAATAACAACATTGCAAACGAACCACAAAGAAAATAAAGCTGAAGCTGTGAAGAGAATCATTCCTCTATAAGGAAATCTGCTGTGCTGCATTTGTGTTTGTGTGATTCTCAGCAAATATCCAGTTGGTCGAAACACAAAGAGACAAAAAGATTTAATCCTAAAGACTAATCTCTAGGATTAAATTTAATATGAATCATTTTACTATACTAAACTAATGAGACATCTTCATCCTGAGAGAGGAAGAGGAGAGGAGGCAGCAGAACATCTGGAACAACTAAAATATCTGGTCTTTCCTCAGACACGTTTTTTTTTCTGTACTTAGTTTCTATTCGTTTTTCTGCACTGCTGAAGATCTATACTTTTATTTTACAACATATTAACTGTAAACATTATGATGCTCACCTGATCGGCTGTGAATGCACCGCCTGCACTGAGGTCTGCTGCTGCTCCGCTCACACTGTCTCAGAACAGCGCCGTCAAAAACTTATACAGGCGGTTACTTCACTGACGTCTCTGACGTCACTGACCCTTTCCGCCTCTTTCCGCCTCTTCCTCAGAAACGCACTTACACCCGGAAATTTAGTTCCCTGTTTTTGCCAGTCGACATCAGTGTTTATCAGACGGTGCGTCCACATCCGATCATGTGAGCAGCATAAACCTGTTTTATTTAATTTTCGGTCATTTATTGAGACAATCTGCTACATAACAGGACAGAAACTTTAAGGACCAGGAGTTAGAATAACAACCTAGTAAATAAACTCAGGAACGTCGTCAGATAAGTTAAATATGAGTGAGTGAATTCTGCAAATTACTAATGTCTGCGTGTCTTCTTTTAACACGCAGACACGCTTCTGTTGGAGGCAGACGCGCGTCCGCCTCCAACAGAAACTCTAACAGAGTCTCTGTTAGAGTCTAACTCTGTTAAAGCCCTTTAACAGAGGCAGAATCGCGCCTCAGCCTCCGATGCAGAAGCGCGATTCTGCCACTAACAGAGTCATATTTTTCATTTAGTGAAGTTACTCAAAGGGTGGAGTAGCAAGACATTTTACTCAAATAAAAGTAAATAGCATGATAGAGTAAAACTACATCCAAAGGTATTTTGTCCCCAAAGATTTTTACCCATTTTTGGTGGAATATGTAAAATTTTAGTGGTGCCATTTTTCCACCAAATGGGTGGAAAAATAAGGCCAAACATAAACTTTGATTAATTGTTAATTAAAGTCAAGAGCATTTGTCTTCTGCATGTTTTATGGCTTGATAGGAATAAAGTTATTCAGACACTTAAACCACATTAAGCTATGAATGCTGGGGATGCAGTTCCTATAGTCCACTGGTGAAACTGGAATCCATCAGGTGTCTGTCTGTGGGAAGTCGTGACAGTAGCACCACAGGCAGCACCGATCTGTAGTGGGTTGGTGCGATCCTTATTGTTACAGAAACAGTTTATCCACCATCATCGATAATCATGCTAACTAGCTGAGCTTTCATATCAAGCATCCCTGTGGTGAACCAGCTGTAACAAAGCAGAGAGGAAGTAGGAGGGTTTGTGCAGCATATACAGAAAGTGATTGGTAGCGCTATAACCTTCCTCATGTCTCTGATTGGTTGTTTCTGACAGAGCAGTGTATTTCTGCAGATCGTAGTAGGACCATAGAGCAGTGGAGCTGGATGTTTTCACAGAGTGTCTCATGTTATGCTGTCAGGACATAGTGATAGTTTTTAGAAATAAGATGTTTCTTTTTTCTTTTTTTTAGAAAAAACATCTTATATCTCTAAGATGATTAAATAATTAAATCATAAAAGGATTTAAACCAACTGAAAAGTTTGAATAACTGAATAAAATACATTCATCAACAAATAACAAGAATCTTTGTTAGATAATTTAAAGCAAATTATTTCTGGTTCTAACAACAGTTCTTGTTTTAAGGTCCAGGGGCCTCATGTAGAAATCATGCATGCACGCAAAAAATGTGTGGCGCCATATTTTACGCACAAGTCGGCATGTATAAAAATTAACTTTGCATCAAAGTTTGTGTCAATATTTGCAGATATCTTCCCTGGAGTGGAAATATGCGGCTGCCACAAAAACGTTTTCTGTGAACAATAAGAGAAACATTTTATCCTTAAACCTTTACACAAGGAGCAGCCAATCAGGTTTGTCACTAGTTCAGGAATAAAGCAATAAACGAACATGACTCAGGACGTCCTAATACTGCAGAGTACCTTCTGCAGTACTGGATGGTTCAGTGAACACCTCTGGGACAGGTGCTGGATCTCCTCTCTCTACAGGGTCTCATCATTGTTATCAGGTCCTTCCTAGGTAACATAAATGTGTCCAGAGAAAGAAAAGGTAGAATTTAAAATGGTTTATTACAAAAAGAAGGTTTTACAAACAACCTGTATACCTTAACCCAAATAACACTCAAATATAGAACCAACAAAGCTAAAGCAGGTCAAGTGTGACTTAATTAAATGACCAAAAATAACCAAACATGTTCATTTAAACTCAAAACAACTCAAAAGAAAAAAATAAATACTAAAGAAGTACCAAACCCCTCAAGCACAATCTTCTAGCAGAACAAAGTGGGTCAGCAGAACAAAAGACTTCAAATCTGCCCAAAACAGTTTTCAAAAAGGCTAACAAGCAAGCAAAGTGGTCAGCTCCATAAAAGCTGCCCCACTGGAGGAATGGTTGCAGAGTCTTTTATAGGTGGGCCAATATTGATTGGTACGGTCATCATCTGCTGGTCCAATGTGGTTGCTGCTCCACAGCCAATCAGCAAAGTGTGCTCCCACATCTGAACCTGCATAAGAGAGACTGGACAGCCTCTAGAGACCGGGCCGAATCAGACCCACTGCAGCTGTATCATCTGCAAACTTTGGATCCCTGTCAGAGAAGTGGATGGCTGCACAGTCATGGGTGAACAGTGTAAACAGAACCAGACTGAGCACACAGCCCTGTGGTGTGCCTGCACTGAGAACCAGGGTGGAGAACCATTATCACCACCTGAGAATGGTTGGTGGGAAAGTCCCGGATCCAAACACACATTGATGTTGAAAGTCCCATGTACGTCTGACATATAAAGAAAAAGGGACTCAGTACAACAACTAGATAAAAAGGTCAAAGAGTATCACATTTCACAGGTCAGGAAAAAGTTTTAAGTTAGAGAAAAGGGAGCGGGAAGTAGGCTAGTTATGCTAGCTTGACTTTGACAACCTTAACATGTAGATGTCCTGAGGAATTTGGTGTATCCGGTTCTGTTAAAAACAAAGGCAACTCTGACAGTTCATCAGTAGTGCAGGTGTTTAAATTGGCTAATCAACCACTGCTGTGTTCAGATAGCCACTTATTAATAATCGTAAATAAAACATCAAGCCTGAAAATGTAATACTCCATGTATGGGAATAGTTTGCACGTTTTCTGGTGTTGATTTCTGACACACTAATGAAGCTATTGTCGGTCAGTTGCTATGACAATGGGTCTGTATCTAGCATAGCCAATAGATGAACAAGAAAAAGAATATGAGTCTTTTTGAGTTGTTCTTCAACTGTTGGTCTGCGTCATTTTCCCTTTGCTGTGGCGCACTGCACTAATTTAATAATACCCACATTTCCCTGTTAAAGTTTTTTAACAGAGTCTTTATACTGCAGCAGCGCAGCTATGGATGGCAGGTCAAAGAATCGTCTTTCTGCCATCCAGCATTGGGCACATCTGCAAAAGTTGATAATAATATGCATCGTGTCTGTAGACAAACTGATGCTTTTATCAATTCATTCAGTACTTTGAGGACATTCATGATTTTGATATTGCCCTAAATGAAAATGAGTTTGATACCCATGTTATAAGATGATTTTATCTTTTTCATTTGGGCTTTCTGGGCTTCCATACAAAGGTAAAATAGTACAACATGCTGGGGTTCTATTGACCCAGAAAACCTGATCAGGTTATTCATTTGTTCACGAGATATTGACAAGTTTGACTTAATAATTCCTGATTCAACTAAAGAAAGTTGAACATTATTAATAATCTCATTAATAATGTTGTAATTTTTAATAATTACATAAGCCAACTATTGATACAAATTCTGATTCTCAAGAAACAGAAAATGTTTCAGAAAACAAAACAAAACACAAAGACAGAATAAACTGTAAAAGTTTTATTTTTCCTTTGCCAAAGAATAGAAGAAAGTTTTGCATAGATGATTCTTTCTTATGACTCATTCAGTCTGATCTTATTACAGAGAGACAATCCAGCTGCTGTTTGCTTGTCACTTCATTCCTTAGGTTGCATTAAAGAGAGAAATTATAGGAAGTAAAGAAGCAGAAATATCTCTGGGTTTTCTGAAGGTTAAAAAGGCAGGAAAACAGAAATAAAAAGCACTGACCCTCCACTGGTTCTGTTTTAAATCTGGCCTCTTTGGGAACCTCACAGTTTTCAGGGTTTCTTGGCGCAGACAGAAGGCAGATTGTGATTAGACCCCAGGTCATCCCAGCACTTTGCACCTAGGAACAAGAAAAGAAATCACACATCACATCATAAAAACCCTTTTGCCACAAGAAAAATAATATAAGCTCCAGCTGTAAATTCAGTAAATGTTTATGCAGGTCAACTAAAAAGTTCACATGCACAGTAAATTAGTTTTACCCATGAGTCATCTTACCAACCGATAAAACAGAGTGGGTTGATATTTTCTTATACCTGAATAGTTTATCTGTAAACAGCGCTGGTTGCCTCCATCTTTATTATTCTGTCCAGAACACCAGTGTGTGTAGTCGAAACGGCTTCCATCGCTACACAACCAAATGCTCTCCTGGAAGACAACATACAGCAGATGACACATTTTATTCAATGTTTCACAAAATACACAACAAATAAAATGTACTGGCAACAATACCTCCTGTGCATTAGTGCCTCCAATCCATGCTTGTTTGGCCCCGTGACCTGCTGCAGTTATTATAATCTGAATCTGATTGTACTCGTTCAATTCCTGAACTGATGCAAGGTTTGCCCCCATGGACAGACAGTTTCTCTACAGACACAAAAGTTAGAAGTAGCTGGATTTCTTCAGCAAAGAACAAAAGAAATTAAGAGCACAATGTTATTGGAAATCACCTCGACTCTTGCCCAAGTCATGCTTTTTTGAACATATTGAAAGCAGCGACTATTGATCAGAGTCCAGCCAGAAGGACAAGAAAGAGATCTCTGGAGCAAGTCAGTTTGTTCTGATGGCAAACAAATTCAGATCAAGAGGTGCATGTGGAATTACTCTAAAAATTTCTTATTTTGTCAACATTATACTGTATACTCTCTCACATATATATATTTATATAGCTATCCAGTCAGTTATATAGCTGACTGGATAGCTCAATAGATAAGGCATCAGTATATCACCCGAGAGGGCGGGGGTTCAAATCCAGTCTGGGTCCTTAGGCAAGACCCTTCAAGCTACTGCCTACCTACTGCCTAAGATGCTCAGTCGTCGCCCGGCCAAACAAGGTCTGCATCAGGTGTTGGGGAACCAGAGCACCTTGATGACAAATGGGCTACTGGAACAAGACGGAAATGTGGATCTGTTGGAATGCTACTACTCAAGTAACCCTAATCAGAGAGGTTACATGCAAAGACTGGTGAAGGAATGGTTACGAGATACAACACAAATGCTACGGCAAAAAGGAGGAACCTGGATGTCAGAACTGTGGACTTAACTACAAGTCCACACCCAGAAGTTTCCTAACTCAGGAAGCTGAGACCACGAAGCTGAGACCAGACACTCAGAGTTCGTCTGAGTGTCTGGTTTCCGTTTCCTGCTTTCTGCTTCTTAATGCAACCTAACCCAGCAGTTTCCTGCTTCTTTACTCAGTGCACAGATTTGTCATGTGTCTGTGATTATGTTAATTATTACATACATATGATTATGTAATAATTAACTTATATTAATTATTTACTTTTTCAAACCAGGAGTGTCTGAATTCATCATCCTGACCTGAAATCTCCTCAACCACTTATGGTATAAAAACTGGGTTCATTCCTCACTTCATTTAAGCCACCTGACTCTAACTTCCCAGAGGATCCATCACTCTGCGTTTCTGAGGTCTGAGGCCGGGGTCCAGACTTTATCTTTACGCCCTTCTTACTCCAGAATGTGTCTGGCCCCTCGGCACTGCAGAACAGGACATTACCTGTCCGGATCACTACAAGAAAATTTACAAGAAACAGAAACATATAATACAGCTGTTTTATTTCAAACCTCAGACTGAAGAACTCTTGGCCTCCAAGTCACTTAAACTCTTTTAAATACCAGATCTCTCTGTTCTAAAGCTCTATTAATTAATGATTTCATCACTGAGCATAATATCGATGTTATGTTTCTGACAGAAACATGGTTGAATGATAATAATGAATCGATCGTACTAATTGAATCTGCGCCTCCTAACTACAATTTCTTCAGTGAGAATAGGAAACACAAAAAAGGAGGAGGCGTGGCTTCAATATTTAAGAATACCATAAACTGTAGTAAAATCTCTTTGGGTCATTTCACCTCTTTTGAGTATCTTGGAATTGAGGTTAAAGGCCACAAACGAACTTTGACTGTAACTCTATACAAAACTCCAACATTTGTGGAAAATTTCTTTACTGACTTGAATGAACTTCTATCTCTCATATGTATTGATTATGATTGTTTAATAATTGTTGGTGATTTCAACATTCATGTTGACAACCCCCAAGACAGAGGGGCAAAAAAGCTCGCTAATATTTTAGAGACTTTTGGTCTAACACAACATGTCAAACAAGCAACACACACTCAAGGACACACACTGGACCTGGTTATCAGTAAGGGTGTGAATATTTCCAATGTCTCTGTAACTGATGTCGCCCTGTCGCATCACTTCCTGTTATCTTTGAAAGTTCTTTATCTTTTAACCCACTTGGACAAACAGCAACCATCACAAAACGTTCTCTCACTGAAAACACAGTAGAAACTTTTAATCAAATCTACTCTTCTTCCTCACCCTTAAGATGTGATGATGTAGATAAGTTGGTAAATGATTTTCAGTCTAAAGTCTCAGATATTATTGATTCCATTGCCCCAATTAAAATGAAGGTTGTGTTTGGTAGGAAGAAATCTCCATGGAGAAATGCACAAACAGTTAGATCTGCAAGACAACTCTGCCGTAGGGCAGAACGAAAACGGCGTAAAACTCAACTCCACGTTCATTGTGACATCTATAAAGAAAACCTACGTAACTATCATTTAACACTAAAACATGCAAGAGAGGCTTTCTTTGCAGATGTCATAAACAAAAACATTAACAATGCTCGAGCTTTATTTGCAACAGTTGACAGAATCACAAACCCTCCTGTGACGTTACCGCCTGAATTCCAATGTATTGCCGCCTGCAACCAGTTTTCTAAGTTCTTTTCAGAGAAAATTCAAAAAATCAGAGGATTAATCTGTACATCCACTATAAAGCCAGTACCAATGCTGAGCCCAAACAAAACAAATACAGGAAAAATGACCCAATTTCAACTACTTAATTATAAAACCCTACAGGAAATTATAAGTCAACTAAGCTCCAGTTCCTGCTGTCTGGATGTCCTAGATCTATAACTCTAGAACATTTCTTTAAGAAAGTCCTGCCTGTTATTGCTGCTGATCTGATCCAGATAGTAAACTCATCGCTCTCATCAGGCGTTTTCCCCCAGGCTTTGAAAACAGCAGTAATCAAACCACTGATAAAAAAGAACAATCTGGACAAATCACTAATGCAGAATTACAGGCCGACCTTTGACCTCCCATTCATCAGCAAATTATTGAAAAAGCTGTTTAAACAATTAACTAGCTTCCTAATGATAACCAACCGCTTTGACTCCTTCCAGTCTGGTTTCCATGGTTACCACAGCACAGAGACCGCCCTCGTAAAAGTGTTCAATGACATCCATATAAATACGGACTGTGGCAGAACCACAGTGCTGGTTCTGTTGGACCTCAGTGCAGCTTTTGACACTGTTGACCATGACATGTTACTGAATCGACTGGAGAGTTGGGTCGGACTCTCTGGTCCAGTGCTTAACTGGTTTAAATCCTACATAAAGAACAGGGATTTCTTTGTTTCAATTGGAAACTTCTCATCAAAGAGGTCAAAGGTCACATGTGGGGTACCCCAAGGTTCAATCCTAGGACCCCTTTTATTCAATATTTATATGCTCCCACTAGCTCAGGTTATAGCAGGAAATAATATTAGCTACCATAACTATGCAGATGACACACAGCTCTACATTACGATGTCACCAGGTGACCTTTGACCCCTTCCAATCACTGAACAGATGCTTAGAACAGATAAATGTGTGGATGTGCCAAAACTTTCTCCAGTTGAACAGAAACAAAACTGAAGTTATTATTTTTGGACCTAAAGAGGAACAATCTAGAGTCATAGATCTAGAGTTCTAGATCTAGAGTTCTAGATCTAGAGTCAATGCACAACTTCAGTTATTACAACTAAAAGCCAGCGATCAGCCCGAAACCTGGGAGTAGTGATGGACTCTGACCTGAACCTCCAGAGCCACATAAAGACAGTTACAAAGTCGGCCTTCTATCACCTGAAGAACATTTCCAGGATTAAAGGACTAGTGGCTCTGCAGACTGATCAGTAACTTTTATAAGGATGTGGGTTTTTGTTTGTATTTATTGGTTTCTTTAGTCTCTGTGTTGTGTGTCAGAAACCCTGATTGGTTTCAACTCATTAATCCATCCTGTATTTAACCTCATCTGTGTCTCCTGCTCCCTGCTGTAGAGCCTCGTCTTTGTCGCGTCACTGTTAGCATACTTAGCATAGCTTCTCATCCTCTCCTGTCTACCTTTTGGGACTTCATTAAACTCATTTCTGCTCTTTACCCTGAGTCTAACTGCGTTCATCCTCATCATTTACCAAACACTTCATGAAGCTGCATGAGCTTTATAAAGAAAATATATTTATTGGACCATTTTGTGTTAATAGTATAACCCCCAATTCTAATAAAGTTTGGATATTGCATAAGTCATAAATAAAATAAAAATATGATGATTCCTGATCAAAGCTCCAGTTTAACCAGCTGCTCTGAACCAGTTGATCTGGAGCTAAATGTTGATCATCTGACGGTTTAATGAGACGCTGCAGATAAAATAAATATGATAAAATAATGAAATTTATTCTATTAACATGGAATTAGAGTCCTGACAGCATCTTTCTATAAAACTGATTTATTTACATTTTAACAGCAGAAACAGAAAACAAAGCAGATAAACTGATCACAGTAACAAAACCTCTCAGCTGTTCAGCTTTAATAACTGGATGGTTCTGATCCACAGAACCTTTTGGAGCTGAAAGCTGAGAAAACGACTCACTGGCAGCTTTTCATTGAGATTCATGTTGATTCATTTGAAATGACTGAATTTTAATACTTTCTGAATCAAAGCTCTGAGAAAAATGACTTCAATAAATTTGCTTCAACAAAACTTTTTAAAGTTGATTCAAAGCAACAGATGGAAAGACTCTGTTCATTTTTTCACTGAGATTCATTCATTCACTAAATTAAAATATTTTACATATAAAACATTTATAAAATTCAGTTGTTTAAAAAAATAACATTTATTATAAACGTTTCACCAGCTGGTTTTTACTTAAATTATAAACTTGTATAAAAACGTCCATTAATCTGGACTGAACTGGACAAAGTCATCAGAACTGAACCAAACGACTCCTGGAACAAAATCCTCTGGACCAATGAGACCAAAGTCCAGAAGTTTGATCTCAATAAACAGAGAAAACATGGAGGCGCCATCGTAATAGAAAATGTTATAAGGTTCTCCTCACCTCTCTTCTGCTTTAGGTTGTCTGCATGATCTTATCATGATTTTGGTCAAGCTGCTCTCAGATGGGCCTCTGCTGTACCAAAGAACAGCAGGAGCTCCTTGATCCTGGAGACGATCTAAAAGTTTCTCCCCAACGTAGAATTTATCCTTTAGCATCAGAGAACCATCTCCTTTCCTTAACAACAGACAAATGGCCAGACTATCTGTGTTGGTCTCCACAGAATCTCTGGTACATCACAATCAGGGATTCACACCTATAGTCCAATCAAGTCTCTCTTCTCTGACCAGAACCTATAAAAGGAAACCAGATCCACTGTTGGTCAGAGCAGACTTGACAGATTCCTACGACTCTGTATTTCTGTTCTCACCTTGCAAGGTTTTAATAAATTCCTTATTTCTTCTCATCCAGACTCTTGCTAAAGTAATTTTTTCCATGACAGCCATGTTGGAGCAGCTCAGCTACGTCAGCTCTGATTGGTTCTGGTTCTGGTTTCCCTCTGGGTTTGTCGTTGCAGGGATCTTTCTTCTTACATTTTTTACTTTTGGACTTTTGTAGTGTTGCGTAACCATAACAATGTTTTGTTTTTAGAACGGGGAAATTGTAAACGACCTTTACTTGTATAGTTCTGCTCAAAGATAATCCAACAGAAACAGAAATTTAAATTAAATATTTGTTGCTTTTTATCAGCAGCTTCCTGAGATGTTTTGGGTTTTCTGGATTCTTAGTTCTGGTTCTGATCAGATCAGCCTGGATTCTGGTTTAATTCAGTCATTTTCTACTTTATGTTCATTCATTACTTGTGTTTAGTAGCTCATTAGCAGTTAGATTAATGTTCCTAGTTTTCTAGTTAGTGTTCTCTCTCTCCTTCCCTCTACTCTCTCTCTACAGAGGAGAAGCAAAAGCTGATGAGGTGGATTAGCAGAGCCTGATGATGTCATCCAGTGTTTCAGTGAACTATTTTCTCTGCTGTCTGATATTTGACTTGTTTGCTTGTCATGCAGCCATGATTTGGTCAAACAGCAACAGTCTTCAGTCAGAGGCTTCTTCATATTCAGTCCAACACAGACTGCTACTGGAGCTCCTTCCTGCCCACAGGATCATCATCCATATCAACCCTTTGAACTGAGAGTCAGGAAAAGTTTGACCATCAGAGCTGCTGCTGCTGCTGCTGTCAGTAACAGAGAAACATGGAGGCCGATCCTTCCTCGACCTTCTGGTTCTGGATCCAAGGTCGTTCTCTGGACTGGAGAAACATCAGCAGCAGCTGCTGTTGTCAGTCCGAGAGAAACATGGAGGCCGATCCTTCCTCGACCTTCTGGTTCTGGATCCAAGGTCGTTCTCTGGACTGGAGAAACATCAGCAGCAGCTGCTGTTGTCAGTCCGAGAGAAACATGGAGGCCGATCCTTCCTCGACCTTCTGGTTCTGGATCCAAGGTCGTTCTCTGGACTGGAGAAACATCAGCAGCTGCTGGAAAGATAGAAGAGAGTTTTGAATATTACAGAAACCTTTAGAAGAATAAAGTTTAATGGGAAACAATTAAACATGAAACCATATAAACAACCCAGAAACATTTGGTTCTGTTTTAACCTTTATAAACCGGGTCGGTTCTGATCACAAAGAAACATGAAAACTTTTCATTTTTCTCCGACTCTCTGGATGAAACCAGTTAGGACTTTTACCTCATTCTGAGTTTCCTCAAACTAAATCAGAGAAAAAAATAATCTAAATAAATAAAAACCAAGAGAAACAGGAAGAAATAATTTCACAGAAAAACACAAAAGTTTTTTTTTTATATATCAGAAAAACTTTGCTGCATCTTTTCAGTTCAATTTCACTTTTTCAGCATTTAGACTTTATAAAGATCAGATGTTGCAACATGAACTCACCAGTAACGTTGAGTCGACATCTTCCAGAGTTGGATCCATCTTCAGTTTTCACGTCACACAGATACAGACCAGAGTCTTCAGTCCTCAGTCTGGACACATGGAGTCTGATTCGTCCTTCTCTGAGGACGTCTTTGTCAATCTGGACTCGTCCTGAAAACTGTTCATCCTGAGATTCTGGAAACTCATCACCATCACGATGAACATATATTGTTACCCCTGGCTTTACTGATGATCTGAATTCACAGATGATGAACAGTTCCCTGGAGGATCCCTGAGTCTTGGTGGGGAAGGTCCACTCCAGAGTGATGCTGTGGTTCTCCTCTGCCTGATAGCTGCTCTGTGTCACATTCACTACAAATGTTGCTGCTGAGGAGACAGAGAGGGAAAGAGAGGAGCAGACACACTGAGAACTGGAACATGGGAGTCTTTCAGCTCCATCTAGAGAGCTTTCTGTCACAAAGACAAGATGGAGACTGACCACAGAGACATGAGCTGAGGATGAGGAGCAGAAGGATCCTGGAGATCATCTTCATCCTGAGAGAGGAAGAGGAGGAGAGGCAGCAGAACATCAGGAACATCATCACTAACAATACAAGGAACATCTGGATTCCTGCTACAGAATTAACTTTATTTAGAAACAGATCAATACTGCCACCTTGTGGTAATAAAACATACAGCCGTCAGACAACAGAACATGTTTTTATTCTCTGCTCCTTCTGAAACTTTTATTATGAAATATTTTATTTAGATTGTTTATATCTAAATAAAATATTTAGATTATATTCTCTGAGCCTTCTTGTAATTTTGATGATTATTATTTACAGACAATTAGAAAACTGCATAAGACCAATAAAAACATAAATATCCTAAACAGAGATATCAGGTTTCTGAAAAGACTTTTAATTTCTATCCAGTCAGTTTCACTTTGGACTTTAATCAACTTGGTTTCTGGTTCTCTTCATTCTTCCTCCAAACTCTGGAACCTTCATTTCTGAACGAAATACAAACTTTACTTTCATCTGAAAACAGGACTTTGACCCACTGAGCAACGGTCCAGTTCTTCTCTTCAGGTAAGATGTTTGTATCTAGGATTGTCTCTGGTGAATCCTGTGTGAAGGAGTGAACTGAGTCTGCTCTGAATCCAGCATCAGTTCACTCCTTCATCCTTGTGAAACGCATCGAAATGTGAGAGAGGTTTTTAGACAATCCTCTCCAGGCTGCAGTTTTCCCTGCTGAACATTTTCCACATGTCGTGGTGTGGAGAACAGGATGGAGACAAATCCTGTCTGAGTTTGAAACCTGAGACATGTTGGACAAAAGTGTCAAACCAGAGACACTAAACTTTCAGCTGCAAGAAATAATAACAAGTTACAGAAGATTAAAAGTTATTATTACAGATATATGAACTGGAAAACATGGTTTCAGGACTTAACTGTCGTGTTTTACACTTATTCACAAGAAACGTGTATTTAACTAAAAGGTTTAATCCAACTAACTCTAAATTATAGACAAACAGATCCACATAGAATAAACTTACTCTGTTAGTTTTCTTCTTTATCAGCCTCCATATTTTGTTGCTTTGTCAACTTTTGTGTCCAGGTCTCTGCATAACGTTGCTACTGATCTCTAAAGCTACAGACCAGATCTAAACTAACAGACTGACAAATAATTTCAGTTATGCTTTTAGAGGCGGTCGAGGGATCAAACTCCTACTCACTTTAAGAACTCCTCCTCCTAATGCCGGACATTCATTACATTCATTACGTTCATTACTGTCTCCCTGTTGCAGGGCATAAAGCCGGACTCGTCCTGAATCAGGGAGTTTCCCTTCCTGCTCCGTTAGACTCTGAGGAATGAGTTGCAGTAGGAGGAGCAAAGCAAAGCAAAGGGAGCGGAAGCGGTGGAGCTGAAAGATGTCAGTCGTGAAAGCTGCCAACAAACTTTGATTTGATTCCTCAACCCTCTGTTACTGGAAGCGCATAGCAGAAATAGCATAGCAGAAATAATTTGTCGATCTGTTAATTCAGGCCTGCAGAGATCAGCAGCAAAGCTGTGCAGAGACCTGGACACAAGGTCAGTGATGACGCTGATGAAGAAGAAAAACTAACCGAGTAAGTTTATTATATTTAATGTGGATCCGTTTGTCTGATCCGTTTAGAGTTAGTTGGATAAAACCTTTTACTAAACTACACGTTTCTTGTGAGTGTAAAACACAATCAGTAAATAATAACATTGTGTTTCCCAGTTCATATATTGTAAAATAACTTTTAATCTCCTGTAACTTGTTTTTCTTTCTGAACTCTCTGAATGTTTTGTGTCTCGTATTAAACGTGTTTGTCCAACATGTTTCAGCTCTTAAACTCAGGGTTTCCCACCAACGCTGACAACACAATCAGTCCCGTTTACGTTCATAGATTCGTTTCTGTTCTTTCTTTCAACAGAATAAAGACGAATAAAAAAAGTCTGAAGTGCTTCACAGATCAATATGTCTGCAGTGACGAAATGTGTTTGATATTTCACACTCAGAAAATGTTTCATTTGTTTACAGTTTATAATGAAACTGTCTCTGAAATGATAAGATTTCAACACTGGAGAATCACGAAGGTTCAGAGGCAGAAAAAGTTTCTACGGTTTGCTCCGAGCAGAGCTTCACTGCGGCGGCGTGGGAGGAGTTAAACACGTGACTCCGCCCACAGCTCAAATCACACCAGCAGTTTTACTAAATATAAACTGGAAGGTCAAGTTCCTGAAATAATTCATTTTACGCCTTCAACAGTAATAATTCACTGAATGGTGATGAATGTATGTTGAGACATTAAATGAAGGTTTTCTCATCAGCAACTGTGTTTATATATTATTTTTATTCCACTGTAGAAATAAACAAGAGCACAAAAAGTTATAATTTTGTTAAAAAGTTCAACACTTAATTCAGAAAGTAAAACTAGCTTATATTATATAGACTCACATATTCTAAACCTTTTTTTTTCTTGTAACTTTGATTATGGCTTATAGATAATAAACTCAACCTCCAGTGTCTCTGAAAAATTACAAATATTCTAGAATATACTGTAAAATATTGATTCAAAGTTTTCTGGACTCATTGATCTGTTCTGATGTTTGGTCTTAAAGCTGTTTAATTGATGCTCTTTGTTACTGAGCATAAAGTTTTTTATCTGCTCCAGTTGGTCTGTTCAAAATGTTCTCATGTTATTAATAAATCCATATTTATGCAGACTTTCTGTCAGGATGGTTGTTCACTGTTGAGATGTTTGTTTCCAGAACTGAGATCAGCTCTATTTGAGCTTTTTACTAAACGTTGCTTCTCCCTCTAGTGCTGAAAAGTCGCCACTACAACAATCTAATAAATTGTCTCCAAATAATCGAAGCAAATAGAAAAAAAAAACTCTTGAAACGATTGAAAATGTGAAATCTGAATTCTCTGTTTCACTGTGGCTTCAAAGAACAAAACCAATCAATCAATCAATCAATCAATCAATCATCTAAACCCACTCAGAGGATGAATCAGACTCCATGTGTTCAGACTGAAGACGGTTTCGTCTCTGGAAGATGCCGACTCAGCGTCTGATGATTTCAGCCGAAGGTAAAATATTGACAGGATTTTCTGTGAAATGATTCCTGCTGCAGTTTGAACCATAAGAACTGATGTTGTTGTTTAACTGCAACATGAACAGCAGCTGGACTGAGAAAATGATTCAGGTGGGATTTTAATCCTCATGTTTCTGCCAACATTAAGAACCAAAACATGAAGAGGAGAAATTAAAAGTCCAGATCAGGATGAGCAAAAACAGCCTGGAAAACATTTGAGTTTCTAAAAACAGTGTTTGAATAATAATGAGTAAATATGCACTGAGATATTTGCTAATGTTTTTGTGATTCTGGACATTTTAAAGAAGAAGCAGACTGAAATTACTGCCAGCTGCAGCTGGACGGGTCAGCAGCAACAGAACCAGGATTTATGGAAACACTAAATATTTCCCTCATTGGAGCTGTAAGTCATCCTCTATTGATCCTCATCATTTTCTTTAGGATTTTACATCAGAAAAAAGCAAAACACTGCAGGAATAGAAACTTTAAATATAAATGATTAAAAATGACAAATATTTTACTGAACCTACCAGAGATGCTGAGTCGACACCTTGCAGAGTGGAAGCCATCTTGGATCTGATGGAGGACTGGTTCTCTGTGGTCATTTCTTTATTCAATCATTTAACAAGAACATTATCGTACAGAAACGTGAAGAAACATTCAAACATCTGGGAAACTTCCTGACTCACCTCGTTTAGTTTAGAAAAGTTATCAGGAAAACTTCACATGAAGTCAAATAATGTTACAGTAAATTCATAAATATTCATGAATAAACATTGTAGGAAGAGCAGATGATAATGACAATGACCATCAAAACATTAAAACATAACAGTACAGGACTTTGAATCTTTTAAAAAGATTTGGAAACAAGAATTTAATTATCTTTAAATACAGTAATGAATAAAAATCATTTTTTCCTTCATTAAATGTTGTTATTGTAAAGTTGAGCCCAAATTTATTCTTTAGGTTTAAAGTTCATCATTTCATTGACTATTAACTCTAACTTAATTAGAAATAATTATCTTGGAAACATTTATACATATATAATATTATTTCTAAAGTTACATCAAAGTGAACTACAAAACTACAGCAACAGGGAAACATAAAACCAGTGGGGAAGTTTTAGCTTTAAACAACAACAACATGTTTACAGACTTAGTAATAAATGAGCAGAAAAGATTCAACAGCAGCTGTAAAGCACAGTGGTGGAGGAGTAATGATGTGGGATTGTTTTGCTGTCAGGACTGGAGATCATGATCTCTCCTGTTTACCAAAGTAGAATCCAAAATGAGTTCAGGATCCATCAGCTGCTTCCTGAAGCTTCAGAGTTAAACAACTGAATTAAAGTTCATCATCAGCCGATTCACTAAAGAGTTCTGGATCCATGTTTGATCAGTAAAACTATGATTGCTGCTGCTGTCAGTCCCAGTGAAACATAAAGGCCGACCCGTCCTCGACTGTCTGACGCTGAATCTTCTTTATGATGATGGAAAATTCCAGAAGAAGCTGGAAAGAACCAAAAGATAAAAACTGAATTTGTGCCTCATTAGAGACGTTTGGTCAGAGAAACTGATGTTTGCTTTATATTGACTTTGGCTTTAAATTTTAGAGAAACCAACAGACAGACAAGATGCCGTGAAAACACAATAAACATAAAAACATGTTAACAGAAATTAAAAGAGAAAATACTTCTGAGCTAAACGACACAAGAGCAACAAATTCTTAGCTGATTAACAGAAAAACTTTAAAGTTTTTTTGAAGCTTAAACTCACCAGTAACGTTGAGTCGACATCTTCCAGAGTTGAATCCATCTTCAGTTTTCACGTCACACAGATACAGACCAGAGTCTTCAGTCCTCAGTCTGGACACATGGAGTCTGATTCGTCCTTCTCTGAGGACGTCTTTGTCAATCTGGACTCGTCCTGAAAACTGTTCATGCTGAGAATCTGGAATCTCAACACCTTCATGGATGTGATAGAGGATCAATTCTTTATGAGGAACCAACAAGCTGCAGTAGATGAACAGTTCCCTCCAGGATCCCTGAGTCTTGGTGGTGAAGGTCCACTCCAGAGTGATGCTGTGGTTCTCCTCTGCCTGATAGCTGCTCTGTGTCACATTCACTACAAATGTTGCTGCTGAGGAGACAGAGAGGGAAAGAGAGGAGCAGACACACTGAGAACTGGAACATGGGAGTCTTTCAGCTCCATCTAGAGAGCTTTCTGTCACAAAGACAAGATGGAGACTGACCACAGAGACATGAGCTGAGGATGAGGAGCAGCAGGATCCTGGAGATCATCTTCATCCTGAGAGAGGAAGAGGAGGAGAGGCAGCAGAACATCAGGAACATCATCACTAACAATACAAGGAACATCTGGACTCATAACAGTGAATTATGGATTTCCTTCTTGCAATCTAAAATATTCCCACATGTTAAATCAATAAACTTTCACTGAGTTTCACATGATAAATAATCTGCATCAAACTGTTCTGGTATCTCGTCTGTTTAATCTCTAATTTACTGAATTAGTTCAGTCAGGATATCAGATGTTTGTCACCATCATTTCCTGCTGATGGGAAAAACAAAAACAAAGTGAAGCAGAGAAATGGCTCCACCTGCTGGAGAACTAGAAGAACTACAGCTCCTCACCAGTATTTACATTTAACCTGCATTTCTGCCAATTTATGACGAGCAGCTTAAATTCATTATTCAAACTTTACTGAGGTAAAGTGTTGATCATAGTTGTGTGGACTCTTAGTGTTTATACTTTTAAAAACTAAAGGAGACAGAAAATCAGCTGATTTACCTTTAAGTTGTGACTGAAATTTGAATCCTGTGGAGGAAAAACAGGTTTAAGGCTTTTATTCTGACACAATGACACGACTTTCACATTAAACGGTTGATGGACTAAGATTAGTTTTCAACTCACATTTGATCAAATAAAACATATTTATCTGATCTGTTGATATTTTAAGTCCAAACATGTTCAAAATTCAGAGACCTCTGGATTAAATCAATGAAATTAGACTAAATATTAATTTATTTTTTATTAATTGGTCCAGCACTTGAACATTTTACGATTCAAGAATGAAACAGGAATGAAAATAATTTGTTGTAGATTAAAATCACTTTGATTCCACTGATTTATTGATCTGTTCTCAGATACATTAACATTTATTACTTATGTTATTGTCTTAGTTAACAGGAAAATTTACAAAAATATCAATATAACTATTGATAACTAGTAACTATTGACTGAACTGAAGTCTAAACAAATGTAAACCAAACTAATATATACTTACTTATCTGGTTGGATTATTTTCATTGTTTCTCAGAGTTTGTAGAGTCGTTGTCTAAACCTCTGCATGTCGTAGCAAAGTTTATGAATGACCGATAAAACACTCTGAGCTTCAGTTTCAGTTCCTCCATGTTTTTACTCTCAGTCCCCTGCAAATCAACTTGTCCCATAAACTCACCACCAGCTTGTTCCTGTTTCTAACATGTTGTGTTGATCAGAGTTTAACTTTTTAAGGTGAAACCTGACTTTTATCTAATTTTTAGAAATTCTCTGATCATTGAAAACTGAATCTGGATTCTGATTAGAATCAGTTTGATTCACTTCAGTTCAATAAAATCTATTCCAGAGGTTTATAGATCTAGAATCAGTAGATCTGCTGCTATAAACCAGATGTTTGCTCTAGTTGTTGTTTCATTTAACAGATTTCTTTCTCACAGAGATCAGTTGATCTGTTGATTCTCAGAGGAATCAGTTTTTCTGATTCATTGAACTGAATGAGTTCATTCAGATCCTCCATGTTTTCATGTTTGCTGACCAAATATATTTATTGCATCTGTTTGTAGCAGAAAAATACAGTTTTCTCTCATTTCTCCAATTAAAATAAATAATTCACTTTTATGTTGATTAACATAAAAAATAGATTTTTCACACAGTTAGTGAATCTATAGATCTATAGATCTATTATCAGTGACAACCAGAGTTAAATCATCCATATATGTGATGAAATTCTCTCTCTGACATTACAACCAGGAAAAGTTAATACTTTGGTATTTCTATTTTATGCTGAAAGTAATACGACCAAAAAAATAAATAAGAAACAATATTATCTAACTTTTGGTTTTACATTAAAAGCTTGTGAATCTCCAAGATGAAACATTTATCATGAGGTTTGGGAGACGACACACTTCACATCATGTTTTCACCACAGGTAGTTTTGTTCCCAGTACAAGTGAGTAAACAAAGTTTATGCAACCAAAAGAGAACTCAGCTCTGACTCGGCTGAGTCAGGACCTGAACAAATCGAAGTGGAAATGTCTCTATTTATCACTTCTCTTTTCTGAAACTCCCTTTGTGTAAGAGAATTCCTTTACTGAAACTCTTTTCCTGTCAGACTGACTCTGGTTCTGAATGTGGTTCTGGTAGAGATCAGAGTCTCTGGGTCGTCAGGAGGAAGCAGAACAGAACCTGATTCTATCAGACTGTTGGACTTTAGATGACAGGAGAACAGATCCGTCCGTCTGTCTGTTCATCGTCTGTTTCTGTCGTTTCCTCCTTCAGTCTCTCCTCTGTCAGGATTTCAGTTTGGTTTCATGTTGTTGTTGATCTGCTGTCACTAAAACCAGCTGGTTTAAATATCAGAGGATTCAATCTTCACATCACAACTAATCAGAGAAAGTTTTCATTTCTTTGGAGGTTTTGGATGATAATATTCACCCAAACAGCAACTGGGACCTGATGGGACTTGTTGTCTTTTAATAATCAACAGGCAATAATAATATAATAATCAGGTTTTGCCTGATTGGAGGAAATCAGGCAAAATGACAGTTTCTGAGTTTTAGGATTGAAAATGTTTTGTAGAGACAAAGAGAAGAGAAAAACTGAGGAAAAGATCCTTGATGATGTTGTGAATTCAGATTGTTAATGATGTTAAGCTGATTATTATTCTGCTCTGATTTTCTATGAACTGAATCTATTTAGAGAAACTCTGAAAATCTCCAAAATCTAATAGTTTTATTGTCAATTTGTAGAAAATGAACCAGAATCAAACTGGAAATGAAAGCAGCAGGATAACCAAGCAGTGCCAACGCCACGTTGGGAATTTAAGAAATGGGAACTGCAGCACAAGAGCCTTAGTGGAGCCATCGAAATGAGGAACCAGAGACAATTTAAAAAATTACATTTTATAGTGTTCTGCACTAATCAGTCCAATTTCGCACAACTGCACTGTGGCACACTTGCTGTACATATATTTACATATACATATCTGCATTTTTTGAATCTTTGCAAGGACTGCTCTTAAGTTGCTTTTTATATTAACAGCATTTTATATTTTACAATTTATAGCATTTTATATTTTATTTTTTATTTTATCTACAACTACTACTCAGTGGTAGTTGTTATTGTGTCTTGTCTCTATGCTGTAACTGCGAAGTAATTTCCCTGCTGGGATGAATAAAGTACTTCTATTCTATTCTATTCTATTCTATTCTATTCTATTCTATTCTATATTAGACAGCAGGACCATCTGGAGAGTGAAAACAGTCCGACTCAAAGTGAAAGGTTGGTTTACTTTCTGCTCTCATGTTTGTCTGACTGTTTGTCTGACTGACTGTTCTGTGTCCTCAACAGGAAGATCTCAAGTTCAGGATCACAGAGAAGACATGAGAAGAAGAGGAAGCTAAAGATCCAACCAGGAAGTAAAATGATGTTACCTCAGCAGAGATCAGCTGCAATGTGTGGTTTTGTCCACATGGTGGCGCTCTAAGCTCTGACTAAAAGCTGCTCAGCAGTGAAAGTTAGTATTTCTCCTCCTTTCTGTCTTTATTCAGTTCTGATGTGAAAACACAGATTTAGAAATGTTTCTTTAATGAAATGTGTTTATTTCTAACAGCTTTAAGACGTGATTATTAAATATTGATCTGATCAGTTGATCAGCAGCTTCATCCTGATGCTTCACTCTGTGATCTTCACTTCAGGTTGAATTCAGATCAGGTAACATGATCCTCAGATTCTGGATCAGAACCAAGAACCCATCCTCACCAAATATTCAGACAACCAGCTGCAGAACAGCAGCAAAATCCAGCCTCATGCAGGTCAAAGGTCAGGCTGGGTGTGCAGAGGAAACCAGAATCCTCCAACATTAACAACTTTCTAAACAAATACCTGCAGAACAAAATGCATCTAACAAGGTGAAGCTGTTTAGTCAAAGAGAGACTGAATTAAAGAATGATTTACTTCTGTAAGAACAGAGAAACCACTGATGATTTCAGATGAACAAAGTGATTTACTGCTAAAAAACACCTACAGCCTGCAGGCTGAAACATGGAGTCACACAGTGAAAGGCTGGAAACCTTAAAACTGAGTTGTAGCTTCAGAACCAGTAGTAGTGGCTGCACAGAAGGAAATGAATAAAATTATTTTATGTCATGACAAACTTTTAATAGAGTCTGCACTGATCAAACACGTTATTTTCCATAAGCATGTTTATAAAATGAAAACAATGTGACAAGTGAAGGCAAATAAGATCACTGCTTTCACCAGCAGAGAGAAAGAATAGAACTGGTTTCTCTGATGGGTGAAGATCATGGTGGAAATTATGATAAGAAATTTATTTGTTTAATTTATGTTATTTATTTAATTGCCCTTTGGGACCAATAAAGTATTTTTGAATTTATATTTGAATTTTTTTTTTTATCTGAATCTCATTGAGGTGATTTTGTCGACTGCAAGGCTAATTCAGTTCAAAACTTTAATAAAACATAAAACAACAACAGGCCTTTTAACCAGTTAGCTAAAAAAACACAAACACCTGGTTTTTCCAAGATGATCTCCTCAACTTCCTGTCTGCCTGAAAACACAGATCTGTCTAAACAAAGCTCAGAAACAGAATATCTTCAATAAAATGTTTTGATCCTTTTAGTTTCTGACCTTAAAGCAACATTTTAATCCTCCATCTCTGCAATGTTTCATCTTCAGTACTAATGTAACAATCTGTAGGAAGCTAATATTAACTAGAAAGGGAATATTTAGGATCTGATCTTTAGTTTTTAATTCGATCACTTGGATGATGTGATGGTTTTGAGAAGAGAAAAACACCAGAATCTGAAGCAAAACAAACCTGAAAGTTCAGCTTCTATTTATAACTGGAGGAGGAAGGAGCAGTTGCACAAAAGTGAAACCAAATATAGATAGAAAAGTGAACTATTACAAACTGCAGGAAGTGGCTTTGCTGCTCTATTTGCAGGGAGACAACAAACCAGTTTGGCATTTCTTTTCTCTGGGTTGGTTGGTTGTTTCCAACCTAAACAAACCAGTTTGGTTGGTTTTTTCCAACCAACCCAGAGAAAAAAAATGCTTCAGTTTGATTCAGTGAAGGTGTAGAAAACATTTGTCATGTAACAAGAAGCCTGTAGTTAGGCCTGTCACAATGATAAATTAAAACAAGCTCAAGGGTGAGCTAATTAACTAATTCTCAAAATATGTTTTAATTAAATACTGAATAAATTCTGGATGAATTGATCTAAGGTTTGTAGATTAAAGTTTCTTTAGTAGTAAGCTGAGTTTGTGTTTCTAGATTTTCTCTCAGTAAATTGTGAATAAATCATGATACCTGTTAAATATGATTCAAAACCACTTTTCACTCAAAATGTCCTTTAGCATTTTATTTTAATATACTGTTCTCAAAATAATTAGTGTAATTTTCCAGGGCCAGTTTTTTATCTGTAAAACTTCAGGTTAGATAGAGTCAATAAAACCTGAGTTTTAAAACCTGGAGATAAAAATCAGAGGTGTAACATTATGGTGTTTTCTCTGAACAAGAGAAATGTTGCTTTGTTGTAAACAAGCAGACACACATTCAGTAGATCATCATGTGTCAACATGACAGCAGGATGGTGGATTTTCTCTAATTTAAACTGTGTCACATGTGAAGGTCTGAAAGAGAAAGAGAACAACAACACAGCTCTTCTGTACCTTTAAGAGTTAGTGGAATAGATCAACTTTTGTTTCGAATACCAAGTAATAATAATTCAGCTAATATTAACTAGAAAGGGAATATTTAGGAACTCAGCTTCTATTTATAACTGGAGGAGGAAGGAGCCGTTGTACAAAAGTGAAACCAAATATGGCTAGAAAAGTGAAGTGGCTTTGCTGCTCTATTTGCATGGTATGAAGGAAATTTGTACCATCAGAATTTGAATAAAAATTGCCTCTGAAATTTGAATATTGTATATTAGTGCTTACTTTTTCAGTGTTAAAATAAATTCAGAATATATTTTTAATCTAAAAAAATTTCAGTGTCATTATTTGTACATGAAAAAAAAATTCAGTGTCATTATTTGTACATGGTTGCAATTTTCATTTATTAAAAAAATCACATTCCTATTTCAAAGTGATCAAATTTTCAATAAACACATTTTTCGCAGTTTAAATTTTCAGTGTTAAAAAATTCAGCATATAAAAAATTTCAACTTTTCAAAATTCAAATGCAATAATTTCAGTGTCCTCCAATTCAACTTGCTCAAATTCCCTGTCTCAAATTCAACGTCTAAAAATTCGCTGTAAAAATGGCGAGGTTACTTCAGGTCACAGACATTAGCAATGGATGTCAGATTCCAGGACCCAGCTGATCATGTGACGCAACCGTCATATTGAAGAAATACCAGCGTCACCGAGGCTGGCGACCATGGAGGCGAACGCAAACCCAACGGTGAGTTTAATGCTTTCATATTTCTGTATTATATTTTATTTTGCGCATGAAGTTTGATACAATCTCCACAGACAGACTTGACGGCAGATTTTCCCATCCGGTCCAGAATTTGATCATGTCTTTCAGTTCAGGTGGTGTGGCTGTGGAAGAGAACAAAGCCACAAACACATTTTCAATTCTAATTTACCATACGTCCGCAGCGTATGGATAACTTAGAATCTTTGTAAGACTAAAGTAATTGGAAATATTCAAGACAGTTTTACTTTTTATTAAAATCCACATCAGTTCTGGAACCACATGTTGAGATAGAGCTAGACTACACAGAGAGAACACACAAACATGCATGCAATTCAACTGTTTGAATTTTGAGCTAAGATTAAAACTGAATTGTGAGTTATCACAGCCCCTCCTTGAAGCATACAAGGCAGCCATATTAGCTTAGTACATTAGCGGTAGCATCTCCTGAAAAATTACACTTTACTAAGACTGCCTGTCTCAGTCTCAGCTAAGACAACATCAAACAACCCAGAAAGTCGCCACCCATCAGTTCTCTTTCAAGATTCTAGACTTGGCGCAAGTGGTATTTCTTTTTAAAATAAAACGGGGTAAATTGGGTGTGGGGCAGCGGGGAGGGGCTGGGGGGGCTAGTAGGTAGCTAGAAGTAATATGCTAGCACTACATGGTGTAAGATTAACAACGGCCCAAAACCGTGTTTTAAATCAAGGTTTAAGATAATGTATCAAACTTCATGCGCAAAATAAAATATACTACAGAAATATGAAAGCATTAAACTCACCGTTGGGTTTGCGTTCGCCTCCATGGTCGCCAGCCTCGGTGACGCTGGTATTTCTTCAATATGACGGTTGCGTCACGTGATCAGCTGGGTCCTGGAATCTGACATCCATTGCTAATGTCTGTGACCTGAAGTAACCTCGCCATTTTTACAGCGAATTTTTAGACGTTGAATTTGAGACAGCGAATTTGAGCAAGTTGAATTGGAGGACACTGAAATTATTGCATTTGAATTTTGAAAAGTTGAAATTTTTTATATGCTGAATTTTTTAACACTGAAAATTTAAACTGCGAAAAATGTGTTTATTGAAAATTTGATCACTTTGAAATAGGAATGTGAATTTTTTAATAAATGAAAATTGCAACCATGTACAAATAATGACACTGAATTTTTTTTTCATGTACAAATAATGACACTGAAATTTTTTTAGATTAAAAATATATTCTGAATTTATTTTAACACTGAAAAAGTAAGCACTAATATACAATATTCAAATTTCAGAGGCAATTTTTATTCAAATTCTGATGGCACATATTTACTTCCATACATGGAGACAACAAACCAGTTTGGTTTGAACCAATTTAACCCATTTTATCTTCTCTCCACAGGCTGCTGAGACATTTCAGGTTTCATTTTTAAATCCTCGTCTTGTTTTTAAATTCCTGCCTGGTTTCCTCTGAGCTGCTCCACCTTTATACTCCATCCTGTCCTCTAAGGTCAGCAGGTCAGATTCTCCTCATGCAGAACAAACCTTTTACATCTAATCTATAATCTATATTTATTTATCTCACTGGTAAAGTTTTCAACAATGAGATGATGAAAAATGTAAGATTTCTCATTTTTTGTCTCCTGTATGAAACATCCATCCATTTTCTGTACTGGTGGATGAGAGGAGGAATCATTATTAGTAAATAAAGTATTTAATCTTCTTTTCTATGCAGATAAAATAGTGTAAAATCTCTCATATTAGGAAATTAAAGGCTCTTACCTAAAAATTTTAACAAGAATATTGAACATTATTTTTTTCTTGCCTATTTTAACACCCTAAACTGCTGCTCTTCATATTTGCCTGAACTGTCTGATCCACAGTTGGACCTATTACTGAAGCTGCTGAGGGGAAATTTTAGCTTTGAGAGATAAAAACTTTGTTTAGTGAGTGGATCAGGTTACAGCCAGTGTGAACAGTCCTGTTGAAGAGAACAACCAGAGAAAATTAACAAAGCAGCCCTGTCATATTTCTTCTACACCAGGGGTGTCAAACTCCAGTCCTCCAGGGCTGCAGTCCTCCAACTTTTAGATGTGCCTCTGCTGCACCACACCTGAATAGAATAATTAGGTCATTAGCAAGGCTGGGAGAACTGATCTACACAAGGAGGAGGTAATTAAGCCATTTCATTCCAGTGTTTTGTACCTGTGGCACAAAACAGGTGCCACAGGTAGGACAGCAGCCCTCGAGGACTGGAGTTTGACACCTGTGTTCTACACCATGGGACTTGAGGAAAACTAGTCCCAGTGGGATCCTGTGGGACTGGGAATGTTTGGTTGGGTTGTGGAAAACAGAACAATTCATTTTGCTAACAAAGAAAAACAAACTAACATGTTTTACTGAGGTGTGAAGATGGGATTTTACCTGAACTTCTGTAATTCTCATTTATTTTTATTCATATTTGGTTTTATTTGATCTTAATGAGTATTCAAAATGATATGCTCTATACAACAGTTTTTTATATATTATCATCAATGAAATATAATTGTTTGTTTTTATCTTTTTTTTTGTCTCTATAAAACAAAGAATTCAGGATTTTCTTTATTTATTTTGTCTGCCTCCTTTGTTACAGATTTATGAAGCTTTCATCCATCTGTTTGATTTTTAGTTGTTTTATTTAGAAATATATTGTTCTATAACTCCTGAGGTTATCTTATAGACTTATAACTCTGCTGCAGTGATGGAAAGTTTGACTCTTTTCAGAGAGACGGATCTTGGTCGTTTTCTTCTAAAGACAGTTTCCAAATATGAATGTTTTCTATATTATAATTCTTCTGCTGTGTCCATCTTGATCTTAATCTTAATGTCAACCTGGAGAATTTGACAAATTTCAGCTGTCAAACTGTTTCTGAACAGGTTTGTGTTGGAAGTGTTTGAACCCATGTGTCATATTTCTACTCTGATGTGAACAGTCCTCTTAGTTCCCTCTGGAGCAGAACCTGCCTGGTTCACCTTCCCAGATCACTATCTCATTTAGTTTAGTCAAATTCTTCTGCTTGACTTTTTATTCGATAGTTAAATTACCTTTCTTGACATTCTTGTCCTCAGAACTGGTAACATTTTGGTTTTGAAAAAGCGACTCCATCCACTGAGGAGGGAGAGTGGAAGCTGTATGGATGAATGAACAAATTAAAACAGTTACACAAAAGTGTTTGACTGTAAAGATGGTTTATAGTTTGTTTTGTTGCAACCTGAAGTATGAAATAAACTTCAGTGGAGTTTGAAAACAAAATATGTGTTTAGGTTTATGTCTGGTTGAACGATGTGTGAGACCAGCTGATTTGTTTTTCTGTTTTGGGGGGATTTTATTGTAATCAATAGAGGAGCCCAGAAAATCTTTGGGAACTTCTGCTGTAACCTGAGCATCTCAACCTGGAGGAAAGAATAAAAGGAGACAGAAGGTTTGTTTTGTTGGTATTTTAATCTGAATAAGAAGGAAGTTTTAGGTTTGGGCGTGACTCCCTACAGACAACATGAACAGTCATGTGACAGCCAGGAGCACAGACTTGTCTGTGACATGACTGCAGTTCAACTGAACTTGAACTGAGTCACATCATCAGTGTGAAAGAGGAACAGAACATTTCTATATTTAAAAAAAAAAAAAAAAATAGAGGATCAAATAGTTTTGGGTTTTTTTTCAGTTTCATTTTATCTTATTAAATATTCTCTTTAATTGGCTACAGCATTATTTTGTTTTCTATTATTATTAAAGTTTTATGTTTTATTTCTATTTTTTGTATCAGTTAAATTTGACATGACTAATGGAAGATTTTTCATTTTTATTTCAGTCCTTTGTGAATTATGGCTGGATTAATAATCCATCAGCTATTATTCTCCCTTATTTGGATGATTTCTGTTTGTTATTGATTTGAATCTTCTAAACCTGTTTGCACCATTAACTGGTTATTTTTCACATCATTAGATTGAAGGGTTTTGAGTTATTGTTGTTTATTTTCTGACATCTGGGCTTTAATCATGTTCATCTTCAGTGGTTCATATTAAAGTTCAGAGATAAATCAAAGTGGAAAATCTGCTTTAGTGGCTGAAAATGTGTTTAGAAATTGTGTTGTAAACAGTTGATGGACTAAGATTAGTTTTGTTTTCTAGCACAACAGTAGAATAATCATCTGGATTAAGAAAGAAAATGTATTTAATCTAAATAAAGACCAAACTCCAAGTTTACCAAGTTTGACTTAATTTAATTTAGAAAGAAAAGTTGTTTAGATCTTTAGTTTTCAACAACCAGACTTAGATTTGTTTTACTGAATCTTTCTTTAAACATAGTTCCTTGCACTAAATTAATCTTCTTTAAATCACATTAGTTATATTTATTAAACTTCAGCTTCTGCACTTCACAATACTTAATTTATCCCAAAAGATAAATTCAGTTCACAGCAACACCATCACACATATTACATGATAAAACCAGAAACATTCACAGATTCACAATAAATACATTTGATAAAAAATATGAAATCATGAGACACTTTGAATTGAAACATTAAGTTAAAAGAAAAAACTTTTAACCCATTGAAAATGTAACAATTTTGTAATGAAATGGCATCATTCATATTTATAACGTTTCAACAAATAAACAACAAACTAACACTGAGTAAAGATTTATGTTAACAAAAAGTATAAACACTTTTATGTCATAATGTTGTGTTGATTTCTAAAATAAACTAAATGTATAAAAATCGACAGTTTAAATCCTTTGATTTTACTTAAAAATAGATAAAAATTATTTTTATAACAAAATCTTTAGATGTTTTGTTTCAACACATATTTATAAAAGTGTTTGTTAAAAATATCAGTAAAAATAACAGATTTTAAATCTGCACAACTCAACAATAAAACAGTATTTAAAAATATGAATGTAAATGTAACACATTCATGACTTTGGTCACAGTGATGGTGTGAACAACCACAAAATGCCTGATGGTCAATAAACCAATGTCTGATCAATGGTTCAGTCTGTTAACTGAATCATTGATCAGTTATCAGACACAATAATTGATCAATACTTCTGACTGAGTCCAGAAACCTTTAGAAACTATTTACATTTTCTATAACAATAACAATAAATGACTCAATGTTGTCATTATAACAAAACATTCATTCATGATGATCTAACATGTTAATCAGAATAGATGGAAACAAATCTGATATTTTTCTGTGGAGGCAAAACTAGTTTTAAACTAAACTACAGCAAACAAACCCGTTATCTGTGTTGTTTTGTTTTTCATCCACACTTGATTCAAAATGATTCTTTCTTTTCTTCCTAAACCAAATAATCAACATTATTATTAGAATCATTAGAGCTGCTATCAGTCCCAGACTGATGAAGACGATGTTCCTTCCTCCTATCTTTGGTTCTGGAGTCAAAGTTTTTCTCTGAGTTTGGATCTGATCAGCAGCTGCAGGGAGAGAAATCAGAAATATTTATTAATATTTGATGAAAACTGAGATCCAGGAGGATTCATGTAGAAGATGAAGAAATTCAACAACTCAGGTCTCAGGATTTTATCTGAGTAAAATATTTCTTCTCACCAGTAACGTTGAGTTGACATCTTCCAGAGTTGAAACCATCTTCAGTTTTCACTCCACACAGATACAGACCAGAGTCTTCAGTCCTCAGTCTGGACACATGGAGTCTGATTCGTCCTTCTCTGAGGACGTCTTTGTCAATCTGGACTCGTCCTGAAAACTGTTTATCCTGAGAATCTGGAATCTCAACACCTTCATGGACCTGATAGAGAACCAGTTCTTTATGAGGAGCCAACAAGCTGCAGTAGATGAACAGATTCTTCCAGGATCCCTGAGTGTTGGTGGTGAAGGTCCACTCCAGAGTGATGCTGTGGTTCTCCTCTGCCTGATAGCTGCTCTGTGTCACATTCACTACAAATGTTGCTGCTGAGGAGACAGAGAGGGAAAGAGAGGAGCAGACACACTGAGAACTGGAACATGGGAGTCTTTCAGCTCCATCTAGAGAGCTTTCTGTCACAAAGACAAGATGGAGACTGACCACAGAGACATGAGCTGAGGATGAGGAGCAGCAGGATCAGAAACATCTGGCTTGAAATAATCAGGATCAATAAACTTGAGTGAAGTGATGAAGATCATCAGGACAGATGTTTGATCTGTTGGTTCATAAACTTTCTGTTGTATTTCATCAACATGGAAGAAAAGTTGAGTTTAATACTGAAAGACAAAATAGAGAGAAAAGATTAATGTTTGAAAAAAACACTACTACCACCATTGGCGTAAATCTCAGGTGGGTCAGGGGGGTCTGGACCCCCCCATCTTGGAAAAGTTTAGAAAAGTCCCCCCCAAAAATCATTGAAGAAACATTTGCAATTAAACAAGATCAATATAAAAAGGAAACATAAACAAATAAATAAATAAATAAATCTGCCATTCATCTAAGAAAAAACTAAGAGTAATTTTAGGTCCCCTACAATTATTAGAACAATAATAAAGTCCAAAGTGTGAGAGAAGCAACAGCTGCTGAACGGCACAGGCTGGCAGAGCCACTGAAGTGAGGAGCTAACTGTTAGCTGTTAGCTTTTAGCTGTTAGCTGTTAGCTCTGCAGCACTAACAAAAAACCGTCCACTAAGTAAAAACTAAAAGCAAAAGACATGTAACACTTTTGATTTACTTTCACTGCTCAATAGGAAGAAACACATTAACAATAAAAATCAGACTGAAGTTTGTTATTTCATTACTTTGGCTGAATCATGATAAACTGCTTCATTAACAAAACTGCTACACTGCTTTCATAGACATAAGCTTTTTGTTAAAGGTGACAAACATCTCATTCATATTTAACTCTTTAACTTTCAGTTAATTACAAGAGTTTTAAACTGGAGGGACGGGCTGAGCAACTTTACGCAGCTCAGAGTCTGGGAGCCGAGAACAGAAGAGAGAAAAGATAGAACAAGTTCTAGTTTGTCAACAACACTAATGATTATCAAGCTGTTAAATATTTTAACAGAGTTCATCTTAAAAGAGTCAGAATAAAAACTGACCAATAACAAACTGACTCACCTGTAACCTGCGTGGATAAAAACCTGTGGAGTATTAAGATATTTCCAGTTGTGCTCTTTGCTCTTTGCTGTTCACCGGAGAGTTTCTGGGCTGCACAAGGCTTTACATGACTGAATTCCACCCAGGAACAGGAACTGGGTGGAATTTACCTTGTGCAGCCATTCACCTTGTGCAGCCATTCACCTGGTGCAGCCATTCACCTTGTGCAGTCATTGGCTCCACCCTTTACATGACTGAATTTACAGGGAGAACAAGTGTGAAGTGGGAAACTGTCATTTTACTAGGTTCTGCTCAGACCGGTCAGGTTACATTCCTGTACTTGTTTCTTCTTGTCTCTCTGGTTTAAAAGAAACAGCCTTGTGCATCACACACAAAGTTCCAGCTTTTCATATTAAATCCACTTCCTTGGGCTGTTTCTTATTTTTGTCGATTTTTTCCACAATTCATTATTTTTACACAATTTCTAAACACATTTTCAGCCACTAAAGCAGATTTTCCACTTTGAATTATCTCTGAATAATAATAATAATAATAATAATAATAATAATAATAATAATAATAATAGAAAACAAAATAATGCAGTAGCCAATTAAAGAGAATATTTAATAAGATAAAATAAAACTGAGTAAAATGAACACTTATTAAAGAGAATTACAGAAGTTCATGTAAAAGTCCAGCATGGCTGCTGCTACATTAATCAATATCACATTTATCTGATCCTCTATTTTATTTTAAATATAGAAATGTTCTGTTCCTCTTTCACACTGACAATGTGACTCAGCCTAATTCTTCCAGCTGAAACAAAAACATTTCTCAGCTGCAGTTATGTTGACAGTTAAGTCTATGCTCCCAGGTATTGCAAAAATGTTCATGTTGGCTGTGGACGGAGTCTTGTCTAAACCTAAAACTTCCTTATTGCTCAGAGGAAAAACAAACCTTCTGCCTCCTCTTATTCTTTCCTCCAGGTTGAGCTGCTCAGGTCACAGCAGAGGTTCCCAAAGATTTTCTGGGCCCCTCTATGGATTACAATAAAATCCCCCCAAAACAGAAAAAAATATCAACTGGGCTCACACATCGTTCAATCAGACATAATCCAGACAAAAAAAAAAAACATATTTTGTTTTCAAACTCCACTGAAGTTTATTTCATACTTCAGGTTGCAACAAAACAAACTACAAACCACCTTTACAGTGAAACACTTTTGTGTAACTGTTTTAATTTTTTCATTCATCCATACTGCTTCCCACAATGTGGGTGTTCTCTCCCACACTGTGGGTGTTCTCTCCCACAGTGTGGATGGAGAACCACAGAACATTCTCAGAATGTTGTCCAACAGGTTGGACTCCCTCCTCCAACAGAAATGTTAAAATGCATAACAACCAGAAATGTTACTAAATTATTTCATGTTGTTTCCTGATTCTGTTTCCTGTAAACTGAAGTGAAGATCACAGAGTGAAGCATCAGGATGAAGCTGCTGATCAACTGATCAGATCAATATTCAATAATCACGTCTTAAAGCTGTTAGAAATAAACACATTTCATTAAAGGAAACATTTCTAAATCTGTGTTTTCACATCAGAACTGAATAAAGACAGAAAGGAGGAGAAATACTAACTTTCACTGCTGAGCAGCTTTTAGTCAGAGCTTAGAGCGCCACCATGTGGACAAAACCACACATTGCAGCTGATCTCTGCTGAGGTAACATCATTTACTTCCTGGTTGTAATTAGGCCCGAGCAGCAAAGCGCTGCGAAGGCCTATTGTATCTGTACTGTTTATTATTATTAGGCCCGAGCAGCAAAGCGCTGCGAAGGCCTATTGTATCTGTACTGTTTCTTATTAGGCCCGAGCAGCAAAGCGCTGCGAAGGCCTATTGTATCTGTACTGTTTATTATTAGGCCCGAGCAGCAAAGCGCTGCGAAGGCCTATTGTTTCTGTACTGTTTCTTATTATTATTATTATTACGATTCTGCCCCCCTAAAGAGGTGCCTTTTTGGGGGCTTTATCATATTCAAAAACTCACCAAACTTGGCGGTCGCGACTAGAAAAATTCAAAATTTTGAATTTTAAGGTTGTCACAAAAATCGCAAAAAAAATTGCTCAACGGCAGCAACTAGCAATTTTCTGTTGACACAATGGTATGAACGTACTTCATCGTAGAGACATGAAATTTGGTACACTTGTAGAGCTCACCAAAAGACTCAGAACTTACATTTAATGTTATAAGCCAACTATCACAGAAAGTCGGCCATTTTGTATTGAACGTCCATTTTTTACCTCGAGTTTGACGTTTACAGCCTTCGTATTTGATCGAACTCCTCCTAGGGATTTCGATTGATCGACTTCAAACTCGGTCAGTCTGATCATAAGGCATGTTTGATTTAAAGTTATCAAATTGGTGAGTTTTGGAGCATGTTGAAGGGGGGTTAGCAGGGGTCAAAGTTCACCTACTCGCCATGAAACACGAAACTCTTATATTTCCTATATAAAAACACATAGAGGGACCAAACTTTCACTGATTGATCGTCATCGGGTGTCCTAAAATACGCTGTGGTGAAATGATGACATCACTTAGGCCACGCCCCCTGAGAACAGGAAGTGTCATGTTTTACTGTGAACGGTCGCTATCTTAGCCCTTTGACCTCATCAACATGAAACTGTGTCCAGAGACAGAAGACATGTTGGTGTGTTGAGCATTCCAACCTCGACCGGCTTTGACATAGCAGGTGGGCGTGGCGGCGTGGCGAAGTGACCTGTAACGCTGTTGCCATACGTTTGGCTCTGAATTCCACAATTTCGGGCCCAGCTGCTCCAAACTCACTAGGATGGATCCTTATCCACCCACCGACAGGAATTCATAACAAAATTTGGTGGGCGTGGCCTAATTTATCTATAGCGCCCCCTAGAGTATTTTAAATGAACAGCCCCAAGCCATGCTTTAACCTAGAGTTACGAAACTTGGTACATATGTGTATCTTGTCAGGACGTACAAAAAAGTCTCTTAGAGCCATGCTCTAAACCCAACAGGAAGTCGGCCATTTTAGATTGAAGTTCATTTGACCTCGATTTTGACGTTTACAGCCTTTGCATTTGATCGAACTCCTCCTAGGGATTTCGATTGATCGGCTTCAAACTTGGTCAGTCTGATCATAAGGCATGTTTGATTTAAAGTTATCAAATTGGTGACTGCATGAGCTTGCTGAAGGGGGGTTACCAGGGGTCAAAGTTCACCTACTCGCCATGAAACACCAAACTCTTATATATCCTGCACAGAAACTCACAGAGATACCAAACTTTAAATTATTGATCATCATTAGGTGTCCAAAAATACCCTGTGGTGAAATGATGACATCACTTAGGCCACGCCCCCTGAGAACAGGAAGTGTCATGTTTTACTGTGAACGGTCGCTATCTTAGCCCTTTGACCTAATCAACATGAAACTGTGTCCAGAGACAGAAGACATGTTGGTGTGTTGTGGATCCAAGCCCTGACCGGCTGCGATGAAGCAGCTGGGTGTGGCGGCGTGGCGAAGTGAACTGTAACGCCGATGCCATACGTTTGCTTCTAGATTCCACATGTTTCGACCGAGCTGCACCAAACTTGGCCTGACTCATCCTGGTGTGATACCTGACAATGCTTTGTCATCATATTATGACGTCATCTAAGCCCCGCCCCCTCAGAATGAATTAGAGAGATCTTCTGTGTAATTACATAATAAACAGTCCATGTTCGTTGTTTGTAGGGCAATGCTGCCCTCTGCTGCCCACTGAAATAGTTTCATTATTTCAGTAATTCGACACCAGAGGGCAGCATTGCCCTACGGAATGAAAGTTCAATGTTGTAATGGAGGAAAAAATTAAATAATTTGTAATTCTAACACAAAAACTCACAGAGACACCAAACGTTCAGTGATTGATCATAATCGAGTGTCCAATAATATCCAATGGTCAAATGATGACATCACTTAGGCCACGCCCCCTGACAACAGGAAGTCTAATATTTTGCTGTGAACGGTCGATAGCTTCTGCACCAAACTTGGCCTGAGTGATCCTGGAGGCTTGCCCGTCGATCCTACGTCATCACATTATGACGTCATCTAAGCCCCGCCCCCTCGGAACCGGAAGTGCTATTTTTTTACTTGGAAAGCTCTGTTTATGGCTCTCTTGACCTAATCAAGATGATTCGGATGATAAACTCTGTCAATGCTCGCTGCTGGCTGAACCGTGTGGGCGTGGCCAAATGGCGAATATCAGTCCCTCGCCATATTCATACGTTTGGCTCTAATTCAAGCATGGATCATCCGATTGGCTCCAAACTGGATATGTATGACCTTTGTTCACCTCTAAAGAGCCCAACAAGGTTGAAATGTAATTTGACTCCACTGCGCCCCCTAAGTTAATACATCGGCTATATCTCCTCGATGCATCGACCGATCTGCACCAGATTTTTTGACAGTCGTCGGGGAGCGCTGCCGAACGCATTCACGCGTATCGCCCGGTGGACGGGTGGGGAAAATGCACGACAGCTTCTGCGGCGGCTAGCGGCGGCGGTGCTGGAAACTGCGGCAGAGCTTCTGCGGTGGGGAGCGGGCTGCGGCTCTGGAAACCGTGAGAGAGCTTCTGCGGTGGCTGGAACCCCCGCGGTGGCCAATAGGCCGGAGCGGCGCTTGCTGCGAGGGCCGCCCGAGGCTGCTTGCAGCTTTAATTAGGCCCGAGCAGCAAAGCGCTGCGAAGGCCTATTGTTTCTGTACTGTTTCTTATTATTATTACGATTCTGCCCCCCCAAAGAGGCGCCTTTTTGGGGGCTTTATCATATTCAAAAACTCACCAAACTTGGCGGTGGCGACTAGAAAATTTAAAAATTTTGAATTTTAAGGTTGTCGCAAAAATCGCAAAAAAAATTGCTGAACGGCGGCAACTAGCAATTTTCTGTTGACACAATGGTATGAACGTACTTCATCGTAGAGACATGAAATTTGGTACACATGTAGAGCTCACCAAAAGACTCAGAACTTACATTTAATGTTATAAGCCAACTATCACAGGAAGTCGGCCATTTTGTATTGATCGTCCATTTTTTACCTCGATTTTGACGTTTACAGCCTTTGTATTTGATCGAACTCCTCCTAGGGATTTCGATTGATCGGCTTCAAACTCGGTCAGTCTGATCATAAGGCATGTTTGATTTAAAGTTATCAAATTGGTGAGTTTTGGAGCATGTTGAAGGGGGGTTAGCAGGGGTCAAAGTTCACCTACTCGCCATGAAACACGAAACTCTTATATTTCCTATATAAAAACACATAGAGGGACCAAACTTTCACTGATTGATCGTCATCGGGTGTCCTAAAATACCCTATGGTCAAATGATGACATCACTTAGGCCACGCCCCCTGAGAACAGGAAGTGTCATGTTTTACTGTGAACGGTCGCTATCTTAGCCCTTTGACCTCATCAACATGAAACTGTGTCCAGAGACAGAAGACATGTTGGTGTGTTGAGCATTCCAACCCCGACCGGCTATGACATAGCAGGTGGGCGTGGCGGCGTGGCGAAGTGACCTGTAACGCCGTTGCCATACGTTTGGCTCTGAATTCCACAATTTCGGGCCCAGCTGCTCCAAACTCACTAGGATGGATCCTTATCCACCCACCGACAGGAATTCATAACAAAATTTGGTGGGCGTGGCCTAATTTATCTATAGCGCCCCCTAGAGTATTTTAAATGAACAGCCCCAAGCCATGCTTTAACCTAGAATTACGAAACTTGGTACATATGTGTATCTTGTCAGGACGTACAAAAAAGTCTATTAGAGCTATGGTCGAAACCCAACAGGAAGTCGGCCATTTTGTATTGAAGGTCCATTTTGGACCTCGACTTTGACGTTTACAGCCTTTGCATTTGATCGAACTCCTCCTAGGGATTTCGATTGATCGGCTTCAAACTCGGTCAGTCTGATCATAAGGCATGTTTGATTTAAAGTTATCAAATTGGTGACTGCATGAGCTTGCTGAAGGGGGGTTTCCAGGGGTCAAAGTTCACCTACTCGCCATGAAACACCAAACTCTTATATATCCTGCACAGAAACTCACAGAGATACCAAACTTTAAATTATTGATCATCATTAGGTGTCCAAAAATACCCTGTGGTGAAATGATGACATCACTTAGGCCACGCCCCCTGAGAACAGGAAGTGTCATGTTTTACTGTGAACGGTCGCTATCTTAGCCCTTTGACCTAATCAACATGAAACTGTGTCCAGAGACAGAAGACATGTTGGTGTGTTGTGGATCCAAGCCCTGACCGGCTGCGATGAAGCAGCTGGGTGTGGCGGCGTGGCGAAGTGAACTGTAACGCCGATGCCATACGATTGCTTCTAGATTCCACATGTTTCGACCGAGCTGCACCAAACTTGGCCTGACTCATCCTGGTGTGATACCTGACAATGCTATGTCATCATATTATGACGTCATCTAAGCCCCGCCCCCTCAGAATGAATTAGAGAGATCTTCTGTGTAATTACATAATAAACAGTCCATGTTCGTTGTTTGTAGGGCAATGCTGCCCTCTGCTGCCCACTGAAATAGTTTCATTATTTCAGTAATTCGACACCAGAGGGCAGCATTGCCCTACGGAATGACAGAGTTCATTCCGTAGACAGAAGACATGTTGGTGTGTTGTGGATTCATTAGAGAATCAAGGTTCTCTAATCAAGAGAACCTTGATTAGGCTCTCTTGACCTAATCAAGGTGATTCTGTGTTGGATGACAGATAGGAAGTTGATCTCGCTTGCTTTAAAGTGCCAACAGTTTTCAATGGCGGCAACGCCGTTCGTATACGTTTGCCTCTACATTCCACATATTTTGACCGAGCTGCATCAAACTTGGCCTGAGTGATCCTGGAGGCTTGCCCGTCAATCCTACGTCATCACATTATGACGTCATCTAAGCCCCGCCCCCTCGGAACCGGAAGTGCCGTTTTTTTCCTTGGAAAGCTCTGTTTATGGCTCTCTTGACCTAATCAAGTTGATTCTGTGTTGGATGACAGATAGGAAGTTGATCTCGCTTGCTTTAAAGTGCCAAGACTTTTCAATGGCGGCAACGCCGTTCGTATACGTTTGCCTCTACATTCCACATCTTTTGACCGAGCTGCATCAAACTTGGCCTGAGTGATCCTGGAGGCTTGCCCGTCAATCCTACGTCATCACATTATGACGTCATCTAAGCCCCGCCCCCTCGGAACCGGAAGTGCCGTTTTTTTCCTTGGAAAGTTCTGTTTATGGCTCTCTTGACCTAATCAAGGTGATTCTGTGTTGGATGACAGATAGGATGTTGGTCTAGCTTGCTTTAAAGTGCCAAGAGTTTTCAATGGCGGCAACGCCGTTCGTATACGTTTGCCTCTACATTCCACATATTTTGACCGAGCCGCATCAAACTTGACCTGAGTGATCCTGGAGGCTTGCCCGTCGATCCTACGTCATCACATTATGACGTCATCTAAGCCCCGCCCCCTCGGAACCGGAAGTGCCGTTTTTTTCCTTGGAAAGCTCCGTTTATGGCTCTCTTGACCTAATCAAGATGATTCGGATGATGAGCTCTGTCATTGCTCGCTGCTGGCTGAACCGTGTGGGCGTGGCCAAATGGCGAATATCAGTCCCTCGCCATATTCATACGTTTGGCTCTAATTCAAGCATGGATCATCCGATTGGCTCCAAACTGGATATGTATGACCTTTGTTCACCTCTAAAGAGCCCAACGGGATTGAGATGTAATTTGGCTCCACTGCGCCCCCTAAGTTAATACATCGGCCGTATCTCCTCGACGCATCGACCGATCTGCACCAGATTTTTCGACAGTCGTCGGGGAGCGCCGCCGAACGCATTCACGCGTGTCGCTTGGTGGACGGGCGTGGAAAATGCGCGACAGCTTCTGCGGCGGCTAGCGGGCGGCGGTGCTGGAAACTGCGGCAGAGCTTCCGCGGTGGGGAGCGGGCTGCGGCTCTGGAAACCGCGAGAGAGCTTCTGCGGTGGCCGGAACCCCCGCGGTGGCCAATAGGCCGGAGCGGCGCTTGCTGCGAGGGCCGCCCGAGGCTGCTTGCAGCTTTAATTAGGCCCGAGCAGCAAAGCGCTGCGAAGGCCTATTGTATCTGTACTGTTTCTTATTAGGCCCGAGCAGCAAAGCGCTGCGAAGGCCTATTGTATCTGTACTGTTTCTTATTATTATTAGGCCCGAGCAGCAAAGCGCTGCGAAGGCCTATTGTTTCTGTACTGTTTATTAGGCCCGAGCAGCAAAGCGCTGCGAAGGCCTATTGTATCTGTACTGTTTATTATTATTATTATTATTATTATTATTATTACGATTCTTCCCACCTCTTCGTGTGCCTTTTTGGGGGCTTTATCATATTCAAAAACTCACCAAACTTGGCGGTCGCGACTAGAAAAATTAAAAATTTTGAATTTTAAGGTTGTCGCAAAAATCGCAAAAAAAATTGCTCAACGGCGGCAACTAGCAATTTTCTGTTGACACAATGGTATGAACGTACTTCATCGTAGAGACATGAAATTTGGTACACTTGTAGAGCTCACCAAAAGACTCAGAACTTACATTTAATGTTATAAGCCAACTATCACAGGAAGTCGGCCATTTTGTATTGAAAGTCCATTTTTTACCTCGATTTTGACGTTTACAGCCTTCGTATTTGATCGAACTCCTCCTAGGGATTTTGATTGATCGGCTTCAAACTTGGTCAGTCTGATCATAAGGCATGTCTGATTTAAAGTTATCAAATTGGTGAGTTTTGGAGCATGTTGAAGGGGGGTTAGCAGGGGTCAAAGTTCACCTACTCGCCATGAAACACGAAACTCTTATATTTCCTATACAAAAACACAGAGAGGGACCAAACTTTCATTGATTGATTGTCATCGGGTGTCCTAAAATACCCTGTGGTGAAATTATTTTTTTAAGTAGGCCACGCCCCCTGAGAACAGGAAGTGTCATGTTTTACTGTGAACGGTCGCTATCTTAGCCCTTTGACCTAATCAACATGAAACTGTGTCCAGAGACAGAAGACATGTTGGTGTGTTGAGTAATCCAACCCCGACTGGCTGCGATGAAGCAGGTGGGCGTGGCGGCGTTGCGAACGCCGTCGAATTTCGTTTGGCTCTGAATTCCACAATTTCGGGCCCAGCTGCTTCAAACTCACTAGGATGGATCCTTGTACACCCACCGACAGGAATTCATAACAAAATTTGGTGGGCGTGGCCTAATTTCTCTATATCGACCCCTAGAGTATTTTAAATGAACAGCCCCATGCCATGCTTTATCCTAGAATTACGAAACTTGGTACACATGTGTATCTTGTCAGGACGTACAAAAAAGTCTCTTGGAGCCATGCTCTAAACCCAACAGGAAGTCGGCCATTTTGTATTGAAGGTCCATTTTGGACCTCGAGTTTGACGTTTACAGCCTTTGCATTTGATCGAACTCCTCCTAGGGATTTCGATTGATCGGCTTCAAACTCGGTCAGTCTGATCATAAGGCATGTCTGATTTAAAGTTATCAAATTGGTAACTGTATGAGCTTGCTGAAGGGGGGTTAGCAGGGGTCAAAGTTCACCTCCTCGCCATGAAACACGAAACTCTTATATTTCCTATACAAAAGCACAGAGAGGGACCAAACTTTCATTGATTGATTGTCATCGGGTGTCCTAAAATACCCTGTGGTGAAATTATTTTTTTAAGTAGGCCACGCCCCCTGAGAACAGGAAGTGTCATGTTTTACTGTGAACGGTCGCTATCTTAGCCCTTTGACCTAATCAACATGAAACTGTGTCCAGAGACAGAAAACATGTTGGTGTGTTGTGGATTCCAACCCCGACTGGCTGAGATGTAGCAGGTGGGCGTGGCGGCGTTGCGAACGCCGTCGAATTTCGTTTGGCTCTGAATTCCACAGTTTCGGGGAGAGCTGCTCCAAACTCACTAGGATGGATCCTTATCCAGCCCCCGACAGGAATTCATAACAAAATTTGGTGGGCGTGGCCTAATTTCTCTATATCGCCCCCTAGAATATTTCAAAAAATCAGCCCCAAGCCATGCTTTAGCTTAGAATTACGAAACTTGGTACACATGTGTATCTTGTCAGGACGTACAAAAAAGTCTCTTGGAGCCATGCTCTAAACCCAACAGGAAGTCGGCCATTTTAGATTGAAGTTCATTTGACCTCGATTTTGACGTTTACAGCCTTCGTATTTGATCAAACTCCTCCTAGGGATTTCGATTGATCGGCTTCAAACTCGGTCAGTCTGATCATAAGGCATGTTTGATTTAAAGTTATGAAATTGGTGAGTTTTGGAGCATGTTGAAGGGGGGTTAGCAAGGCTCAAAGATCCCCTGTGATTGACTGTGTAATATGTAATTACAAAGGGGATCCTTTGTCGTTCCGTAGGGCAATGCTGCCCTCTGGTGTCGAATTACTGAAATTACAGAAATAGTTTCACTATTTCAGTAATTCGACACCAGAGGGCAGCATTGCCCTACGGAATGAAAGTTCAATGTTGTAATGGAGGAAAAAATTAAATAATTTGTAATTCTAACACAAAAACTGACAGAGACACCAAAGTTTGAGTTATTGATCATCCTCGGGTGTAGAATAATATCCAATGGTCAAATGATGACATCACGTAGGCCACGCCCTCTGACAACAGGAAGTCTTGTATTTTACTGTGAACGGTCGATAGCTTCTGCACCAAACTTTGCACGAGTGACCCTGGTGGGATCCTTGACGACCCTATGTCATCATATTATGACGTCATCTAAGCCCCGCCCCCTCAGAACAGGAAGTGCCGTTTTTTTACTTGGAAAGCTCCGTTTATGGCTCTCTTGACCTAATCAAGATGATTCGGATGATAAACTCTGTCAATGCTCGCTGCTGGCTGAACCGTGTGGGCGTGGCCAAACGGCGAATATCAGTCCCTCGCCATATGCATACGTTTGGCTCTTATTCAGGCATAGATCATCCGATTGGCGCCAAACTGGATATGTATGACCTTTGTTCACCTCTAAAGAGCCCGACGGGTTTGAAATGTAATTTGGCTCCACTGCGACCCCTAAGTTAATACATGGGTTGTGTCTCCTCGACGCATCGACCGATCTGCGCCAGATTTTTCGACAGTCGTCGGGCAGCGCCGCCGAACGCATTCACGCGTATCGCCCGGTGGACGGGCGGGGAAAACGCGCGACAGCTTCTGCGGCGGCTGGCGGGCGGCGGTGCTGGAAACTGCGGCGGAGCTTCCGCGGTGGGGAGCGGGCTGCGGCTCTGGAAAACGCGCGAGAGCTTCTGCGGTGGCCGGAACCCCCGCGGTGGCCAATAGGCCGGAGCGGCGCTTGCTGCGAGGGCCGCCCGAGGCTGCTTGCAGCTTTAATTATTATTATTATTATTATTCTTCCCACCTCTTCGTGTGCCTTTTTGGGGGCTTTATCATATTCAAAAACTCACCAAACTTGGCGGACGCGTCTAGGCGGTTTAAAAATTTTGAATTTTAAGGTCGCCGCAAAAATCGCAAAAAAAATGGCTCAACGCCGCCACCTAGCAATTTTCAAAAGACCCATTGCTATTCACTTACTTCATCGTAGAGACTTGAAATTCGGTACAGTTGTAGAGCTCACTAAGACGCTCAGAATTTACAAGTAATGTCATAGTGCAAGTATCGCAGGAAGTCGGCCATTTTGTATTGAAGGTCCATTTTGGACCCTATTTTGGCCGTTTACAGCCTTCGTATTTGATCGAACTCCTCCTAGGGATTTCGATTGATCGGCTTCAAACTCGGTCAGTCTGATCATAAGGCATGTCTGATTTAAAGTTATCAAATTGGTGAGTTTTGGAGCATGTTGAAGGGGGGTTAGCAGGGGTCAAAGTTCACCTACACGCCATCAAACAAAAACCTCTTATATTTCCTATACAAAAACACATAGAGGGACCAAACTTTCAGGGATTGGTTGTCATCGGGTGCCCTAAAATACCCTGCAGTGAAATTTTTTTTTTATGTAGGCCACGCCCCCTGAGAGCAGGAAGTGTAATGTTTTACTGTGAACGGTGGCTATCTTAGCCCTTTGACCTAATCAACATGAAACTGTGTCCAGAGACAGAAGACATGTTGGTGTGTTGTGGATTCCAACCCCGACCGGCTGCGATGAAGCAGGTGGGCGTGGCGGCGTTGCGAACGCCATCGAATTTCGTTTGGCTCTGAATTCCACAGTTTCGGGGTGAGCTGCTCCAAACTCACTAGGATGGATCCTTATCCATCCCCGAACAGGAATCCATAGCGATATTTGGTGGGCGTGGCCTAATTTTTCTATAGCGACCCCTAGAGTATTTTAAATGAACAGCCCCAAGCCATGCTTAAACCTAGAATTACGAAACTTGGTACACATGTGTATCTTGTCGGGACGTACAAAAAAGTCTCTTAGAGCCATGCTCTAAACCCAACAGGAAGTCGGCCATTTTAGATTGAAGTTCATTTGACCTCGATTTTGACGTTTACAGCCTTCGTATTTGATCGAACTCCTCCTAGGGATTTCGATTGATCGGCTTCAAACTCGGTCAGTCTGATCATAAGGCATGTCTGATTTAAAGTTATCAAATTGGTGAGTTTTGGAGCATGTTGAAGGGGGGTTAGCAAGGCTCAAAGTTCCCCTGTGATCGACTGTGTAATACAAAGGGCTTTGTCATGTGTAGGGCAATGCTGCCCTCTGGTGTCGAATTACTGAAATAATGAAACTATTTCAGTAATTTCAGTAATTCGACACCAGAGGGCAGCATTGCCCTACGGAATGACAGAGTTCAATTTTGATCGACTGTGTAATACAAAGGGCTTTGTCATGTGTAGGGCAATGCTGCCCTCTGGTGTCGAATTACTGAAATAATGAAACTATTTCAGTAATTTCAGTAATTCGACACCAGAGGGCAGCATTGCCCTACGGAATGACAGTTCAATGTTGAATTATAGAGGAAAAAATTAAATAATTTGTAATTCTAACACAAAAACTGACAGAGACACCAAAGTTTGAGTTATTGATCATCCTCGGGTGTAGAATAATATCCAATGGTCAAATGATGACATCACGTAGGCCACGCCCTCTGACAACAGGAAGTCTTGTATTTTACTGTGAACGGTCGATAGCTTCTGCACCAAACTTTGCACGAGTGACCCTGGTGGGATCCTTGACGACCCTATGTCATCATATTATGACGTCATCTAAGCCCCGCCCCCTCAGAACAGGAAGTGCTGTTTTTTTACTTAGAAAGCTCCGTTTATGGCTCTCTTGACCTAATCAAGATGATTCGGATGATAAACTCTGTCAATGCTCGCTGCTGGCTGAACCGTGTGGGCGTGGCCAAATGGTGAATATCAGTCCCTCGCCATATGCATACGTTTGGCTCTCATTCAGGCATGGATCATCCGATTGGCGCCAAACTGGATATGTATGACCTTTGTTCACCTCTAAAGAGCCCAACGGGTTTGAAATGTAATTTGGCTCCACTGCGCCCCCTAAGTTAATACATGGGTTGTATCTCCTCGACGCATCGACCGATCTGCGCCAGATTTTTCGACAGTCGTCGGGCAGCGCCGCCGAACGCATTCACGCGTGTCGCCCGGTGGACGGGCGGGGAAAACGCGCGACAGCTTCTGCGGCGGCTGGCGGGCGGCGGTGCTGGAAACCGCGGCGGAGCTTCTGCGGTGGGGAGCGGGCTGCGGCTCTGGAAACCGAGCGAGAGCTTCTGCGGTGGCCGGAACCCCCGCGGTGGCCAATAGGCCGGAGCGGCGCTTGCTGCGAGGGCCGCCCGAGGCTGCTTGCAGCTTTAATTCTTCTTACGATTCTGCCCCCCTCTTCGTGCGCCTTTTTGGGGGCTTTATCATATTCAAAAACTCACCAAACTTGGCGGAAGCGACTAGGCGGTTTAAAAATTTTGAATTTTAAGGTCGTTGCAAAAATCGCAAAAAAAATTGCTCAACGGCGGCAACTAGCAATTTTCAACAGACCCATTGCTATTCACTTACTTCATCGTAGAGACTTGAAATTCGGTACAGTTGTAGAGCTCACTAAGACGCTCAGAATTTACAAGTAATGTCATAGTGCAAGTATCGCAGGAAGTCGGCCATGTTGGATTGAAGGTCCATTTCGGACCCTGATTTGGCCGTTTACAGCCTTCGTATTTGATCGAACTCCTCCTAGGGATTTCGATTGATCGGCTTCAAACTCGGTCAGTCTGATCATAAGGCATGTCTGATTTAAAGTTATCAAATTGGTGAGTTTTGGAGCATGTTGAAGGGGGGTTAGCAGGGGTCAAAGTTCACCTACACGCCATGAAACAAAAACCTCTTATATTTCCTATACAAAAACACATAGAGGGACCAAACTTTCAGTGATTGGTTGTCATCGGGTGCCCTAAAATACCCTGCAGTGAAATTTTTTTTTTATGTAGGCCACGCCCCCTGAGAGCAGGAAGTGTAATGTTTTACTGTGAACGGTCGCTATCTTAGCCCTTTGACCTAATCAACATGAAACTGTGTCCAGAGACAGAAGACATGTTGGTGTGTTGTGGATTCCAACCCCGACCGGCTGCGATGAAGCAGGTGGGCGTGGCGGCGTTGCGAACGCCATCGAATTTCGTTTGGCTCTGAATTCCACAGTTTCGGGGTGAGCTGCTCCAAACTCACTAGGATGGATCCTTATCCATCCCCGAACAGGAATCCATAGCGATATTTGGTGGGCGTGGCCTAATTTTTCTATAGCGACCCCTAGAGTATTTTAAATGAACAGCCCCAAGCCATGCTTAAACCTAGAATTACGAAACTTGGTACACATGTGTATCTTGTCGGGACGTACAAAAAAGTCTCTTAGAGCCATGCTCTAAACCCAACAGGAAGTCGGCCATTTTAGATTGAAGTTCATTTGACCTCGATTTTGACGTTTACAGCCTTTGCATTTGATCGAACTCCTCCTAGGGATTTCGATTGATCGGCTTCAAACTCGGTCAGTCTGATCATAAGGCATGTTTGATTTAAAGTTATCAAATTGGTGACTGCATGAGCTTGCTGAAGGGGGCTTACCAGGGGTCAAAGTTCACCTACTCGCCATGAAACACGAAACTCTTATATATCCTGCACAGAAACTCACAGAGATACCAAACTTTAAATTATTGATCATCATTAGGTGTCCAAAAATACCCTGTGGTCAAATGATGACATCAATTAGGCCACGCCCCCTGAGAACAGGAAGTGTCATGTTTTACTGTGAACGGTTGCTATCTTAGCCCTTTGACATAATCAATATTAAACTGTGTCCAGAGACAGAAGACATGTTGGTGTGTTGTGGATTCAAGCCCTGACTGGCTGCGATGAAGCAGCTGGCTGTGGCGGCGTGGCGAAGTGACCTGTAACGCCGATGCCATACGTTTGTTTCTAGATTCCACATATTTCGACCGAGCTGCACCAAACTTGGCCTGACTCATCCTGGTGTGATGCCTGACAATGCTATGTCATCATATTATGACGTCATCTAAGCCCCGCCCCCTCAGAATGAATTAGAGAGATCTTCTGTGTAATTACATAATAAACAGTCCATGTTCGTTGTTTGTAGGGCAATGCTGCCCTCTGCTGCCCACTGAAATAGTTTCATTATTTCAGTAATTCGACACCAGAGGGCAGCATTGCCCTACGGAATGACAGTTCAATGTTGTAATGGAGGAAAAAATTAAATAATTTGTAATTCTAACACAAAAACTCACAGAGACACCAAACGTTCAGTGATTGATCATAATCGAGTGTCCAATAATATCCAATGGTCAAATGATGACATCACTTAGGCCACGCCCCCTGAGAACAGGAAGTGTCATGTTTTACTGTGAACGGTCGCTATCTTAGCCCTTTGACCTAATCAACATGAAACTGTGTCCAGAGACAGAAGACATGTTGGTGTGTTGTGGATCCAAGCCCTGACCGGCTGCGATGAAGCAGCTGGGTGTGGCGGCGTGGCGAAGTGACCTGTAACGCCGAGGCCATACGTTTGCTTCTAGATTCCACATGTTTCGACCGAGCTGCACCAAACTTGGCCTGACTCATCCTGGTCTGATGCCTGACAATGCTATGTCATCATATTATGACGTCATCTAAGCCCCGCCCCCTCAGAATGAATTAGAGAGATCTTCTGTGTAATTACATAATAAACAGTCCATGTTCGTTGTTTGTAGGGCAATGCTGCCCTCTGCTGCCCACTGAAATAGTTTCATTATTTCAGTAATTCGACACCAGAGGGCAGCATTGCCCTACGGAATGACAGTTCAATGTTGTAATGGAGGAAAAAATTAAATAATTTGTAATTCTAACACAAAAACTCACAGAGACACCAAACGTTCAGTGATTGATCATAATTGAGTGTCCAATAATATCCAATGGTCAAATGATGACATCACTTAGGCCCCGCCCCCTCGGAACAGGAAGTGCTATTTTTTTACTTGGAAAGCTCTGTTTATGGCTCTCTTGACCTAATCAAGATGATTCGGATGATAAACTCTGTCAATGCTCGCTGCTGGCTGAACCGTGTGGGCGTGGCCAAATGGCGAATATCAGTCCCTCGCCATATTCATACGTTTGGCTCTAATTCAAGCATGGATCATCCGATTGGCTCCAAACTGGATATGTATGACCTTTGTTCACCTCTAAAGAGCCCAACAAGGTTGAAATGTAATTTGACTCCACTGCGCCCCCTAAGTTAATACATCGGCTATATCTCCTCGATGCATCGACCGATCTGCACCAGATTTTTTGACAGTCGTCGGGGAGCGCCGCCGAACGCATTCACGCGTATCGCCCGGTGGACGGGTGGGGAAAATGCGCGACAGCTTCTGCGGCGGCTAGCGGCGGCGGTGCTGGAAACTGCGGCAGAGCTTCTGCGGTGGGGAGCGGGCTGCGGCTCTGGAAACCGTGAGAGAGCTTCTGCGGTGGCTGGAACCCCCGCGGTGGCCAATAGGCCGGAGCGGCGCTTGCTGCGAGGGCCGCCCGAGGCTGCTTGCAGCTTTAATTAGGCCCGAGCAGCAAAGCGCTGCGAAGGCCTATTGTATCTGTACTGTTTCTTATTATTATTACGATTCTGCCCCCCTCTTCGTGTGCCTTTTTGGGGGCTTTATCATATTCAAAAACTCACCAAACTTGGCGGTGGCGACTAGAAAATTTAAAAATTTTGAATTTTAAGGTTGTCGCAAAAATCGCAAAAAAAATTGCTGAACGGCGGCAACTAGCAATTTTCTGTTGACACAATGGTATGAACGTACTTCATCGTAGAGACATGAAATTTGGTACACATGTAGAGCTCACCAAAAGACTCAGAACTTACATTTAATGTTATAAGCCAACTATCACAGGAAGTCGGCCATTTTGTATTGATCGTCCATTTTTTACCTCGATTTTGACGTTTACAGCCGTCGTATTTGATCGAACTCCTCCTAGGGATTTCGATTGATCGGCTTCAAACTCGGTCAGTCTGATCATAAGGCATGTTTGATTTAAAGTTATCAAATTGGTGAGTTTTGGAGCATGTTGAAGGGGGGTTAGCAGGGGTCAAAGTTCACCTACTCGCCATGAAACACGAAACTCTTATATTTCCTATATAAAAACACATAGAGGGACCAAACTTTCACTGATTGATCGTCATCGGGTGTCCTAAAATACCCTATGGTCAAATGATGACATCACTTAGGCCACGCCCCCTGAGAACAGGAAGTGTCATGTTTTACTGTGAACGGTCGCTATCTTAGCCCTTTGACCTCATCAACATGAAACTGTGTCCAGAGACAGAAGACATGTTGGTGTGTTGAGCATTCCAACCCCGACCGGCTTTGACATAGCAGGTGGGCGTGGCGGCGTGGCGAAGTGACCTGTAACGCCGTTGCCATACGTTTGGCTCTGAATTCCACAATTTCGGGCCCAGCTGCTCCAAACTCACTAGGATGGATCCTTATCCACCCACCGACAGGAATTCATAACAAAATTTGGTGGGCGTGGCCTAATTTATCTATAGCGCCCCCTAGAGTATTTTAAATGAACAGCCCCAAGCCATGCTTTAACCTAGAATTACGAAACTTGGTACATATGTGTATCTTGTCAGGACGTACAAAAAAGTCTATTAGAGCTATGGTCGAAACCCAACAGGAAGTCGGCCATTTTGTATTGAAGGTCCATTTTGGACCTCGACTTTGACGTTTACAGCCTTTGCATTTGATCGAACTCCTCCTAGGGATTTCGATTGATCGGCTTCAAACTCGGTCAGTCTGATCATAAGGCATGTTTGATTTAAAGTTATCAAATTGGTGACTGCATGAGCTTGCTGAAGGGGGGTTACCAGGGGTCAAAGTTCACCTACTCGCCATGAAACACCAAACTCTTATATATCCTGCACAGAAACTCACAGAGATACCAAACTTTAAATTATTGATCAACATTAGGTGTCCAAAAATACCCTGTGGTGAAATGATGACATCACTTAGGCCACGCCCCCTGAGAACAGGAAGTGTCATGTTTTACTGTGAACGGTCGCTATCTTAGCCCTTTGACCTAATCAACATGAAACTGTGTCCAGAGACAGAAGACATGTTGGTGTGTTGTGGATCCAAGCCCTGACCGGCTGCGATGAAGCAGCTTGGTGTGGCGGCGTGGCGAAGTGAACTGTAACGCCGATGCCATACGTTTGCATCTAGATTCCACATGTTTCGACCGAGCTGCACCAAACTTGGCCTGACTCATCCTGGTGTGATACCTGACAATGCTATGTCATCATATTATGACGTCATCTAAGCCCCGCCCCCTCAGAATGAATTAGAGAGATCTTCTGTGTAATTACATAATAAACAGTCCATGTTCGTTGTTTGTAGGGCAATGCTGCCCTCTGCTGCCCACTGAAATAGTTTCATTATTTCAGTAATTCGACACCAGAGGGCAGCATTGCCCTACGGAATGACAGTTCAATGTTGAATTATAGAGGAAAAAATTAAATAATTTGTAATTCTAACACAAAAACTGACAGAGACACCAAAGTTTGAGTTATTGATCATCCTCGGGTGTAGAATAATATCCAATGGTCAAATGATGACATCACGTAGGCCACGCCCTCTGACAACAGGAAGTCTTGTATTTTACTGTGAACGGTCGATAGCTTCTGCACCAAACTTTGCACGAGTGACCCTGGTGGGATCCTTGACGACCCTATGTCATCATATTATGACGTCATCTAAGCCCCGCCCCCTCAGAACAGGAAGTGCCGTATTTTTACTTGGAAAGCTCCGTTTATGGCTCTCTTGACCTAATCAAGATGATTCGGATGATAAACTCTGTCAATGCTCGCTGCTGGCTGAACCGTGTGGGCGTAGCCAAATGGCGAATATCAGTCCCTCGCCATATGCATACGTTTGGCTCTTATTCAGGCATGGATCATCCGATTGGCGCCAAACTGGATATGTATGACCTTTGTTCACCTCTAAAGAGCCCAACGGGTTTGAAATGTAATTTGGCTCCACTGCGCCCCCTAAGTTAATACATGGGTTGTATCTCCTCGACGCATCGACCGATCTGCGCCAGATTTTTCGACAGTCGTCGGGGAGCGCCGCCGAACGCATTCACGCCTGTCGCCCGGTGGACAGGCGGGGAAAACGCGCGACAGCTTCTGCGGCGGCTAGCGGGCGGCGATGCTGGAAACTGCGGCAGAGCTTCTGCGGTGGGGAGCGGGCTGCGGCTCTGGAAAACGTGCAAGAGCTTCTGCGCTGGCCGGAACCCCCGCGGTGGCCAATAGGCCGGAGCGGCGCTTGCTGCGAGGGCCGCCCGAGGCTGCTTGCAGCTTTAATTATTATTATTATTATTCTGCCCCCCCAAAGAGGCGCCTTTTTGGGGGCTTTATCATATTCAAAAACTCACCAAACTTGGCGGTCGCGACTAGAAAAATTCAAAATTTTGAATTTTAAGGTTGTCACAAAAATCGCAAAAAAAATTGCTCAACGGCGGCAACTAGCAATTTTCTGTTGACACAATGGTATGAACGTACTTCATCGTAGAGACATGAAATTTGGTACACTTGTAGAGCTCACCAAAAGACTCAGAACTTACATTTAATGTTATAAGCCAACTATCACAGGAAGTCGGCCATTTTGTATTGAAAGTCCATTTTTTACCTCGATTTTGACGTTTACAGCCTTCGTATTTGATCGAACTCCTCCTAGGGATTTTGATTGATCGGCTTCAAACTCGGTCAGTCTGATCATAAGGCATGTCTGATTTAAAGTTATCAAATTGGTGAGTTTTGGAGCATGTTGAAGGGGGGTTAGCAGGGGTCAAAGTTCACCTACTCGCCATGAAACACGAAACTCTTATATTTCCTATACAAAAACACAGAGAGGGACCAAACTTTCATTGATTGATTGTCATCGGGTGTCCTAAAATACCCTGTGGTGAAATTATTTTTTTAAGTAGGCCACGCCCCCTGAGAACAGGAAGTGTCATGTTTTACTGTGAACGGTCGCTATCTTAGCCCTTTGACCTAATCAACATGAAACTGTGTCCAGAGACAGAAGACATGTTGGTGTGTTGAGTAATCCAACCCCGACCGGCTGCGATGAAGCAGGTGGGCGTGGCGGCGTTGCGAACGCCGTCGAATTTCGTTTGGCTCTGAATTCCACAATTTCGGGCCCAGCTCCTCCTAACTCACTAGGATGGATCCTTATCCACCCACCGACAGGAATTCATAACAAAATTTGGTGGGCGTGGCCTAATTTCTCTATAGCGACCCCTAGAGTATTTTAAATGAACAGCCCCATGCCATGCTTTATCCTAGAATTACGAAACTTGGTACACATGTGTATCTTGTCAGGACGTACAAAAAAGTCTCTTGGAGCCATGCTCTAAACCCAACAGGAAGTCGGCCATTTTGTATTGAAGGTCCATTTTGGACCTCGAGTTTGACGTTTACAGCCTTTGCATTTGATCGAACTCCTCCTAGGGATTTCGATTGATCGGCTTCAAACTTGGTCAGTCTGATCATAAGGCATGTCTGATTTAAAGTTATCAAATTGGTGACTGTATGAGCTTGCTGAAGGGGGGTTACCAGGGGTCAAAGTTCACCTACTCGCCATGAAACACGAAACTCTTATATTTCCTATACAAAAACACATAGAGGGACCAAACTTTCTGGGATTGATCGTCATCGGGTGTCCTAAAATACCCTGTGGTGAAATTATTTTTTTACGTAGGCCACGCCCCCTGAGAACAGGAAGTGTCATGTTTTACTGTGAACGGTCGCTATCTTAGCCCTTTGACCTAATCAACATGAAACTGTGTCCAGAGACAGAAGACATGTTGGTGTGTTGTGGATTCCAACCCCGACCGGCTGCGATGAAGCAGGTGGGCGTGGCGGCGTTGCGAATGCCGTCAAATTTCGTTTGGCTCTGAATTCCACAGTTTCGGGGTGAGCTGCTCCAAACTCACTAGGATGGATCCTTATTGACCCGCCAACAGGAATTCATAACAAAATTTGGTGGGCGTGGCCTAATTTCTCTATATCGCCCCCTAGAATATTTCAAAAAATCAGCCCCAAGCCATGCTTTAGCTTAGAATTACGAAACTTGGTACACATGTGTATCTTGTCAGGAGGTACAAAAAAGTCTCTTGGAGCCATGCTCTAAACCCAACAGGAAGTCGGCCATTTTAGATTGAAGTTCATTTGACCTCGATTTTGACGTTTACAGCCTTCGTATTTGATCGAACTCCTCCTAGGGATTTCGATTGATCGACTTCAAACTCGGTCAGTCTGATCATAAGGCATGTTTAATTTAAAGTTATGAAATTGGTGAGTTTTGGAGCATGTTGAAGGGGGGTTAGCAAGGCTCAAAGATCCCCTGTGATTGACATATTACACAGTCAATTACAAAGGGGATATTTAGACATTCCGTAGGGCAATGCTGCCCTCTGGTGTCGAATTACTGAAATAATGAAACTATTTCAGTAATTTCAGTAATTCGACACCAGAGGGCAGCATTGCCCTACGGAATGACAGTTCAATGTTGAATTATAGAGGAAAAAATTAAATAATTTGTAATTCTAACACAAAAACTGACAGAGACACCAAAGTTTGAGTTATTGATCATCCTCGGGTGTAGAATAATATCCAATGGTCAAATGATGACATCACGTAGGCCACGCCCTCTGACAACAGGAAGTCTTGTATTTTACTGTGAACGGTCGATAGCTTCTGCACCAAACTTTGCACGAGTGACCCTGGTGGGATCCTTGACGACCCTATGTCATCATATTATGACGTCATCTAAGCCCCGCCCCCTCAGAACAGGAAGTGCCGTTTTTTTACTTAGAAAGCTCCGTTTATGGCTCTCTTGACCTAATCAAGATGATTCGGATGATAAACTCTGTCAATGCTCGCTGCTGGCTGAACCGTGTGGCCGTGGCCAAATGGCGAATATCAGTCCCTCGCCATATGCATACGTTTGGCTCTTATTCAGGCATGGATCATCCGATTGGCGCCAAACTGGATATGTATGACCTTTGTTCACCTCTAAAGAGCCCAACGGGTTTGAAATGTAATTTGGCTCCACTGCGCCCTCTAAGTTAATACATGGGTTGTATCTCCTCGACGCATCGACCGATCTGCGCCAGATTTTTCGACAGTCGTCGGGCAGCGCCGCCGAACGCATTCACGCGTGTCGCCCGGTGGACGGGCGGGGAAAACGCGCGACAGCTTCTGCGGCGGCTGGCGTGCGGCGGTGCTGGAAACTGCGGCGGAGCTTCCGCGGTGGGGAGCAGGCTGCGGCTCTGGAAAACGCGCGAGAGCTTCTGCGGTGGCCGGAACCCCCGCGGTGGCCAATAGGCCGGAGCGGCGCTTGCTGCGAGGGCCGCCCGAGGCTGCTTGCAGCTTTAATTCTTCTTACGATTCTGCCCCCCTCTTCGTGCGCCTTTTTGGGGGCTTTATCATATTCAAAAACTCACCAAACTTGGCGGAAGCGACTAGGCGGTTTAAAAATTTTGAATTTTAAGGTCGCCGCAAAAATCGCAAAAAAAATTGCTCAACGGCGGCAACTAGCAATTTTCAAAAGACCCATTGCTATTCACTTACTTCATCGTAGAGACTTGAAATTCGGTACAGTTGTAGAGCTCACTAAGACGCTCAGAATTTACAAGTAATGTCATAGTGCAAGTATCGCAGGAAGTCGGCCATGTTGGATTGAAGGTCCATTTCGGACCCTGATTTGGCCGTTTACAGCCTTCGTATTTGATCGAACTCCTCCTAGGGATTTCGATTGATCGGCTTCAAACTCGGTCAGTCTGATCATAAGGCATGTCTGATTTAAAGTTATCAAATTGGTGAGTTTTGGAGCATGTTGAAGGGGGGTTAGCAGGGGTCAAAGTTCACCTACACGCCATGAAACAAAAACCTCTTATATTTCCTATACAAAAACACATAGAGGGACCAAACTTTCAGTGATTGGTCGGCATCGGGTGCCCTAAAATACCCTGCAGTGAAATTTTTTTTTTATGTAGGCCACGCCCCCTGAGAGCAGGAAGTGTAATGTTTTACTGTGAACGGTCGCTATCTTAGCCCTTTGACCTAATCAACATGAAACTGTGTCCAGAGACAGAAGACATGTTGGTGTGTTGTGGATTCCAACCCCGACCGGCTGCGATGAAGCAGGTGGGCGTGGCGGCGTTGCGAACGCCATCGAATTTCGTTTGGCTCTGAATTCCACAGTTTCGGGGTGAGCTGCTCCAAACTCACTAGGATGGATCCTTATCCATCCCCGAACAGGAATCCATAGCGATATTTGGTGGGCGTGGCCTAATTTTTCTATAGCGACCCCTAGAGTATTTTAAATGAACAGCCCCAAGCCATGCTTAAACCTAGAATTACGAAACTTGGTACACATGTGTATCTTGTCGGGACGTACAAAAAAGTCTCTTAGAGCCATGCTCTAAACCCAACAGGAAGTCGGCCATTTTAGATTGAAGTTCATTTGACCTCGATTTTGACGTTTACAGCCTTTGCATTTGATCGAACTCCTCCTAGGGATTTCGATTGATCGGCTTCAAACTCGGTCAGTCTGATCATAAGGCATGTTTGATTTAAAGTTATCAAATTGGTGACTGCATGAGCTTGCTGAAGGGGGCTTACCAGGGGTCAAAGTTCACCTACTCGCCATGAAACACGAAACTCTTATATATCCTGCACAGAAACTCACAGAGATACCAAACTTTAAATTATTGATCATCATTAGGTGTCCAAAAATACCCTGTGGTCAAATGATGACATCAATTAGGCCACGCCCCCTGAGAACAGGAAGTGTCATGTTTTACTGTGAACGGTTGCTATCTTAGCCCTTTGACATAATCAATATTAAACTGTGTCCAGAGACAGAAGACATGTTGGTGTGTTGTGGATTCAAGCCCTGACTGGCTGCGATGAAGCAGCTGGCTGTGGCGGCGTGGCGAAGTGACCTGTAACGCCGATGCCATACGTTTGTTTCTAGATTCCACATATTTCGACCGAGCTGCACCAAACTTGGCCTGACTCATCCTGGTGTGATGCCTGACAATGCTATGTCATCATATTATGACGTCATCTAAGCCCCGCCCCCTCAGAATGAATTAGAGAGATCTTCTGTGTAATTACATAATAAACAGTCCATGTTCGTTGTTTGTAGGGCAATGCTGCCCTCTGCTGCCCACTGAAATAGTTTCATTATTTCAGTAATTCGACACCAGAGGGCAGCATTGCCCTACGGAATGACAGTTCAATGTTGTAATGGAGGAAAAAATTAAATAATTTGTAATTCTAACACAAAAACTCACAGAGACACCAAACGTTCAGTGATTGATCATAATCGAGTGTCCAATAATATCCAATGGTCAAATGATGACATCACTTAGGCCACGCCCCCTGAGAACAGGAAGTGTCATGTTTTACTGTGAACGGTCGCTATCTTAGCCCTTTGACCTAATCAACATGAAACTGTGTCCAGAGACAGAAGACATGTTGGTGTGTTGAGGATTCCAACCCTGTCCGGCTTTGACATAGCAGGTGGGCGTGGCGGCGTGGCGAAGTGACCTGTAACGCCGTTGCCATACGTTTGGCTCTGAATTCCACAATTTCGGGCCCAGCTGCTCCAAACTCACTAGGATGGATCCTTATCCACTCACCGACAGGAATTCATAACAAAATTTGGTGGGCGTGGCCTAATTTCTCTATAGCGACCCCTAGAGTATTTTAAATGAACAGCCCCAAGCCATGCTTAAACCTAGAATTACGAAACTTGGTACACATGTGTATCTTGTCGGGACGTACAAAAAAGTCTCTTAGAGCCATGCTCTAAACCCAACAGGAAGTCGGCCATTTTAGATTGAATTTCATTTGACCTCGATTTTGACGTTCACAGCATTCGTATTTGATCGAACTCCTCCTAGGGATTTCGATTGATCGGCTTCAAACTCGGTCAGTCTGATCATAAGGCATGTCTGATTTAAAGTTATCAAATTGGTGACTGTATGAGCTTGCTGAAGGGGGGTTACCAGGGGTCAAAGTTCACCTACTCGCCATGAAACACGAAACTCTTATATATCCTGCACAGAAACTCACAGAGACACCAAATTTTCAGTTATTGATCAACAATAGGTGTCCTAAAATACCCTGTGGTGAAATTATGACATCGCTTAGGCCACGCCCCCTGAGAACAGGAAGTGTCATGTTTTACTGTGAACGGTCGCTATCTTAGCCCTTTGACCTAATCAACATGAAACTGTGTCCAGAGACAGAAGACATGTTGGTGTGTTGTGGATTCAAGCCCTGACCGGCTGCGATGAAGCAGCTGGGTGTGGCGGCGTGGCGAAGTGACCTGTAACGCCGATGCCATACGTTTGCTTCTAGATTCCACATGTTTCGACCGAGCTGCACCAAACTTGGCCTCAGTGATGCTGTTGTGATGCCTGACAATGCTATGTCATCATATTATGACGTCATCTAAGCCCCGCCCCCTCAGAATGAATTAGAGAGATCTTCTGTGTAATTACATAATAAACAGTACATGTTCGTCGTTTGTAGGGCAATGCTGCCCTCTGCTGGCCACTGAAATAGTTTCATTATTTCAGTAATTTGACACCAGAGGGCAGCATTGCCCTGCAGATGAAATTCTTCGATTTTGTAATACACAGGAAAAAATGAAAAATTGGTATTTCTAACACAAAAACTCACAGAGACTCCAAACTTTCAGTGATTGATCGACATCAGGTGGCCTACAATACCATATGGTCAAATGATGACATCACGTAGGCCACGCCCCCTGAGAACAGGAAGTGTCATGTTTTACTGTGAACGGTCGCTCTCTTAGCCCTTTGACCTAATCAACATGAACCTGTGTCCAGAGACAGAAGACATGTTGGTGTGTTGAGGTTTCCAACCCTGACCGGCTTTGAGATAGCAGCTGGGCGTGGCGGCGTGGCGAAGTGACCTGTAACGCCGATGCCATACTTTTGCTTCTAGATTCCACATGTTTCGACCGAGCTGCACCAAACTTGGCTTGAGTGATGCTGGTGTGATGTCTGAAAATTCTATGTCATCAGATTATGACGTCATCTAAGCCCCGCCCCCTCAGAACAGGAAGTGCTATTTTTTTCCTTGGAAACTTTCATCTATGGCTCTCTTGACCTAATCAAGGTGATTCTGTGTTGGATGACAGATAGGAAGTTGATCTCGCTTGCTTTAAAGTGCCAAGAGTTTTCAATGGCGGCAACGCCGTTCGTATACGTTTGCCTCTACATTCCACATATTTTGACCGAGCTGCATCAAACTTGGCCTGAGTGATCCTGGAGGCTTGCCCGTCAATCCTACGTCATCACATTATGACGTCATCTAAGCCCCGCCCCCTCGGAACAGGAAGTGCCGTTTTTTTTCCTTGGATAGCTCTGTTTATGGCTCTCTTGACCTAATCAAGGTGATTCTGTGTTGGATGACAGATAGGAAGTTGGTCTCGCTTGCTTTAAAGTGCCAAGAGTTTTCAATGGCGGCAACGCCGTTCGTATACGTTTGCCTCTACATTCCACATATTTTGACCGAGCTGCATCAAACTTTGCCTGAGTAATCCTGGTGGTATGCCCGTCGACCCTATGTCATCATATTATGACGTCATCTAAGCCCCGCCCCCTCAGAATGAATTAGAGAGATCTTCTGTGTAATTACATAATAAACAGTCCATGTTCGTTGTTTGTAGGGCAATGCTGCCCTCTGCTGCCCACTGAAATAGTTTCATTATTTCAGTAATTCGACACCAGAGGGCAACATTGCCCTACGGAATGACAGTTCAATGTTGAATTAAAGAGGAAAAAATTAAATAATTTGTAATTCTAACACAAAAACTGACAGAGACACCAAACCTTCATTTATTGATCATTATCTTGTGTCCAATAATATCCAATGGTTAAATGATGACATCACGTAGGCCACGCCCTCTGACAACAGGAAGTCTTGTATTTTACTGTGAACGGTCGATAGCTTCTGCACCAAACTTTGCACGAGTGACCCTGGTGGGATCCTTGACGACCCTATGTCATCATATTATGACGTAATCTAAGCTCCGCCCCCTCAGAACAGGAAGTGCCTTTTTTTTCCTTGGAAAGCTCCGTTTATGGCTCTCTTGACCTAATCACGATGATTCGGATGATAAACTCTGTCAATGCTCGCTGCTGGCTGAACCGTGTGGGCGTGGCCAAACGGCGAATATCAGTCCCTCGCCATATACATACGTTTGGCTCTAATTCACACATGGATCATCCGATTGGCGCCAAAATGGATATGTATGACCTTTGTTCTGCTCTAAAGAGCCCAACGGGTTTGAGATGTAATTTGACTCCACTGCGCCCCCTAAGTTAATACATGGGCCGTATCTCCTCGACGCATCGACCGATCTGCACCAGATTTTTCGACAGTCGTCGGGCAGCGCCGCCGAACGCATTCACGCGTGTCGCCCGGTGGACGGGCGGGGAAAACGCGCGACAGCTTCTGCGGCGGCTGGCGGGCGGCGGTGCTGGAAACTGCGGCGGAGCTTCCGCGGTGGGGAGCGGGCTGCGGCTCTGGAAACCGAGCGAGAGCTTCTGCGGTGGCCGGAACCCCCGCGGTGGCCAATAGGCCGGAGCGGCGCTTGCTGCGAGGGCCGCCCGAGGCTGCTTGCAGCTTTAATTAGGCCCGAGCAGCAAAGCGCTGCGAAGGCCTATTGTATCTGTACTGTTTATTATTATTATTATTCTTACCCCCTCTTCGTGCGCCTTTTTGGGGGCTTTATCATATTCAAAAACTCACCAATCTTGGCGGTCGCGACTAGGCGGTTTAAAAATTGTGAATTTTAAGGTCGTTGCAAAAATCGCAAAAAAAATTGCTCAACGGCGGCAACTAGCAATTTTCAACGGAACCTTTGCAATTCATTTATTTCATCGTACAGACATGAAATTTGGTACACATGTAGAGCTCAAAAAGACATTCAGAATTTGGTATAGATTTCATAGTGCAACTATCACAGGAAGTCGGCCATTTTGTATAGAACGTCCATTTTTTTCCTCGATTTTGACGTTTACAGCCTTCGTATTTGATCGAACTCCTCCTAGGGATTTCGATTGATCGACTTCAAACTCGGTCAGTCTGATCATAAGGCATGTTTGATTTAAAGTTATCAAATTGGTGAGTTTTGGAGCATGTTGAAGGGGGGTTAGCAGGGGTCAAAGTTCACCTACTCGCCATGAAACACGAAACTCTTATATTTCCTATATAAAAACACATAGAGGGACCAAACTTTCACTGATTGATCGTCATCGGGTGTCCTAAAATACCCTGTGGTGAAATGATGACATCACTTAGGCCACGCCCCCTGAGAACAGGAAGTGTCATGTTTTACTGTGAACGGTCGCTATCTTAGCCCTTTGACCTCATCAACATGAAACTGTGTCCAGAGACAGAAGACATGTTGGTGTGTTGAGCATTCCAACCCCGACCGGCTTTGACATAGCAGGTGGGCGTGGCGGCGTGGCGAAGTGACCTGTAACGCCGTTGCCATACGTTTGGCTCTGAATTCCACAATTTCGGGCCCAGCTGCTCCAAACTCACTAGGATGGATCCTTATCCACCCACCGACAGGAATTCATAACAAAATTTGGTGGGCGTGGCCTAATTTATCTATAGCGACCCCTAGAGTATTTTAAATGAACAGCCCCAAGCCATGCTTTAACCTAGAATTACGAAACTTGGTACATATGTGTATCTTGTCAGGACGTACAAAAAAGTCTATTAGAGCTATGGTCGAAACCCAACAGGAAGTCGGCCATTTTGTATTGAAGGTCCATTTTGGACCTCGACTTTGACGTTTACAGCCTTTGCATTTGATCGAACTCCTCCTAGGGATTTCGATTGATCGGCTTCAAACTCGGTCAGTCTGATCATAAGGCATGTTTGATTTAAAGTTATCAAATTGGTGACTGCATGAGCTTGCTGAAGGGGGGTTACCAGGGGTCAAAGTTCACCTACTCGCCATGAAACACGAAACTCTTATATTTCCTATATAAAAACACATAGAGGGACCCAACTTTCTCTTATTGATCATCAATAGGTGTCCTAAAATACCCTGTGGTGAAATTATGACATCGCTTAGGCCACGCCCCCTGAGAACAGGAAGTGTCATGTTTTACTGTGAACGGTCGCTATCTTAGCCCTTTGACCTAATCAACATGAAACTGTGTCCAGAGACAGAAGACATGTTGGTGTGTTGTGGATCCAAGCCTTGACCAGCTGAGATGAAGCAGCTGGGTGTGGCGGCGTGGCGAAGTGACCTGTAACGCCGATGCCATACGTTTGCTTCTAGATTCCACATGTTTCGACCGAGCTGCACCAAACTTGGCCTGACTCATCCTGGTGTGATGCCTGACAATGCTATGTCATCATATTATGACGTCATCTAAGCCCCGCCCCCTCAGAATGAATTAGAGAGATCTTCTGTGTAATTACATAATAAACAGTCCATGTTCGTTGTTTGTAGGGCAATGCTGCCCTCTGCTGCCCACTGAAATAGTTTCATTATTTCAGTAATTCGACACCAGAGGGCAGCATTGCCCTACGGAATGACAGTTCAATGTTGAATAAAAGAGGAAAAAATTAAATAATTTGTAATTCTAACACAAAAACTGACAGAGACACCAAACCTTCAGTTATTGATCATTATCTTGTGTCCAATAATATCCAATGGTTAAATGATGACATCACGTAGGCCACGCCCCCTGACAACAGGAAGTCTTGTATTTTACTGTGAACGGTCGATAGCTTCTGCACCAAACTTTGCACGAGTGACCCTGGTTGGTATCCCTGACGACCCTGTGTCATCATATTATGACGTCATCTAAGCCCCGCCCCCTCAGAACAGGAAGTGTCTTTTTTTTCCTTGGAAAGCTCCGTTTATGGCTCTCTTGACCTAATCAAGGTAATTCGGATGATAAACTCTGTCAATGCTCGCTGCTGGCTGAACCGTGTGGGCGTGGCCAAATGGCGAATATCAGTCCCTCGCCATATACATACGTTTGGCTCTAAATCACACATAGATCATCCGATTGGCGCCAAACTGGATATGTATGACCTTTGTTCACCTCTAAAGAGCCCAACGAGTTTGAAATGTAATTTGGCTCCACTGCGCCCCCTAAGTTAATACATCGGCTGTGTCTCCTCAATGCATCGACCGATCTGCACCAGATATTTTGACAGTCGTCGGGGAGCGCTGCCGAACGCATTCACGCGTGTCGCCTGGTGGACGGGTGTGGAAAATGCGCGACAGCTTCTGCGGTGGCTAGCGGGCGGCGGTGCTGGAAACTGCGGCGGAGCTTTTGCGGTGGGGAGTTGGCTGCGGCTCTGGACATCGTGCGAGAGCTTCTGCGGTGGCTGGAACCCCCGCGGTGGCCAATAGGCCGGAGCGGCGCTTGCTGCGAGGGCCGCCCGAGGCTGCTTGCAGCTTTAATTCTTATTATTCTTACCCCCCAAAGAGGCGCCTTTTTGGGGGCTTTATCATATTCAAAAACTCACCAAACTTGGCGGTCGCGACTAGGCGGTTTAAAAATTTTGAATTTTAAGGTGAATGCAAAAATCGCCAAAAAAATGGCTCAACGGCGCCAACTAGCAATTTTCAAAGGAAATTTTGCTATTCATTTACTTCATCGTAGAGACATGAAATTTGGTACACATGTAGAGCTCACCAAGATGCTCAGAATTAGGTATAGATTTAGAAGTGCAAATATCACAGGAAGTCCGCCATTTTGTATTGAATGTCCATTTTTTACCTCGATTTTGACGTTTACAGCCTTCGTATTTGATCGAACTCCTCCTAGGGATTTCGATTGATCGGCTTCAAACTTGGTCAGTCTGATCATAAGGCATGTTTGATTTAAAGTTATCAAATTGGTGAGTTTTGGAGCATGTTGAAGGGGGGTTAGCAGGGGTCAAAGTTCACCTACTCGCCATGAAACACGAAACTCTTATATTTCCTATACAAAAACACAGAGAGGGACCAAACTTTCATTGATTGATTGTCATCGGGTGTCCTAAAATACCCTGTGGTGAAATTATTTTTTTAAGTAGGCCACGCCCCCTGAGAACAGGAAGTGTCATGTTTTACTGTGAACGGTCGCTATCTTAGCCCTTTGACCTAATCAACATGAAACTGTGTCCAGAGACAGAAGACATGTTGGTGTGTTGAGTATTCCAACCCCGACCGGCTGCGATGAAGCAGGTGGGCGTGGCGGCGTTGCGAACGCCGTCGAATTTCGTTTGGCTCTGAATTCCACAATTTCGGGCCCAGCTGCTTCAAACTCACTAGGATGGATCCTTGTACACCCACCGACAGGAATTCATAACAAAATTTGGTGGGCGTGGCCTAATTTCTCTATATCGACCCCTAGAGTATTTTAAATGAACAGCCCCATGCCATGCTTTATCCTAGAATTACGAAACTTGGTACATATGTGTATCTTATCAGGACGTACAAAAAAGTCTATTAGAGCCATGGTCGAAACCCAACAGGAAGTCGGCCATTTTGTATTGAAGGTCCATTTTGGACCTCGAGTTTGACGTTTACAGCCTTTGCATTTGATCGAACTCCTCCTAGGGATTTCGATTGATCGGCTTCAAACTCGGTCAGTCTGATCATAAGGCATGTCTGATTTAAAGTTATCAAATTGGTGACTGTATGAGCTTGCTGAAGGGGGGTTAGCAGGGGTCAAAGTTCACCTACTCGCCATGAAACACGAAACTCTTATATTTTCTATACAAAAACACAGAGAGGGACCAAACTTTCATTGATTGATCGACATCGGGTGTCCTAAAATACCCTGTGGTGAAATTATTTTTTTAAGTAGGCCACGCCCCCTGAGAACAGGAAGTGTCATGTTTTACTGTGAACGGTCGCTATCTTAGCCCTTTGACCTAATCAACATGAAACTGTGTCCAGAGACAGAAAACATGTTGGTGTGTTGTGGATTCCAACCCCGACTGGCTGCGATGTAGCAGGTGGGCGTGGCGGCATTGCGAACGCCGTCGAATTTCGTTTGGCTCTGAATTCCACAGTTTCGGGGAGAGCTGCTCCAAACTCACTAGGATGGATCCTTATCCAGCCCCCGACAGGAATTCATAACAAAATTTGGTGGGCGTGGCCTAATTTCTCTATATCGCCCCCTAGAATATTTCAAAAAATCAGCCCCAAGCCATGCTTTAGCTTAGAATTACGAAACTTGGTACACATGTGTATCTTGTCAGGACGTACAAAAAAGTCTCTTGGAGCCATGCTCTAAACCCAACAGGAAGTCGGCCATTTTAGATTGAAGTTCATTTGACCTCGATTTTGACGTTTACAGCCTTCGTATTTGATCGAACTCCTCCTAGGGATTTCGATTGATCGGCTTCAAACTCGGTCAGTCTGATCATAAGGCATGTCTGATTTAAAGTTATCAAATTGGTGAGTTTTGGAGCATGTTGAAGGGGGGTTAGCAAGGCTCAAAGTTCCCCTGTGATCGACTGTGTAATACAAAGGGCTTTGTCATGTGTAGGGCAATGCTGCCCTCTGGTGTCGAATTACTGAAATAATGAAACTATTTCAGTAATTTCAGTAATTCGACACCAGAGGGCAGCATTGCCCTACGGAATGACAGAGTTCAATTTTGATCGACTGTGTAATACAAAGGGCTTTGTCATGTGTAGGGCAATGCTGCCCTCTGGTGTCGAATTACTGAAATAATGAAACTATTTCAGTAATTTCAGTAATTCGACACCAGAGGGCAGCATTGCCCTACGGAATGACAGAGTTCAATTTTGATCGACTGTGTAATACAAAGGGCTTTGTCATGTGTAGGGCAATGCTGCCCTCTGGTGTCGAATTACTGAAATAATGAAACTATTTCAGTAATTTCAGTAATTCGACACCAGAGGGCAGCATTGCCCTACGGAATGACAGTTCAATGTTGAATTATAGAGGAAAAAATTAAATAATTTGTAATTCTAACACAAAAACTGACAGAGACACCAAAGTTTGAGTTATTGATCATCCTCGGGTGTAGAATAATATCCAATGGTCAAATGATGACATCACGTAGGCCACGCCCTCTGACAACAGGAAGTCTTGTATTTTACTGTGAACGGTCGATAGCTTCTGCACCAAACTTTGCACGAGTGACCCTGGTGGGATCCTTGACGACCCTATGTCATCATATTATGACGTCATCTAAGCCCCGCCCCCTCAGAACAGGAAGTGCCGTTTTTTTACTTAGAAAGCTCCGTTTATGGCTCTCTTGACCTAATCAAGATGATTCGGATGATAAACTCTGTCAATGCTCGCTGCTGGCTGAACCGTGTGGCCGTGGCCAAATGGCGAATATCAGTCCCTCGCCATATACATACGTTTGGCTCTAATTCACACATGGATCATCCGATTGGCGCCAAACTGGATATGTATGACCTTTGTTCACCTCTAAACAGCCCGACGGGTTTGAGATGTAATTTGACTCCACTGCGCCCCCTAAGTTGATACATCGGCCGTATCTCCTCGACGCATCGACCGATCTGCACCAGATTTTTTGACAGTCGTCGGGGAGCGCCGCCGAACGCATTCACGCGTGTCGCCCGGTGGACGGGCGGGGAAAATGCGAGACAGCTTCCGCGGCGGCTGGCGGGCGGCGGTGCTGGAAACTGCGGCAGAGCTTCCGCGGTGGGGAGCGGGCTGCGGCTCTGGAAACCGAGCGAGAGCTTCTGCGGTGGCCGGAACCCCCGCGGTGGCCAATAGGCCGGAGCGGCGCTTGCTGCGAGGGCCGCCCGAGGCTGCTTGCAGCTTTAATTATTATTATTATTACAACATTATTATTCAGTTTTATAGATAAAAGTTCTTCTAGAATCTCCAACAACATCTGGGTCCAGATGTTCCGGTTTCATCAGAGTTCCTGATCAGATCCAGTTTAACCAGCTGATCTGGAGCTAAATGTTGAATATCTTATTATTTAATCAGATGCTGCAGATAAAATAATTGTGAAAAAATAATTATCTTCATTCTACATGGAAACATAAAATTAGAATCCTGACATCTTTCTATAAAAACTACAACATTTTAACACCAGAAACAGACGAAATGATTTGATCACAGTCTCATTACCATCCAGCAGGTAGACAGAACACAAGTAAATTACAATTATATGAAGGTGGAAGAATTTAAATTCTTGATTTGAACATTTTTCAACATCAAACAGATTTCTGTTCTTAAGTATTTGTTCCACACCAGTCATAACAAATAAGCAAAGACATTGTTTTCCACTGTCCATTATCGCAAATTAGTGTTTTGAGACATTTAAACAATCTACTGCCAGTAAGCGCTACAATACAACCAAAAAAACAAAACTATTACTTCAATAAAATCAAGAGTTAAACTCTTAATAAATGTGCAGTTAATAACTTAATAATCTGTCAGTACTTAGGAAGTGGGAGGAGCAGCACTGCAGAAAGTTGGATGTTTTCACTGTTGCCAAAGTCCCCAATAAAAAAGTTACTTTAACTGTTGCTAGTTGCTTTTCTGGAAAAAAAAAAGAAGTTAACAGGGTTTGAAAAGTCACTAAATATAGAGTCAATGACACTAAGTTGGAAACAGCACTCCAGCTCCATCTGACCATTAAACGAGTCATGTGACGGAGAATCTAGCATAAAGTAATCATTCCCTTTTTGTACAGGTATCATAGAATTATGATATATGACTCAACGGACTTGTACAACATCTTTCTTGCAAAAGTCAGTTAAGTTCACCCACAACATTGGCATGCTTTAAAATGTCCAGCAAGTATTTTAAATTCAAAATAAAGCAATTTTCTTATTCTAAAAAACTGAATGCTCAGTGTTTATTTAATGAAGGGCTGAATTTATAAACGAATTGTCCTGTAGATATTGTAGTATTCATACTCAAGCTGATTGATTTTGTTTGCTCTAACTTTAACACCTTAGTTCACTATAAGTTTCACAAACTCACACATTTAAGTTCCAAATCTAAAACTTTCATGATTTCTTTGACTTAAATAGTAGAAGTTAAGAGATGCAGTCGAAAATGTTTTAAAGTGCACTACGTCCACTCTTTGACCAGACCAGAGAAACATTTGTTGCTGTTGAAACCAGAACACAGTTATCAACAGACAGGAAAATCACTGAGATTGTGTGTTAGAGGAGGATGAAGGAGAAAACCTTTCCTCTCTAAAACAGTGAAGGCAGCAACACTTGGGTTTGCACAGTTTGATCTGACTGAACCAAACGACTCCTGGAACAAAGTCCTTCAGGACAATGAGACCAAAGTCCAGATGTTTGGTCAAAATAAACAGAGAAAACCAGTGTTGTATAAAGTACTGAAATCTCAGAGTCAAGTAAAAGTATAAGTACCTCTCCAAAATATGACTTTGGTAAAAGTCCAAGTCACTGACTGAAATGTTACTTGAGTTAAAGTCTTAAAGTATCTGAAACTTCTTGTACTTAAGTATGGAAATTACTGTAAAAATGGATGTACTCAAGTAATGTCATGAAAAGTACAAGTAAAAAGTAAAACAAAGCAAATGCAGTTTGAATGACATTTTTTATATTTTGGTAAACTTGTCAAATACACTTAAAATAATGTACACAACCAAGTGCAGGCAAAATTAAACCTGCTAATAGATATACCTGCAGGCATCGTTTAGTTAAGAAAATTAGGTGCTTTACCTATAGCACAAGGTTAACTTAACCTGCTTTACAACTGAACCAGCTTCTTAGTATACCCTCCAGGACAGAAAATACAAAGTTTTTGTAAGCCTTAAGTTTTCCCTTCAAGTAAGGTCAGTGCTGAAAATGAGAAAAATAAATAGTACAGAAAATGCAGCCAACATGAAGAAAAAGAGCTGTTACGATTACTCTACTTCACAAATCAGTGAATCAGTCAATGCTACAGTCAGTAGGTGGTGCACACAACTGGTCATTATGCAAAAGAAAAAAAGAATTGGGAGGGAAATGCAGCTTATTGGCATCTGAAGAGGGAGACCTTTTTTGTAAACCTGGTTTTGAACTTGCATGCCTTTCCTATATTCGTTAAATTTAGTCTAAATTGCTATCGCTATGGCTTCTGTCCCCCCTTGAACAGAGGAGTCTAGGTAGCCTGCTACAGTCAACATTAAGCCTAAGCTAAATACACCACGTGTGGAACTGAAACAATGCCAAACAAAGTTTATTTATGGTCAAGATTTCACAATAGTGTCTAGTGACCAAGCTATAGTTACTGAAACAGGAGGATTATAACCATTTCATAAGACGTTACCTCGATGTGTTTCTTCAAGTTGGACGGGGAGTTTTTGTAAGATAGAATTTCCACATCTTTGGGCAGGAATAACATAAACTGCATGCGGTACGACGAATCTTTAACACCCACGAAAGAGTGTATTGTGTTTAAATAAGGCCATGGGCTCTCATCACCAGCTGGTGGTTCCCCTGGAGCCGTGTTGTGGTCTCCGTCTCCTCCTCCATGTGGCTGCTGCTGATTGCGAGACTTGCTTTGTGTTTAATGGGAGAAGCGAAACAGGTGTATCCTATTGGAGGTGATGGACAAGCCCAGGCAAGTAGGCTACCGACTTTGTTGCAGTCAATCAGTAGGTGGGGTCAAAACACTTGCGTTTCTCTCTCGCTTTTTTGTAACGAGTAACTAAACCACACATTGAAAATGTATCGGAGTAAAAGTACGCAATTAAGTTCGGAAATATAGTGAAGTAAAAGTGAAAGTTATCAAAAATTTTCATACTCGAGGAAAGTATGAAGTACTCCAAAATATACTTAAGTAAAGTAGTGAAGTATTTTTACTTCGTTACTATACAACACTGGAGAAAACCAAACACACAAGAGCAGCAGCAGCAGAGAAGGAGTGATGCTCTGGGCTTGTTTTACAGTCTTCACATCAACCAGGATCTGCTCCGGTTACCAAAGTGATGAAGAGTGAAATGTGACAGTTGTCCTCCAGCAGCTTCAGGAACCTTCAGGTTCTGTTGAACAGAAATTCAGGAAAAGTTTGACCATCAGAACTGCTGCTGTCAGTCCGAGAAAAACATGGAGGCCGATCCTTCCTCGACCTTCTGGATCCAAGGTCGTTCTCTGGGTTGGAGAGAAGTCAGCAGCTGCTGGAAAGACAGAAAAATGCTTTGTATATTACAGAAATCATGAGAAGAAAAAGGTCTAATGGGAAACTATTAAACATGAAACCACTTAAACAACACAGAAACATTTGGTTCTGTTTTAACTTTTATAAACCGGTTCGGTTCTGATCACAAAGAAACATGAAAACTTTTCATTTTTCTCCGACTCTCTGGATGAAACCAGTTAGGACTTTTACCTCAGTCTGAGTTTCCTCAAACTAAATCAGAGGAAAAAATAATCTAAATAAATAAAAACCAAGAGAAACAGGAAGAAATTATTTCACAGAAAAACACAAAAGTTAAAAAAAAATTTTTATCAGAAAATATTTGCTGCATCTTTTCAGTTTCATTTCACTTTTACAGCATTTAGACTTTATAAAGTTCAGATGTTGCAACATGAACTCACCAGTAACGTTGAGTCGACATGCAGCATCATTGGAACCATCTTCAGTTTCCACGTCACACAGATACAGACCAGAGTCTTCAGTCCTCAGTCTGGACACATGGAGTCTGATTCGTCCTTCTCTGAGGACGTCTTTGTCAATCTGGACTCGTCCTGAAAACTGTTCATCCTGAGATTCTGGAATCTCAACACCTTCGTGGACCTGATAGAGATCTAGTTCTTTATGAGAAGCCAACAAGCTGCAGTAGATGAACAGTTCCCTCCAGGATCCCTGAGTCTTGGTGGTGAAGGTCCACTCCAGAGTGATGCTGTGGTTCTCCTCTGCCTGATAGCTGCTCTGTGTCACATTCACTACAAATGTTGCTGCTGAGGAGACAGAGAGGGAAAGAGAGGAGCAGACACACTGAGAACTGGAACATGGGAGTCTTTCAGCTCCATCTAGAGAGCTTTCTGTCACAAAGACAAGATGGAGACTGACCACAGAGACATGAGCTGAGGATGAGGAGCAGCAGGATCCTGGAGATCATCTTCATCCTGAGAGAGGAAGAGGAGGAGAGGCAGCAGAACATCAGGAACATCATCACTAACAATAGAAGGAACATCTGGACTCATAACAGTGAATTATGGATTTCCTTCTTGCAATCTAAAATATTCCCACATGTTAAATCAATAAACTTTCACTGAGTTTCACATGATAAATAATCTGCATCAAACTGTTCTGGTATCTCGTCTGTTTAATCTCTAATTTACTGAATTAGTTCAGTCAGGATATCAGATGTTTGTCACCAACATTTCCTGCTGATGGGAAAAAGAAAAACAAAGTGAAGCAGAGAAATGGCTCCACCTGCTGGAGAACTAGAAGAACTACAGCTCCTCACCACTATTTACATTTAACCTGCATTTCTGCCCATTTATGACGAGCAGCTTAAATTCATTATTCAAACTTTACTGAGGTAAAGTATTGATCATAGTTGTGTGGACTCTTAGTGTTTATACTTTTAAAACTAAAGGAGACAGAAAATCAGCTGATTTACCTTTAAGTTGTGACTGAAATTTGAATCCTGTGGAGGAAAAACAGGTTTAAGGCTTTTATTCTGACACAATGACACGACTTTCACATTAAACGGTTGATGGACTAAGATTAGTTTTCAACTCACATTTGATCAAATTAAACATATTTATCTGATCTGTTGAGATTTTAAGTCCAAACATCTTCAAAATTCAGAGATCTCTGGATTAAACCAATGAGATTAGACTAAATATTAATTGATTTTTTATTAATTGGTCCAGCACTTGAACATTTTACAATTCAAGAATGAAACAGGAATGAAAATAATTTGTTGTAGATTAAAATCACTTTGATTCCACTGATTTATTGATCTGTTCTCAGATACATTAACATTTATTACTTATGTTATTGTCTTAGTTAACAGGAAAATTTACAAAAATATCAATATAACTATTGATAACTAGTAACTATTGACTGAACTGAAGTCTAAACAAATGTAAACCAAACTAATATATACTTACTTATCTGGTTGGATTGTTTTCATTGTTTCTCAGAGTTTGTAGAGTCGTTGTCTAAACCTCTGCATGTCGTAGTAAAAGTGTAGGAATAACCGATAAAACACTCTGAGCTTCAGTTTCAGTTCCTCCATGTTTTTGCTCTCAGTTCCCTGCAAACCAAGCTGTTCCATAAACTCACCTTGTTCCTGTTTCTAACATGTTGTGTTGATCAATGTTTAACATTTTAAGGTTAAACCTGAGTTTGATCTAATTTTTAGAAATTCTCTGATCATTGAAAACTGAATCTGGATTCTGATTAGAATCAGTTTGATTCACTTCAGTTCAATAAAATCTATTCCAGAGGTTTATAGATCTAGAATCAGTAGATCTGCTGCTATAAACCAGATGTTTGCTCTAGTTCAAGGGTGGGCAACTCCAGGCCTCGAGGGCCAGTCTCCTGCAACTTTTAGATGCGTCTCTACTTCAACACACCTGAGTCAAATAATGAGGTCATTAGCAGGACTCTGGAGATCTTGACTGCACTTAGGAGGTGATTCAGCTGTTGGATTCAAGTGTGTTGGACCAGGGAGGCATCTAAGAGTTGCAGGACACCGGCCCTCGAGGACCAGGATTGCCCACCCCTGCTCTAGTTGTTGATTCATTTAACAGATTTCTTCCTCTCACAGAGATCAGTTGATCTGTTGATTCTCAGAGGAATCAGTTTTTCTGATTCATTGAACTGAATGAGTTCATTCAGATCCTCCATGTTTTCATGTTTGCTGACCAAATATATTTATTGCATCTGTTTGTAACAGAAAAATACAGTTTTCTCTCATTTCTCCAATTAAAATAAATAATTCACTTTCATGTTAACATAAAAAGTAGATTGTTCACACAGTTAGTGAATCTATAGATCTATAGATCTATTATCAGTGACAACCAGAGTTAAATCATCCATATATGTGATGAAATTCTTTCTCTGACTTTATAACAAGGAAAAGTTAATACTTTGGTATTTCTATTTTATGCTGAAAATAATACGACCAAAAAAATAAATAAACAATATTATCTAACTTTTGGTTTTACATTAAAGGCTTGTTAATCTCCAACCTACAGATGAAACATTTATCATGAGGTTTGGGAGACGATACACTTCACATCATGTTTTCACCACAGGGATTTTAGGTTCCCAGTGTCATCAAGTGACATAAACAAAGTGTATGTAGCATAAAGAGAACTCAGCTCTGACTCGGCTGAGTCAGGAACCTCAACAAAGGAGAAGAGAAACTGTCTCTATTCATCACGTCTCTTTTACAGTTTATGTGGCTGAAGAACCTTAATTCTACACTAAATCAGATGATCTCATTTCCTTCATCACTGCAGGCCAAGTTTACTCAGCAACATCTCAAGTTCAGTTCAGTTTTGTCACTATATTTCCCAGCATGCCTCTGGTTCATTTTCAGAGAGACGATATGGGCACCCTTCTGTCAAAATTTAATCGGAGTTTGATGGATGAGTGATTTATGACCCTAATCATTAATTGCTATTAATATCCACCCCCCTCCCCACCCTTTCCCACCCATCCCCCACACACACCTGTTACGACAACTGTTATTCCCACTATGTGTTTTAAAAATAGTACAAGTATGAAAAAACATTATGAGTTTTAAGAATAATATAATGAAAGTATGAAAAACAATAAGTGTTAGATAATTGAGAATAATATAATAATATAGTATATTTAAATAGAATGTTGTAGTTACCTCCGGTTTTTCTCACTAAGCCATTTGGTGTTTGTGCGTGTGTGTCCGGCTCTCTCATGCTGACTATGAGTTTGTGACTGAATACGGGACAAGCCTCACCTGTCATCTGTGTGCGGGCTAAAAAAAAAACCCTAGGTAGGCGATTCTCTTGACCTGAGGGTCTACACAGATGGCCTGCAAGGAAACTCTATGTCTCCGGAAAACAGATTTTCAAACCGTCATCGATTATCAGCTCGGGATCTGCGCGGGAAAAGGGTTCCTGCCATCTGTCCGACTCTCTCATGCTGACTATGAGTTTGTGACAGAATACCGGACAGGCCTCACCTGTCATCTGTGTGTGGGTGTGTGTGTGTGGGTGTGTGTGTGTGTGGGTGTGTGTGTGTGTGTGTGTGTGCACCCGTAAGACTGAACACATACCTCTACAGAAAGCCTAGAGTTTTAACTGTTTTACTGCTTTATTTTATGGTAGCACGACTAGTCAGTGCTGACTATGAGTTTGTGATTTCCTTCATCACTTAAATTTTAAACTCTTATAGATTTTGTTTTCTGTAACACTTGCTAGTGTGAAACATGTCAGTAAATGTTCCTCATTTGTACACGTACTTCTGAAGAACATGTGACAGACAGTAAACAGGCCTACGTGAGGCTGCTCAAATTTAACTTTTATCTTTCCGCAGTTAAAGAATTTGTCCAGACTTTTCCAGAATTTGGTCCGGCATCATTGGAAATGATTTTGTTCAATCTTTTTCTTACTGTTGAATCAACGCTGATCTTCCCACTGCTTCATGTTTTCTCCAAAATAGTAAATATTGATTTAAATACATTTAAACTCATAGATTTTTTTTCTGTAACACTTGCTAGAGTAATACATTTCACGAAATGTTCCTCATTTGTACTCGTACTTCTTAAGAATATCTCACAGGGACTAAACAGGCCTCGGTGAGGTTGCTCATATGTATCTTTCAGCTTTCCCTCCACCCATTATCTTACACACTTTAGTGTGTTCACTAACAAAATATAGTACACCTCTAATTTTTTAAATTTTTCATTATTAAAACTTTTAAATGATCAATGTGAACCATCAGTCTGTATTAAAATAGTTAATATAATTCATATTATTTATTTAGATTTGATGTTTTAATGTGTGCCCTTGGATTTATATTGATTTATTCAATATAATATATTGATTTATTTATCAAACTGAATAGCCATTCCGTTTTTATATAGTTTTTTTTCTTTTGGTGTTTGTTGCACAAATTTAAATATATGCTGGCTATCAACCAACAATTAAATCAGTGAATTTGTGTTTTTTCTTAAATACTCCCTCTCACTGAGACTTACTTACATCTTCTGACAGCTAGCCCAACTTATAATAACATTGACTAAATTTGCTATTGGTACACTTTACCTAAAAATTAAAATTAAACATACTCACTACACAGCCATGCTCCAAGAGTTGCTCACAACATGGTGAATTGTTTTGTTACCTTAAAAATGATCTGCAGCTTTTGTTCCTTGGTCCTAATGATGCTGTTCACTAATGTTCTCTAACAGACAGTACAACACCTCTTGTAATTGATAAGCTTATAAATGATCAATGCAAAGCATCAGTATGCGCTAAAGAAGATCATATCAGTCAGATTAAGTAAAATATCATTAAACTCAAAGCAATCAAAATTATATTTCTCTGAAAGGTCTTTTTTTTCAGGGAGTTTAGACTGTATGAAAGGAATCAGTGAAATATACTATGAAATATTTAATCTGCTGCATCCCGATAATAAAACTTCAATTATGAATTGAATGATTACATTGCATCTAGATACAAAAGAATCAACCGTTAATTAGTGATCATACTGACTAACAAGATCTGATCAAACAAGAAACTTGACAACCTCAAGGGATTTCTGAGGTTGGAGAATAAACCGTCTGACTTTCTTTAGCCGACTAAATTTAACCTTAACAAAGTTTTGCCTTGGAGCGAACAGGTACTGAGTTTGAAGCGGATCAGACGCCTTCAGCCATTTGCTAAAGCTAGACTCCGGCCTTCCTCACTGTAAAATAAAACATTAGACTTAAACAAAAAGTTCGAGCGAACATCACTTAATTATCATCGACTTGTTGTTTGTACTCATCTTAAACAAGTGGCAGGAACATTTGGATATATATAAAAAAAAGCTTTATAAGTTAATCTATTTAAGTTGAGTCCATGCAACAAGTAAAATAAAATTAAAAAAGTGAATTATTTGAAAGTAATGAGGATTTAGGGCGGTAAAAGTTGAACATTTTAACATGCCCAGACACTACACCATTTCTGCTCAAGCAAACCAAAAGGTTTTGAACAGAACAACCATGTCAAATAATGAGACCATGAATCTTTAATCTATGTAGCAAATATATTGCTGCTGCTGTAAGCAGAAAATAAAAGAAGCTTTATGGAGAATAATATTTTGGATGAGTTTAAGAATATTGTTTGCCAAAATCACACGGTGTAACTACACTTGTCTTTTATATGTAGCAGTAATTGAATCTTTTCAGGCAATTGGTTTGCATAAATTAAAGTAAATACGACCTATTTTTCTGCTCCACATACTTAGCTAGCAATGTGCCAGTTAGCTTCCCAGTCTGAACTTCTGGGCAATGTCTTGATTCAGTCAAATTTTCTATCTTGTATCTCCTGAACTCTGATGTTTTGCTTGCTGGTCTTCATCATGCTTTGAATGCAGTATCGGGTTTCTCTTACTTCAACCCGCCCAACTTGCACCTGATTGGCATGTTAGCCTTTTGATTCCCTCCCAGTGAGGCGGTGCTTCACAAAGCAAACCGTTTGTCAAACTGTTGATCTGCCTCATGGCTGTTTTAGAAGATATGGTGACTGAGGTTTAGACAGTACTAGCCAGCTCATGCAGCTTGTTTTTACTAGATGGCAGTCCTAAAAGTACATATCTTTAAAATATGAATAAATACGTACAATTCCATAATTATTCGATCCAACGGTTTATAAGTTTTGTAATAATGCAATTCAGGGATTTTACATTTTCTGGACTAAAGGAGGATTTCAGTTCAACACCTGTGGTTTCTTAATGTAAGTGTTTCTGCTACTGGACAAGAAACAGGGTTAAAAGAGGATTTAGAAAGCAAAATACAAAGATGATAGTTGTTTTTACCGAGAGCAAGGCTGTGACTAGTTATCAGGACAGCATGAGAGCTGTAAAACTGTTGGGCATCTGCTCCAACAATTTCTTAATCTTTAGGAAATATTTTTGGACACAGCCATCCGCAGGAGCAAGATGAAGCAAGAACATCACAACATCAGATGTATTTTTTCATCCTTATATCCGTGATTTAAAACTATTTTTAATTTTTGTGTCATCTTAAAGATGGAAAGAGTCAATTATTTTTTCACCCATGGAAAAGTGTAATGTGTTTATTATGAGTAGGATTAACCAAGCTGAAGGAAAATAAAGAAAAATGATAAATAAATATTCGTTGATACAGAACCGAATCAGCAAATATGAACTTATGAAACTATTGAAACCTTCAAGAATTTTATGTTGTGTAAGATATTTAAGAAACTAATAATGAATCTGCGTTCATGAATTTCTTTATTTGGTCATTATCTCTAAAATACGTTTACCTTTTGTTTTGTTGAACACCAGACATCTCATCTCTTTCCCACAGTTTTTTTTCCACTTAGTTCCACTACTGCTGTGGATTTTATAGTCAATGTTTAAAGCCAGCACAGAGTCTGAAGCGATGGAGGAAATTTACGTCAATATGGAACCTGTTGGACAAACTGCAACTAATCACATAGGTAAGAACGAAGTTACAGAGAAATCTAGTATGTATTGAATTCAATTTTGCTAAGGTTGAGGTTTTTGCTAAGGTTGAGGTTTTTGTTAAGGTTCGAACAGCTCCACAGAGAGGCTCTGCCTCCGTGCGGCTGTCTGTTTGGGAATCCTGAATGTTTTACTTTTGGCTGAACTCATCGCCCTCAATGTACACAGTGAGTCTTGTTCTAGTTATCTTAAAGATGTAAAAAGAGTAAATTTTATGTTTCTGTTATATAAAAAATGTCATTGTTCCCCTTCTAAAATCAAACTGATCAAATAGCAAGGGTTTAAAAAAGAATAAAGCTTAGTGACTCAAAAGTTTTGCAGAGAGGTGAAACATTACACATGAGTTTGATTCATTTTCAACAATGGATGCATTTGCAGCCATTTAGGTTAGCGTGTCTTTAATATCTTCTCTTTTTCAAACTATTTACCCAACGATTCATTGTTCAGTGTTACCTCAGTTTAAATTCTACAGGCATAACCAAAATCATGAAACTATTTTGTAAGTCTTAAGTGAAAATACGGTCTTGCCACTTCTTTTTGCAAACATGGTTGTTAATTTTATTTTATTTTTTCAGCTCATGACATGACAGCAGATTTTTCTTACATCAGCAACATTCTGACCGAGCAGAACAGCAACAGCAAGTTTCCCTCCATGAACGCTAACTTCACTGAAACGGCTCCACGAGCTGAAGACACTTTAAGGTTTGTCAAAAACTTTAAAAAATTTGGATCTCGTTAAAAATTGAATTCTACTCTGAATTCTAGAGTATAACTAATAACTTTCCTTTTTGGTCTAAATGAATATAATGTAAATGAACAACTTTTATTTTAATTTATTAAGCGCTCTATCATTTGCGTGTGCTGAAAAACAACAATGTAAAACAAACTAAACTTTGATTTTTTTCTCCTTAAAGGGAAATTGTGTCCTACAGAACGAACAAACATCAGTTGTTCCTGTTCATCCAGGGGCTGCAGAAGAAGAGAAGAGCAGATCCACTAGTGATGGATGATTAGGATCTGTGTTCACTGTGATATTATTCACCAACAATAATGTAGCTTATTAGTACGTTGTTACATAAAACCCTAAAGATAAAATGTTCACTTCCAACTGTTGTGACCTGCATCTAATAACACAACAATTTTACCGGTTGTACTCTGTGTTTTTCTTTCTTGTTAAAATTCTGACGTGATAAACAAATGTTGGAGGATGGTTTCGTGCGGAGGATCGGTTTAGCATGATGCGCTCTGAATGTGTCTTAATGTGACTTTTACTACGAGACTTTATGGAGTTCCAGTTGTGTCCGGTAATAGAGGATTAAATTCTATATTGGTAGAATTATATTTCTACATTTCCAATTATTTACTATCATTTGTAATAAAGTGATGCCAACACCGCGGATTCAACAGTGAGGAGTTTGTTCTAGTCATCTTAAAGATGGAAAGAGTCAATGTTGTGCTGATTCTGAGTAACTGATTGATTAACTGAATGACTTTTTATTCATTTCAGAGTTCAATCAGCGAGGTTATTCATTATGTGATGGTCCTAGTCTAAGAAAGAAAGAAACAAAGAAAGAAAGCAGCAAATGCACATGTTGGTTCCACCGGTTTCCCCTGAAAATATGGATAAATTCAGTCATTGTAGGGTTAAAGTAATTTGAAGAAGGAGAAGCGTATAAACAAGTCAAGTCAATGACGAGTCAATGACTTGATGCATTCTGCATTTTTAACTCGGTTAACTTAACTTTTTGTTTTTTTTACTGACTTTAATACATTTAAATTGCTACGTTGTTTGATAAGTAGAATGGAAATGACTTTTTTGTAAATGGTCTTGTAAATTAGCGTTTTATAAATCAACTGAATTGAATTAAGAAATTTGACCTTCGGATTGGACTGAAGAGAAATGATGAGCAATGTTTTATGGGTTTGGGTTTAATAAAGCAAAGATTGGTATTTTTAATTTTTAATTTTTTTTGTAACATCAAAAGTAAAAGTAAAACTGCTGGTGTGATTTGAGCTGTGGGCAGAGTCACGTGTTTAACTCCTCCCACGCCGCCGGAGTGAAGCTCCGCTTCCAATAACAGAGGGTTGAGGAATCAAATCAAAGTTTGTTGGCAGCTTTCACGACTGACATCATTCAGCTCCACCGCTTCCGCTCGCTTTGCTTTGCTTTGCTTTGCTTTGTTCCTCCTGCTGCAACTCATTCCTCAGAGTCTAACGGAGCAGGAATTGACACTCCCTGATTCAGGACAAGTCCGGCTTTATGCTCTGCAACAGGGAGACAGTAATGAACGTAAAGAATGTCCGGCATTAGGAGGAGTTCTTAAAGTGAGTAGGAGTTTGATCCCTCGACCGCCTCTAAAAGCATAACTGAAATTATTTGTCTGTCTGTTAGTTTAGATCTAAACTGTAGCTTTAGAGATCAGCAGCAACGTTATGCAGAGACCTGGACACAAAAGTTGACAAAGCAACAAAATATGGAGGCTGATAAAGAAGAAAACTAACAGAGTAAGTTTATTATATGTGGATCTGTTTGTCTATAATTTAGAGTTAGTTGGATAAAACCTTTTAGTTAAATACACGTTTCTTGTGAATAAGTGTAAAACACGACAGTTAAGTCCTGAAACCATGTTTTCCAGTTCATCTATCTGTAATAATAACTTTTAATCTTCTGTAACTTGTTATTATTTCTTGCAGCTGAAAGTTTCGTGTCTCTGGTTTGACACTTTTGTCCAACATGTCTCAGGTTTCAAACTCAGACAGGATGTGTCTCCATCCTGTTCTCCACACCACGACATGTGGAAAATGTTCAGCAGGGAAAACTGCAGCCTGGAGAGGATTGTCTAAAAACCTCTCTCACATTTCGATGCGTTTCACAAGGATGAAGGAGTGAACTGATGCTGGATTCAGAGCAGACTCAGTTCACTCCTTCACACAGGATTCACCAGAGACAATCCTAGATACAAACATCTTACCTGAAGAGAAGAACTGGACCGTTGCTCAGTGGGTCAAAGTCCTGTTTTCAGATGAAAGTAAAGTTTGTATTTCATTCAGAAATGAAGGTTCCAGAGTTTGGAGGAAGAATGAAGAGAACCAGAAACCAAGTTGATTAAAGTCCAAAGTGAAACTGACTGGATAGAAATTAAAAGTCTTTTCAGAAACCTGATATCTCTGTTTAGGATATTTATGTTTTTATTGGTCTTATGCAGTTTTCTAATTGTCTGTAAATAATAATCATCAAAATTACAAGAAGGCTCAGAGAATATAATCTAAATATTTTATTTAGATATAAACAATCTAAATAAAATATTTCAGAATAAAAGTTTCAGAAGGAGCAGAGAATAAAAACATGTTCTGTTGTCTGACGGCTGTATAGGTTTATTACCACAAGGTGGCAGTATTGATCTGTTTCTAAATAAAGTTAAATCTGCAGCAGGAATCCAGATGTTCCTTGTATTGTTAGTGATGATGTTCCTGATGTTCTGCTGCCTCTCCTCCTCTTCCTCTCTCAGGATGAAGATGATCTCCAGGATCCTGCTGCTCCTCATCCTCAGCTCATGTCTCTGTGGTCAGTCTCCATCTTGTCTTTGTGACAGAAAGCTCTCTAGATGGAGCTGAAAGACTCCCATGTTCCAGTTCTCAGTGTGTCTGCTCCTCTCTTTCCCTCTCTGTCTCCTCAGCAGCAACATTTGTAGTGAATGTGACACAGAGCAGCTATCAGGCAGAGGAGAACCACAGCATCACTCTGGAGTGGACCTTCCCCACCAAGACTCAGGGATTCTGGAGCCAACTGTTCATCACCTGTGAATTTAGATCATCAGTAAAGTCAGGGGTAATATATGTTCATGGTGATGGTGATGAGATTCCAGATTCTCAGCATGAACAGTTTTCAGGACGAGTCCAGAGTGACAAAGACGTCCTCAAAGAAGGACGAATCAGACTCCATGTGTCCAGCCTGAGGACTGAAGACTCTGGTCTGTATCTGTGTGACGTGAAAACTGAAGATGGATTCAACTCTGGAAGATGTCGACTCAACGTTACTGGTGAGTTTATGGTGCGACATACGAACATTTAAAGGGGCGGTATTATGTAAAATCAACTTTTTTGAGCTTAACATCATGTTATAATGTTATACTCCGATCAAAAACATACCTGGAGTATTGCTTTGATTCTTTCATGCATGACTAAGAAATCATTTAATCTCTATGGCATCCATACAGCTGTTCAAAATGCCTGGGTGGACCTAGCCCCGCCTTTGAGGCGCAGCTCCTCCTCAGAGCTGCAGCTTCCAAACTGAGCAGCCCACTGAGCTCCTTCAGAGGCACCAATTAGCAAACATCTGGTGGAACATCAGCTGATCTCATTATAGGAGCTACTTCTCAGTGCAACACTGGTAAAAACATTAAAAGTTTAATAGAGGAGTGCTATTCTGATGACTTCCTGAAGGTGGAGTTTCAGGAAGAGGAGGAATTTTTAAAGAGACGGAGGCCTAATTTCAAGGTGCTTCATTACAAAGTCAAATTTCTTTTAAGTCATATTTAATATATTTATAGATTTTTATGACAACTGAAGTTAACATGGGGGGAGCGGGGGGGAGGGTGGGTGAGGGGGGGGGGGGGGGGGGGGGGGGGGGGGGGGGGGGGGGGTTGTTAGATATGTTGGTATGTAAGCTAAAGCCTAGTTCCCATGGCACAATTTTAAATTTTTTACTCTGGTTTCCCTAACTGGGAGTGAAAACGCAACCTGCTGAATGTTGAATGTGACAGGTAGCCAATCAGAAAGCGCAGTGACGTAAGAACGGAGGAGAATCCCAAACAGCTGACATGGCAACCGAGAGTCCGGTGGATAACGGAGATGATATGTGTAAACTATCATGTGCTTAATAAACATGGATGTTTATTCAATTAAAAATGTTAACTATGAAAAAACATAGTTATGTTAAATCATAGAGCAGCAAATAGAGCGGCTGCTCCCGCCATCTTTTATCAAACGCCTTTTCTATTTGTTTCGTCTTTTATCGCTTAAAATGAGCCACAAACTATCACTGCTGCTTCTACATCGTCATCCATGTTTGATTATTCTAAATTCATGTGTGGTATGTTGGGGGTTTTACTGGATTTTCTTCTGGAACCGGGATGTTCGTGAGTGGAACCGGTTCGTGTGGTGTGTTGCTCCTGCCGTGTGGCTGGACACACGAACCGACCGAACATGTTGGACTTTTATCGGCTCTGTGGTCACAGAGGTTTGGAAAATCGGCCGACAATCCTAAAATCGTGCCGTGTGAACCAGACCTAAAGATCTACTCCTCTCCTCGTCTCCGCCGCTGCCCTAACGGTTTCTGTCTCTGGTCGCTATGGTAACGTTTACATATCCCTTCAAAATAAGATACAGATGCGCCACAAAAACGAACATTTTACTTTCGTGAAAATTTTAACTCACAATAACGACTAATAGGAGCCCTGAGCTTGTTTCTCTGCAACCAGTCGGTTCTATCTGGGAGAGATGAGAGACAATAACACCGGAAGTGTTGCTGATGCTCAGGGTTCTTGGTCTCTAGTGGCGAAGCAGTTTGAAGCTTCATTGCCTCATTAACATCCGGTCACCAAATCATGCAGAGCTTGGACTGTGGGAATCACCTGCCGGGATAAATCCATCCTCCTGTCTCTTCTCTGGGCCTTTTCCCTTCATAAAGAAACTTTCCAAAAACATCTGATCTGTTTCTGACTCCGGTTAAAGGATTTTCAAAATAAAAGATCCTCCAGACTCCAATAATACATAAAACGCAAATATTTATTTCTGGTTCGTCCCGGTACCAATTGGTCCACGGACCGGGGTTTGGGGATCACTGATGTAAAGGACTGGACTTTTGTCAGAAATATTCCTGTTATGTGAAAAGTTACTGAATGTAAATCCTGATGCTTCTGTTCTCATCATGAGAATCAAACTGTCAGCAGGACAGAAAGTAGAAACTCAAGCAGAAACAGTTTAACTCTACATGTCAGCCTTGTGTTTGAGTTCATTCATTATGATGATTAAAATATATTAAATCATAAAAGGATTAAACCAACAGAAAAGTTTGAATAACTGAATAAAATACATTCATCAACAAATAACAAAAATCCTTGTTAGATAATTTGAAGCAGATTATTTCTGATTCTAACAACAGTTCTTGTTTTAAGGTCCAGATCTGTTGTTCCAGTCCAGGTCAGAGTCCAGTGTCTCCCCTTGGTCTCTGCTGCTGCTGTGGAAGTGGACCGGTTCACTTTGACCTCTGACCTTTCTGCTCTGTTTTCTCTGTCCTGTAGTTCATAAAAACATCTCAGCTGTTCCTGGACAGAACGTCTCTCTGCCATGCCGACACCACAACAACAAACCTGCTGTGGCTGTGAAGTGGACCCGACTGGACCTGGAACCAGATTATGTCCTCCTGTTCAGAGATGAGCAGTCTGACCCAGAGAACCAGCATCCATCTTTTACGAACCGGGTGGAGCTGCAGGACAGATGGATGAAGGACGGAGACGTGTCTTTGCTTCTGAGCAACGTGACGACCAGCGACTCGGGAAAATACGAGTGTCGAGTTTTCCAGAGAGAAGCAACCGGCAGGAAGAATCGCGCTTTGACCTCTGACCCCATCGGGATCGTCTTCCTGGATGTAGCGCCTCCTCCAGGTGAGTTTTCATGGTTTCTATATTCCAGTGAAAGAAGGAAGCTGCATAAAGTGTTTTAATGTTCAGATCAGTGAATCTTCTTAAAGGTGAAAATGTCTTTAGAGTCTCTGTGGGGGCTGTGGCTAATCTAAGGGGGAATATCCCTTTAAGGCCAGATGTGGTTCTGGTTCTGCAGTGAACCTGTCAGACCAGATGTTTGTTTTCTAAAGCTGCTGCAGAAAGCAGCTGGTCTGAGAGCAGCAGATGAAGAGAAATGGATTCTGACCTTCAGCTCTGATTCTGTTTTACAGAAAACGAGGAGGAAAGAAAAGAAGATGGAAGCAGAAACAAACATGTTGGACTGATTGTTGTAGCCGTTCTGATCGCTGCACTGATTATTGGTTGGTGTCTCTATTTAACAAAGCAGAAGATGAACAGATCACCGAACTCACAGTGAGGGTTAAGGACGGTTCTAGTTCAGATCCCCAACCTTGATCCTCAGAGTTCAACATCCTCCATGACTTGAATGTGACTTTGCTCTAACAACTTGATTGCAATGATTGCATCAGCTCCTCTGCAGGCCATCAGGTTCTGCTGAGGATGTCATGAAGTGGTGCGGGTGAGGTGGTGAGGCAGAGGCAGCGGACCCAGGAATGATGAAAAATGACGATTTAATGCGGAAACTTAGTCCAAAACAACGAGCAACAGGCACAAGGAAACACTGACGACACAGAAGCTAACATTGACGAAAAATTGACGAGGACCCGACGAGGAACAAGGAACACAGGTGGAGTTAAATACACAGGAGGGTAATCACAGAGACGAGACACACCTGGGAACAATCAAGGGGAGGACAGGACAACGAAGAGACTTAAGGACACAGAAAACTCTAACTAAACACAGAAAAACACAGATCCTGACAGTACCCCCCCCTCAAGGGCGGCTACCAGACGCCCACAAAACAAAAACACAACAAGGGTGGGTGGAGGGGCGCTGGACGGCGGGCCAGAGTCCAAAATAACACAAAACAACCCACCGTTGTGGGCGGAAACACCGGGAGGGCCAAGAGTCCAAAAAGAAACAAAAAACTACCCACAGGGTGGGCGGAGGCAAAGGAGGCGGGAACCACAGAGGCGGTCCGGCGGCCGTCCGCGGCGCTGGAGGCGGGAACCACAGAGGCGGTCCGGCGGCCGTCCGCGGCGCTGGAGGCGGGAACCACAGAGGCGGTCCGGCGGCCGTCCGCGGCGCTGGAGGCGGGAACCACGGAGACGGTCCGGCGGCCGTCCGCGGCGCTGGAGGCGGGAACCACGGAGGCGGTCCGGCGGCCGTCCGCGGCGCTGGAGGCAGGAACCACGGAGGCGGTCCGGCGGCCGTCCGCGGCGCTGGAGGCGGGAACCACGGAGGCGGTCCGGCGGCCGTCCGCGGCGCTGGAGGTGGCAATGGGGAGTCCCGGGGGCCGCCCACAGACGGCGATGACGAGCCCCTCGAGGCAGGGTCTCTGGTGGAGAACAGGGGGTCGGGGTCTCGGGTGGAACACTGGGGGTCGGGGTCTCGGGTGGAACACTGGGGGTCTGAGTCTCGGTCTCGGGTGGAACGCAGGGAGTCTCGGTCTCGGGTGGAACGCAGGGAGTCTCGGTCTCGGGTGGAACGCAGGGAGTCTCGGTCTCGGGTGGAACGCAGGAGGTCAGGGTCTCAGGAGGAACGCAGGAGGTCAGGGTCTCAGGAGGAACGCTGGAGGTCAGGGTCTCAGGAGGAACGCTGGAGGTCAGGGTCTCAGGAGGAACGCTGGAGGTCAGGGTCTCAGGAGGAACGCTGGGAGTCTGAGTCGTCTCGGAAGGAACGCTGGGAGTCTGAGTCATCTCGGAAGGAACGCTGGGAGTCTGAGTCGTCTCGGAAGGAACGCTGGGAGTCTGAGTCGTCTCGGAAGGAACGCTGGGAGTCTGGGTCTCGGAAGGAACGCTGGGAGTCTCGGAAGGAACACTGGGAGTCTCGGAAGGAACACTGGGAGTCTCGGAAGGTGCGCCGGCTGGAACGCCGGCTGATTCGGCCTCGGGTGCGCCGGCTGGAACGCCGGCTGATTCGGCCTCGGGTGCGCCGGCTGGAACGCCGGCTGATTCGGCCTCGGGTGCGCCGGCTGGAGGTGAGCCGGAGCGGAGCCTCGGGGCCGGCTGCGGGGGCGAGCCGCAGCGAAGCCTGGGAACCGGCTGCGGGGGCGAGCCGCAGCGAAGCCTGGGAACCGGCTGCGGGGGCGAGCCGCAGCGAAGCCTGGGAACCGGCTGCGGGGGCGAGCCGCAGCGAAGCCTTGGAAAGGGCTGCGGGGGCGAGCCGCAGCGAAGCCTTGGAAACGGCTGCGGGGGCGAGCCGCAGCGAAGCCTTGGAAACGGCAGCGGAGGTGAGCCGGAGCGAAGCCTGGGGGCCGGCTGCGGGGGTGACAGCTCCGGAAGGCGACGAGGGGCCGGGTCCACCGGCGGCTCACGTCGCTGTCTCCGGGCTGACCGTGGAGGTGGCGGCTCCGGAAAGCGACGAGGGGCCGGGTCTGCCGGCGGCTCACGTCGCCGTCTCCGGGCTGACAGCGGAGGTGGAGCTGGAGGTGCTGGTCCCGGAACTGGAGCAGGATCTGGGCTGGCGGAGAAACTGTGCGGCTTGGGAGGCAGAGGTTCGCCAGCCATGACGGCTAGAGCCGCCATACGCTCCCACTCTGCCTCCCTCTGCAACTCCACCAACCCCGGGTGCGGAAAACGAGGAACCCAGTAGTCCAGTAGGAGCCCCAAGCGGATGGCGAAACCGAGCCGTCTGCAGGCAGCGTATGGTTTGGCCATCGCCTCCTTATATTCCCTGATCGTGTCCGTTAGCTCCTTTAACTCCTCTGGGTCCATGGTGAAAAGAAAAAATAGCGTGCCTCACCGTTCGGTCTGGTCGGGTCCTACTGTCATGAAGTGGTGCGGGTGAGGTGGTGAGGCAGAGGCAGCGGACCCAGGAATGATGAAAAATGACGATTTAATGCGGAAACTTAGTCCAAAACAACGAGCAACAGGCACAAGGAAACACTGACGACACAGAAGCTAACATTGACGAAAAATTGACGAGGACCCGACGAGGAACAAGGAACACAGGTGGAGTTAAATACACAGGAGGGTAATCACAGAGACGAGACACACCTGGGAACAATCAAGGGGAGGACAGGACAACGAAGAGACTTAAGGACACAGAAAACTCTAACTAAACACAGAAAAACACAGATCCTGACAGAGGAGTTTAATCATTGAATCATTTATGTGGCTACAGGAAAATTGATTGTTATGTATATTTATGCTTGTATATTGTTTCCTTTCTTTAGCCTTACTGTTTCACAAAGTCACTTCACAGGTTGAAGTTCACAAGCATTTCAATGTTCTTATTTTTATTCATATCTACCCTTAAATCACGCCCTCCTTCTCTCTCTGTTAATTATTCTTGAATATTTTTACATAGTAATTATGTGTGAATGTTATCTTTTGGGTTTATTTACAATGGAAATTTTAATGTACATAATTTTGTAAAAAGTGTATTTTTAATCTTACTGTCTTAATTATCCTTATTGCTTTTTTCTAAAGTGTGATTATCAGCTGCAGAGTATTTTTATAGCTTTTATTCCCAGAAATAAACACAGTAGAATGGATAGTAAAAACATAGAGGAATCACAATTATAAATGAAGTGTCATTTTAACACCTATAGAGTTGAATTTAACAGTTTCAGATAATATTTGGTCCCACTCGAAAATAGTGTAAAATGTACTCTATAGCAAGTGTCAAATTTTCAGAGTTAATTTTATTCATTTCAGTGTCAAAATCAACAAGTCAGTGAGTCAAATTATTTAACACTATTGTTTGTTTACACTCTTCAGAGTAATATTGTTTTTTTACACTAAATTTACTTAAAAAGTACTTTATTGTGTTGTTTTTTTTTCTTTCTCCAGTTTTGTTTTACACATATACATTTATAAAATCTACCAATCACAATAATCACAAAGTTTTAAGTTCACAGTGACAACATTTATTCAACTTTATGATCCAGTGGCATAATTACTGCAACAGTGTCTGTTTAACCATCTCCAAAACAATGTTCACCAAAGACAGCAATACGGGGCAACAAAAAGAGCAGTGTCATTTGCTTCATATGACATTTGTATGTCAAAGGGCTTCAGATAACATAGATGGTTGACATCAAAACCTTGCAGCATTTTAGTAACTTCATAAGCATGAAAATGTTCATGAAATGTTACTGTACATAAAGGCAATGTAAGCAGCAACAATTTGTCTTTAACTATGAACACAGACTTGATCTGGCATTTCAGATTCAACTTTAGCACAAATAACCAGAAGAGGACGGTAAATAAATTCACTGTGTTTTGCCCAGTTCACTTTCATAACTTGAACCGCAAGAGACACTTGCACTGCCTCAGAAATGTCAGAACTTCCTTTCACCATGTTTAAAGATACCATTTTCCCTGGTCCAATGTCCAATCGATTAAAAGTTGATGAAGCTTCCCAAACATGTGCCATATAATTTTGATGTTTTTTAGCGAGTGTTTTGGTAATGTTTTTAAATGACTTTAACTGTTTATTAAAAAATTGTGTTTACCTTCTTAGCGCATGCACCAACTATGAAGTACAGGGCCAATTTTCTGAATGCACCTAGGATAATGGATGAGAAAATGGTGCTTTGGTAAAAGTTTTTTCTGTGGATACAACTTTTTAAACAGTTTGTGATGATCCACAATCAAGTGTTTTAAATATACACACAGACCTTGGAGAAAGAACAATATTTACAATTTGTAGTAGTAAAAGGAGGAGGCCCCAGTGTGGATTATCAGATGTTACCAGATCTCCAAACATGAGAGGAACATTCTTCAGAAAGCACCATGATTGAACTGCATTTAGTCCCAGATCATTCGATTCTCCACATAAATTCACAGCCACTGGCCTGTTGTTCCTTTCCATGAATCCATAGTCAAAAGTTAATATTCTCAAATTCAGTTCCTCCAATGTAATGTGTTCTTTAAAAAACTTGTACTGGCCAAAACCTTCAAAAATGTCCTGCATCACATCAACTGAGAAGTTTTCAGTTGTGTGAAAAAACATAACACAACAACTGTTTGGAGAAAAGTGAAGAAGTTGGTCAAGGGAGCACTGTATGACGTACCAAACACATAATGGGCCTTGAAGAGCTCATCAAGAGCTCCAACTGAACATGTTGCCTTACATGGAATAGCACAGTTGTCAATCACAATTAAGAATGTGTGAATACTGCTTTGGATGGATCCCTGGGCAAGGAGGTAGGGCTGGGTACGTTGCATGATTTTGTCAAGATGCCTCTGTACACTGGTTCCAACCTACATTAAAAAAATAAATAAACACATGACAAAAGTATTTAGTGACAAATTTCTGAATGAAGATCAGACAGAATAAAATTTTGAATTGTAAAAATGAAGAGACTTAATTATGCTTTGTTTAATCTTTAAACAACTGTTTAGCAGTACCTTAAGAAATCTGATGAGGTGATCCACTGCTTGAGATGCAGACATCTTACCCGGCCTCTTCGTCCTTGTGCAGATGGTGGTAGCAGATGCAGCAGAAGCAAAATAGCAGACATGTCACTATCCCAACCTACAGACCAACAGCTTCAGGTTACCATCATCCCACTAACATGTGAATTTGTCACAATTCTCTAGAGGACCAACATACCATTCTCAGCCTCAGCAGCCAACTCGGCATTCCGCAATAAATCCAAGAGCTCAGTGGTAGGTACCAGGCCATGGCTTTCCTTTATAACCTTGGATTTGAGACTGGTGGGCCACTTCTCCAAAAATCTGTTGGCAGTGTCTTCGCCAAACAGGAATCTTAAATCTTGTTCTATCTGAAATTCATAAATAAAAGCATTTCACACAGCGATAAGACAGTAAATGGCCTGTACTTGTACAGTGCTTTATGATGTCCAGAGGACCCCAAAGTGATTTACACCACATGTAGTCATTGTTATGGTCTGGCTCTGGTACCATAACAAATGAAAGGGAAGCAACGCGTGGGATAACTTAAAATAGGATTTATTTAACAAAAGTCATAACTGGTTGGAGAGGAAAGGGGAAAAAAGAGGAGAGGTTGACAGACAAAAAGAAAAGGGCTGTCCTGGTGAGAAAAAGGTGGTGCATTTTAAGCTGATCTGATGTCATTCATGGAGACACTGGCCAGCTGCCTCCACTTCCAATCAGCACCAATCAGAAGATCTGGAGCAGGGATGCTAAACCCCAAAGGAATAGCCTTGGGCCGTAACACCCCCCCTCTTTAAAACAGGGTCCCCACCGGAAGCCTGGGCAACCTATGTATCAACATCTGAAAAAAAAATAAAAATAGAAAAACTAGTGTTAAATACACTCAATATCTCAGACAAGCTGAGACGGAACAGAAAACAAAACTTAGATCCTTTTAAACAAATCAACTTGATTGATTGAAACGGTATTGATTCAGATAAACAAAATTCATAAACTGCATTAAGGCATTAAACAGTGGTTCAATAGTGAGGAGAATTGTTAGACATATTAGACAATGGCTACAAAACCTGAATAAAAATAAAATCAGAGCTCTGCTGGATTCTCTTCAGCTTCTCTGATGTCTCTGACAGAGATCTGTCACCTGTTAAAATTGTTTTTGTTCTTAAACTTTCAAACAAGTCAGAATAATTCAGAAGAAATGAAGTATCTGTTTTTCAAAATTCACAAATTTAATATTTACATAATTGAATTTATATATTTTAAAATTAAATATTAAAACCCAGCATCAAAATGGGTGCAAACACACAAAAATCCAGATTTTCCTGTTTTTGTATTAAAAATTAATTTTTTCTTTTTCCACCAAAACAAATATTTTCTAATCTGTCTCTATTATTTAAAACAATGTATGATGTTGTTGTTGTGGTGACGTTTCACCAATAGAGGGCGTAGTGTCAAAACAAAACTTATATTTCATGTCAGTATAAAACATGCTGACAACATTAAACTTGATGGAAGTTTTAATATGAACACAGGTGAACTTGAAACAATCTGACATTAATGTCTATAAGGTGAAAACCAGACGGAACCAAATGCAGGTAAAATGTGAATCCTTGTTTAAAGTGGAAACAAGGAAACAGTGAGAGATTCTGTCAAGTTGAAGCAAGATGGAGACGCAGCTGGAAGAAAAATAAATGTTTTATTAAGAGCTTCAGATTCTGAACTTCACAATATCTTATTTATTCCAAAAGACAAATTCAGTTTAGCAGCTTATTGTAACACATTCACACACATTATGTGGTGTGAAACCACAACCATTCACAGCTACACACCAGAAACGCAGCTTATCAAAAATATAAACTCATCAGAAGTTTTGAGTTGAAACATTAAGTTTAAAGAGAAAACTTTGAAAGTAATAACAATTCTATAATGAAACATTTACGTTTATAACTTTTCAACAAAGAAACAACAAACTAGCACTGAAGGTAAACATGTATATTAATAAAAATGTTTGTTTAAATATACCTGTGAAAATAATAAATTGGACATTTTTATATCTACATAATTCAACAAAAGAGTATTTAAAAGATATGAATGTAAACATAAGTTGTGCATCAGATAAATATCTTTGGTTTCAGTAACAATCAGCTGATTCGGCATTTTGACACAATAACTGATCAATGGTTCTGGTTTAAATAATTTTATAAATTATTTAAAACAGGAACTGAAACAATATAATAAATGACTCAATGTCATCATTATTGCAATATGGAGAATATACATTATCATATATTCTCCAGGCACATAGTGACATTTTATAGCACAATCAAGTAACTATGTTGTCTTCAGTTATGAAAACGCTGACATGACTTAAAATAAATTTGACTTTGCATTTTAAAACCTTGAAATTGGGCCTCTGTCTCTTTAAAAGTCCCTACTCCTTCTGACACTCTGCCTTCAGCATGTCATCACAACAATGCGCCTTCATTATGCCATTTAAAGCAGGTCTTAGGAGTGCTGCACTGAAAAGTAGCTCATATAATGAGTTCAACAGATGTGCAGTTCCAACAGGTGTTTGCTAATTGCTGCTGGCTAGTCTGAAGGAGCTGAGATGGGGAGTGGAGGGATGCTCTGTGTGCTGGAAGCTTGGAAACTGCAGCTCTGAGGAGAATCTTTGGAAAAATAGGAGGCACTTAGTGTGAGTAAACATTTTTCACAGCTCAATGGTTGCCATGGAGATAAAAATATTTCTCCACTATTAATTAAGCGAATAAATTAAGTCATGATAATCTAACATGTTAAGCATTAGAATAGATTGAAACAAATCTGATATTTTTGTGAGGGCAAAATTAATTTTAAACAATTGTAAAGTGAACAACATTGTTATCTGTTTGTTGTTGTTTTTTTAAATCTACTCTTGTCAAGTGATTAGTTTTCATTGTCTTTCTCCTCTTCCTAAAACAAATAATCAATATTATTAGAGCGATCAGAGCTACTATTGATCCTAGACTGATGAAGACGATGTTCCTTCCTCGTCTGTCTGGTTCTGGAGTCAAAGTTGGTCTCTGAGTTTGGATCTGATCAGCAGCTGCTGGGAGAGAAATCAGAAATATTTATTAATATTTGATGAAAACTGAGATCCAGGAGGATTCATGTAGAAGATGAAGATGTTGGTTCATCAATACAGGATCAGAATTTGAACTGAGTGGAAAAAAAATAATTACATGATTTCTTTTCACCAGTAACGTTGAGTCGACATCTTCCAGAGTTGAATCCATCTTCAGTTTTCACGTAACACAGATACAGACCAGAGTCTTCAGTCCTCAGTCTGGACACATGGAGTCTGATTCGTCCTTCTCTGAGGTGTTTGGCCTTCTTGATTCCCTTCTTCAGCTCAGCCCTGGCTGCACTGTAAGTCTGTGCATCCCCTGACCTGAAGGCGATGTTGCGGGCCTTCAGCTGGAGACGAACGTCTCAGTTCATCCAGGGTTTCTGGTTGGGGTACATGGTAATGCGTTTGCAGGTGGTGACACGTTCTATGGTGGTGGAAATATGGTTCAGTACAGATGAGGCGTACTGATCCAAGTCTGTATGGTGGAAAATAGTCCAATCTGTATTCCTGAACCGGTCCTGGAGCACAGCGTCTGAGCCCTCTGGCCACACCTTTACTGTCCTCACGGTAGGTTTCACACGTTGGATGAGTGGTAGGTACCGAGGTGTGAGGAACAGGGAGAGATGGTCTGATTGTCCGATGTTGGGGAGGGGTGTCACATTGTAGGCTCCAGCCAGATTGGAGTAGACATGGTCCAGGGTCTTGTCTCCTCTGGTGTGGCAGGAGACATGTTGGTGGAATCTGGGAAGAACTGTCTTCAAGTTGGAGTGATTGAAATCACCCGCAACAATAAAAGCAACCTCGGGGTATTTGGTTTGGTGTTTTCTAATAGCCGCATAGAGTTCTTTCATGGCTAGCTTGGCATTAGCATCCGTGGGGTGTACACGGCAGTGAGGATGATCGAGGTGAATTCCCTTGGGAGGTAATAAGGTCTGCATTTGACCATTAAAAACTCCACATTCTGTGAGCAGTGACTCTCGGTAGTAGCAGAGTCTGTGCACCAAGCTTTGTTAATATAAATGCACAAACCTCAGCCTATGGTCTTGCCGGAGTCATCTGCTATATAATACAATAAGGTAAGGCAGCAACATGAAACTTATTGGAGATAAAATAAAAAAACACCTTTATCATCATGTGATGAAAGACTTTAATTAGTTTAAACTAGAATAATGAAACAACTCAGTCTTTATCAGATTTTCTAATTTTAATACATTTTATTTTCAGATAAAAAAAGTAAATTTCTAACATGTTTTCATATTCTACTGTTAAAATGAGCTTAAATAACTTTAATAAATTATTTTTCATCTGGAGAAAGTCGCTCACATAAAGACCAGAGTGTATTTCTTAGATTTTATCTCCTGCAGCAGAACAATGACACAGACAGGTTCTTATTTTCTTGCACTAAATTAATCCTCTTTAAGTCACATTAGTTATATTTATAAAACTTCAGCTTCTGCACGTCACAATACTTAATTTATCCCAAAGCGTAAACTCGGTTCAGCAGCTCATAGCAACGGAATAACACATATTACATGATATAAAACCACAAACATTCACAGATTCACAAAAATACATTTGATCAAAATATATGAGACACTTTGAGTTTAAATATTAAGTTTAAAGAAAAAACTTTGAACCCATTGAAAATGTAACAATTTTGTAATGAAATGCCAACATTCATGTTTATAACATTTCAACAAAGAAACAACAAACTAGCACTGAGTAAAGATTTATGTTAAAGAAAAGCAAAACACATTTATGTTGTGTTGATTTCTAAAATAAATCTAATGTATAAAAATCATCACTTTAAAGATAATCCTTTGATTTAATCTAAAAACAGGGAAAAATTTTGTTTTATAACAACATCGTCAAAATCTTTAGATGTTTTGTTTCACAACATATTTATAAAAGTGTTTGTTAAAAATATCTGTGAAAATAACAGATTTAATATCTGCATAATTCAACAATAAAACAGTATTTAAAAAACATGAATGTAAATGTAACAAATTCATGACTTTGGTCACAGTGATGATGTGAACAACCACAAAATGACTGATGGTCAATAAACCAATGTCTGATCAATGATTCAGTCTGATAACTGAATCATTGATCAGTTATCAGATACAATAATTGATCAATACTTCTGTCTGAGTCCAGAAACCTTTAAAAATTATTTAAAATTTCTAAAACAATAACAATAAATGACTCAATGTTGTCATTATAACTATACATTCATTCATGATGATCTAACATGTTAATCAGAATAGATGGAAACAAATCTGATATTTTTCTGTGGAGGCAAAACTAGTTTTAAACAAAACTACAGCAAACAAACCCATGATCTGTACTGGGTTTTTTTTTCATCTACACTTGATTCAAAATGATTCTTCCTTTTCATCCTAAACCAAATAATCAACATTATTATTATTATTATTAATATTATTATTAGAACCAGTAGAGCTGCTATCAGTCCCAGAGTGATGAAGAGGATACTCCATCCTCCTATCTTTGGTTCTGGAGTCAAAGTTTTTCTCTGAGTTTGGATCTGATCAGCAGCTGCTGGGAGAGAAATCAGAAATATTTATTAATATTTGATGAAAACTGAGATCCAGGAGGATTCATGTAGAAGATGAAGAAATTCAACAACTCAGGTCTCAGGATTTTATCTGAGTAAAATATTTCTTCTCACCAGTAACGTTGAGTCGACAGAATGCATTGTTGAATCCATCTTCAGTTTTCACGTAACACAGATACAGACCAGAGTCTTCAGTCCTCAGTCTGGACACATGGAGTCTGATTCGTCCTTCTCTGAGGACGTCTTTGTCAATCTGGACTCGTCCTGAAAACTGTTCATGCTGAGACTCTGGAATCTTAACACCTTCATGGACCTGATAGAGAACCAATTCTTTATGAGGAGCCAACAAGCTGCAGTAGATGAACAGATTCTTCCAGGTTCCCTGAGTCTTGGTGGTGAAGGTCCACTCCAGAGTGATGCTGTGGTTCTCCTCTGCCTGATAGCTGCTCTGTGTCACATTCACTACAAATGTTGCTGCTGAGGAGACAGAGAGGGAAAGAGAGGAGCAGACACACTGAGAACTGGAACATGGGAGTCTTTCAGCTCCATCTAGAGAGCTTTCTGTCACAAAGACAAGATGGAGACTGACCACAGAGACATGAGCTGAGGATGAGGAGCAGCAGGATCAGAAACATCTGGCTTGAAATAATCAGGATCAATAAACTTCAGTGAAGTGATGAAGATCATCAGGACAGATGTTTGATCTGTTGGTTCATAAACTTTATGTCGTATTTCATCAACATGGAAGAAAAGTTGAGTTTAATACTGAAAGACAAAACAGAGAGAAAAGATTAATAAAAAACACTACTACCACCATAGGCGTAAATCCTGGGTGGGTCAGGGGGGTCTGGACCCTTAGAATCTTTTAAAAGTCTAGAAAATCCCCCCACCCAAAAAAAAATGATTGAAGAAACATTTGCAATTAAACAAGATCAATATAAAAAGGAAAAAGAAACAAAGAAATAAATAAACCTGTGATTCATCTAAGAAAAAACTAAGAGTAATTTTAGGTCCCCTTCCATTATTAGAACAATAATAAAGTCCAAAGTGTGAGAGAAGCAACAGCAGCTGAACGGCACAGGCTGGCAGAGCCACTGAAGTGAGGAGCTAACTGTTAGCTGTTAGCTTTTAGCTGTTAGCTGTTAGCTCTGCAGCACAAACAAAAAACCCTCAAGTTAATAAAAACTCAAAGCAAAAGACATGTAACACTTTTGATTTACTTTCACTGCTCAATAGGAAGAAACACATTAACAATAAAAATCAGACTGAAGTTTATTTCATTACTTTGGCTGAATCATGATAAACTGCCTTATTAACAAAACTGCTACACTGCTTTCATAGACTTAAGCTTTTTTGTTAAAGGTGACAAACATCTCATTCATATTTAACTCTTTAACTTTTAGTTAATTACAAGAGTTTTAAACTGGAGGGACGGGCTGAGCAAGTGGACGCAGCTCAGAGTCTGGGAGCCGAGAACAGAAGAGAGAAAAGATAGAAATTTACAAATTTATGCTTTTATTTCTCACTGTTTTCAAAGAGCCTTTGAAACCACAAAATAAAATCTGGATATTTTTCTACATAAACCCTGGTGCTTTAAGTGTTTTAAGTTATGATTCTCCCCAGATATTAATTTCTATCTACTTGTTTGTTCTCAGTCATCCAGGAGATGACAAAACTAAAAAGGATTTTAAAATAAAGCATCTGAACAAGTTATAATTTAAATATTCCATAAATTGTATTGGGAACCATTATAATAAATAATGTTTATGAGGAATTTTATTAAGAGGAAATTTGTTTTTATTTAGAACCTGACATTTTTGTAAAGGTGCAGCAGAGATTATATCAGTCAGACTGAACAAAACTCGTATCTAAGCAACATTTTCATTTTAGTTTTACTTCTCTGCAGGCTGTTTACTGAGAATAAAACATGTTTGATGTGCATTACTAGTCATTTTTGCTCCTGCAGCTTGAATGTGGTTTAAAACTTTTTAAACCACATTTTATGTTACATTTCAATGTAACTTTGCCGACTCCCCAAAATTGCTCTTAAGAAATGTTCCTGTTTATGGTTCCCCCCAATAATGAGATGGGATTTACGCCCTTGACTCCCACTGCCATCCTGAGTTAATTTGTAAATTAACAGTAAAGCAGTAAAACATCAGAACATGTTTCAGATTGTTTTTCATTTTGTCACCATTCTTATGGATCATTGAGCTCAGGTTTGTTAAAACTGTTATTCAGGAAATAAACTGTTATTTGACCTGTAATACAGTTTATTAAACTGTAATAAACTGCAATTTTAAATATTTGACTCTAATATAGTTAAATATTTACCTTCATCAACGTTAATTTTAAAGTTTCACTCTCTTTAAGTTGTTATTCTTCATTACTTGATCATCCAAAGTGCAGAAAGTGTTCAGAAATTAATTCATATTAAATTACAGCTGAATTAAGAAAACTAATATTTTCTGATTGTCAAAAGATTAAATTTCATCATCATGACAAACATATTTATACTGTCTAATATGTGGAAATAGTTGATTGTTGAACCTTCCTGCATTAAGCCTTTTATTGTTTAATATGAAGTCAGATTTCCATTAAGTCAGTTTTGTGCAAAATAAATGACATCATGATTCAGAAATTTTATTTTCATCTACATGTTTTTAATGCTGCAGTCATTCTATGTACCTAAAACCTTTTTTCCAGCTCAACAATAAATGATTTCTCACTGCACTGAGCAACTTATTTAACCTGATTCCTTCTTTAACTATCATGTTTATGGTTCAAAGTTCAGTTTGGCTCATCTTAAAATCTCCACCATATTTTTCAGCAGATCGTCTCAATAAATGATATAAAATCTGTGTTTCTATTATTGTCTGTGGTTCTGAAACAGATTCTCTAAACGTCTGTCAGAAACCAGAAAGTCAAATTATTATTTTAAATACATCTCTGATAAACAATAGAAATCAGATTTTTATCATTTTAACAAGTTCTAGTTTGTCAACAACACTAATGATTATCAAGCCGTTAAATATTTTAACAGAGTTCATCTTAAAAGAGGCAGAATAAAAACTGACCAACAATAAACTAGAAGAGACTGACTCACCTGTAACCTGTTGGATAAAACCTGTGGAGAATTAAGATATTTCCAGTTGTGCTCTTTGATGTTCACTGAAAAGTTTCAGTGTGGCACATTGCTTTATAGTTCTCACTTGTTCTGCTTTTATAAGCAGAAAAAAAATGTGAAAATGAGGAACAAAAGCAAAAGTGTTCAATTCTTGAAATGGGAGGTATATCCTGTTTAGCCTGTTGGATAAAACCTGTGGAATATTAAGATATTTCCAGTTGTGCTCCTTGATGTTCACTGGAGAGTTTCTCAGCACTACATAAACCCACTGGTTTTATATACTATGTGCCGCATAGTGCACACAGACAAGGTAAATGCAGAACAAGGGTGGAGATTGCAATAGGATACTTTCATTTTACTTGGTTCTGCTCAGTCCCTTCAGGTTACATTCCTGTACTTGTTTCTTCTTGTCTCTGGTTAATAAAACAGCCTCGTTCATCACACACAATGTTCCAGCTTTTCATATTAAATCCACTTCCTGGACTATTTTTTATCTTTGTCGATTTTTTCCACAATTCATTATTTTTACACAATTTCTAAACACATTTTCTAAAGCAGATTTTCCACTTTGATTTTAATATGAACCACTGAAGATGAAAACAAATCAACTGGTCTCACACATTGTTCAACCAGACATAAACCTAAACACATATTTTGTTTTCAAACTCCACTGAAGTTTATTTCACACTTCAGGTTGCAACAAAACAAACTACAAACCATCTTTACAGTCAAACACTTTTGTGTAACTGTTTTAATTTGTTCATTGATCCATACAGCTTCCCACACTGGTTCTGCACACGGGCCCAGTGTGAGCCTGTGTGCAGAACCAGGGCCCTCCCACAGAGGGAGGGAGCGCGAGAGCGGCCCTCCCTCTGTCCACTGAGGAGGGAACGTCATGCCATATATTTCAGCCACTTGAAGAAATCCGTATATGGTTCCCCCCAAGTAAGTTTGGTAAATAAAGAGTAAATATTACCAAATTCACAGGATTTGTTGCTGATGAAGGGGGGACTAAGAACAATTAAAGAGATTGTGAGAAAAATAATTATCTCCCATGTTATGTATGGGGAACAGGTTATTTCAGGCAGCTAAAATATGTGGTTCCCCCTCATAACTTTGGCAAATAATCAGCAAATGTTTTCAAACTTACATGGTTTATTGTTGATGAAGAGAGGAATAAACAGAGTTAAAGACTTGTGTTGGTCAATTAATTTGTTCCCGTGTTATGGAGGGGGAACAGATTATTTCAGGCAGCTAAAATATATGGTTCCCTCCTCATAACTTTGGCAAATAATGATGATAAAATGTCACCAAATCCACAGGATTTGTTGTTGATGAAGAGAGGAATAAACAGAGTTTACAGAGTTGTTGGTAAATTAATTTGTTCCAATGTTATGGAGGGGGAACAGATTATTATATAGTATAGATTATTATAGTAAAAAGGAATGGCCACTGCTCTTCAATCTCACATAAGGTTGGGGCAGGCCAGGAATTTATCATGTGCCTCTGGGAAGTATAAGTCAATGCCATACATTCATCCACGTTTGTCTTCTCAGTAGCTTGAGGTCCTGCTGATTTGAAGACAGTTGCCATAGTCTGTCTTTTTGTCTCCAAGGATTCTGATGTTTCTCCTTCTGGTAGAGCTCTGGGTTGCCAGTTTATGCAGCCATAGCTATCCAGTTCAGATCTCCCCATTTTGATGGTTTTCAGTGGTATGCTTTTTCCTAGGCTGTCGGATTCTGCTGCTGACATCGTCTCTGTTAACATGTTCAACTCTTGTTTTGAGCTGTTTGAGTAAATATATAAAAATGTGTCTGAGTAAAGACCAGATATTTTAGTTGTTCCTGATGTTCTGCTGCCTCCTCTCCTCTTCCTCTCTCAGGATGAAGATGTCTCATTAGTTTAGTTTAGTAAAATGATTCATATTAAATTTAATCCTAGAGATTAGTCTTTAGGATTAAATCTTTATGTCTCTTTGTGTTTCGACCAACTGGATATTTGCTGAGAATCACACAAACACAAATGCAGCACAGCAGATTTCCTTATAGAGGAATGATTCTCTTCACAGCTTCAGCTTTATTTTCTTTGTGGTTCATTTGCAATGTTGTTATTTAAAATACATTTTATTGTCACATTTTATTTGAAAAGTGTGAAATATATGTGAAAAACTTAGTGAATTCTGGAAAAAACTCAATAAACTATTCCCAGATTTCACTCTCTTGTGTTTTCTCCTCATGAATTATAACAGAATAATTTCACTCCTTTTACAACATTGTTTTTTTTTCCTAACCAGAAGTCCAGTTATTTTAAGGAACAACTGGACTCGTGGACCTGATGATGTTCCTGATGTCCTGCTGCCTCTCCTCCTCTTCCTCTCTCAGGATGAAGATGATCTCCAGGATCCTGCTGCTCCTCATCCTCAGCTCATGTCTCTGTGGTCAGTCTCCATCTTGTCTTTGTGACAGAAAGCTCTCTAGATGGAGCTGAAAGACTCCCATGTTCCAGTTCTCAGTGTGTCTGCTCCTCTCTTTCCCTCTCTGTCTCCTCAGCAGCAACATTTGTAGTGAATGTGACACAGAGCAGCTATCAGGCACAGGAGAACCACAGCATCACTCTGGAGTGGACCTTCACCACCAAGACTCAGGGATCCTGGAGGGAACTGTTCATCTACTGCAGCTTGTTGGCTCCTCATAAAGAACTGGTTCTGTATCAGGTCCATGAAGGTGTTGAGTTTCCAGATTCTCAATATGAACAGTTTTCAGGACGAGTCCAGATTGACAAAGACGTCCTCAGAGAAGGACGAATCCGACTCCATGTGTCCAGACTGAGGACTGAAGACTCTGGTCTGTATCTGTGTGACGTGAAAACTGAAGATGGTTCCAGCAATGCAGAATGTCGACTCAACATTACTGGTGAGTTATTTGGTCAGAGTTTTTATTTTTTTCTTTCTTTTAACTTTTTAGGTCTTTGTTGAGCATAAATAGAAACTGTTTTTTAGTGAAATGCTTTAGCCTCTCTTTATTAAAACTTATGTCTGATCACATCTCTAAGCACTAGAGTTCAGTAAGTTGACCTCACCATAGAGTGGTGATTCTAGATCAAATTCACCTGGGAAGTCAGCTGATCTAATAGATGAAAACTGTGATTCTATCACAATACTGCTGAAGACAAAAGTTCAACATCTTAATTTTATTTCATTATTAAAGTGAAACTGTGAAGTTAAAACATTTAATTGGTTCAAGGGATAAATTAGTTACAGTTTCTGTGCCAGCATATATCATCATCAGAAACATATTTAGCTATGAGGGTTCTGACCCTCTCGGTCCATTACCTCGGGCCAGCTCTGGTTAGAGGACCCAGAAATTGTAGTGCAGTCCAGAACTACTTTTTTGTGTGGAGTACCTCAAGGGTCAGTACTGAGACCAGTTTTATTTAATTTGTATATAAACGACATAAAGCAAAGTGTCTAATGTATTAAATTTGTGTAATTTGCTGACGACACAAATATTCTAGTCTCTGGTGAAAACTTACAACTTCTTTCCATAGAAATCAATAAATTAAAGAAATGGTTTGACAATAACAAATTATCACTAAATTTGGACAAGACTAAAATCATGGTTTTTGGAAACTGCTACAAAAATACTAAAATTCTAGTTCAGATAGAGGGTGTAACTCTAGACAGGCTTTATGTTAATAAGTTTCTCAGTGTAATAATAGATGACAAAGTCAGTTGGAAATATCATATTAAACATTTACAGAATAAACTAAGCAGGAGCAAATCAATCCTGGCTAAAGCTAGACATGTTCTGAATAACAGAATAATATAATGTAGAGTTATTCTATATAACTCTCTGATTTTGCCATATTTAACATATTGTTCAGAGGTGTGGGGAATTATTGCAAAAGCTCTTTACAGCCACTAAATATCCTACAGAAACGAGCCGTTAGAATCATCCATAATGTTGGTTATTATGAGCAAACAAACCTGCTAGTATTAAAATCTAGAATCCTTAAATTTGAAGAGCTTTAATGTAAAATGACTCAAATCATGTTTAAGGCATCTGTTGCCCACTCAAACAATAGTGATGTCGAGACATGCGGTGGTTGTAAATTTTCTTTAGTTTCATTTTTTACTGAAAATACAAACAACATTCATAAATCCGATGTGCGTCAAACTATGGCTGCTATGTTCTACTGAGCTTCTTCAGCACAGAAACTTAGGACCCAAGGCTGCCCTAAGCGCCTGTTCAAAACTGATCCCTTTCTAAACTCTTTTCACTCTCAGCCAGAATAATTACCAACATATATATGAATGTTCAGCTTAACATGGACAATGAAACACAGAGCTTTATAATAGCAAAACAAAATATTCATAGGAAAGAAAATAGAATCATATTTTAATGGAAGAGGGTTTTGGGGGATTCCTTGGTCTAAAGTCCCCAGCAACTGGTCCCTCACACATCTAATAAAGTTCAGCCTGAGCTCATAGAGAGCCTGTTTTCTGAAAGAGATGGGGATATTACCGGTACTTAAGGGGAAACTCAAACTTAAGGATTTGTAGAAAAAGCTTTTTATTTCAAGTTAAATGAACAAGTTAAATGAGGAGTTAAAACAAAGTCTAAATTTATTACAATTTAAAAGTAAATAAGTAGGTCATTTTCACAAGATGTAGAAATATGAGAGAGAGTTAGCACTAATGTGTCCATTGAGGCTGAAACATATGAATGTGTGGCTATGGATGTTTGGATTTAGATATATCTAAACCCAAATAAAAATTAATTAACCTGTTTATTTTTTTAATGTATTTATTAATGAGGGTCCATCAGAAAATATTGTGTTTGCGCTCGTTTTGTGCATCTCACCAATCTTTACTCAAGTAGAAGTAAAAATTAACTGTCCAAGAAATGTATTAAGTTTAATTAAGTAAAAGTAAAACAGTATTTTGTAACAAGGCGACTAAAGTACCAAGTTACTGTCCACCTGATTTTAATATTTTTAAAGTGTCATCAGACAGACAAGAATATGAGGCCATGTTCAAATGTATATATTAAGTGTTGAGTATTTTAAAGAAAAAAACCTTTTATACTAATGCAGGCTTAAGGCCTTTAGGTCTGTCTGTTGTGTTTTTGGTTAAAACATGTTTGTTTTTCATTTAGTGAAGTTACTCAAAGGGTGGAGTAGCAAGACAATTTACTCAAATAAAAGTAAATAGCATGATAGAGTAAAACTACATCCAAAGGTATTTTGTCCCCCAAAGATTTTTACCCATTTTTGGTGGAATATGTAAATTTTTAGTGGTGACATTTTTCCACCAAATGGGTGAAAAAATGAGGCCAAACATAAACTTTGATTAATAGTTAATTAAAGTCAACAGCATTTGTCTTCTGCCGGTTTTATGACTTGATAGGAATCAAGTTATTCAGACACTTAAACCACATTAAGCTATGAATGCTGGGGATGCAGTTCCTATAGTCCACTGGTGAAACTGGAATCCATCAGGTGTCTGTCTGTGGGAAGTCGTGACAGTAGCACCACAGGCAGCACCGATCTGTAGTGGGTTGGTGCGATCCTTATTGTTACAGAAACAGATTATCCACCATCATCGATAGTCATGCTAACTAGCTGAGCTTTCATATCAAGCATCCCTGTTGTGAACCAGCTGTAACAAAGCAGAGAGAAAGTAGGAGGGTTTGTGCAGCGTATACGCAAAGTGATTGTTAGCACTATAACCTTCCTCATGGCTCTGATTGGTTGTTTCTGACAGAGCAGTGTATTTCTGCAGATCGTAGTAGGACCATAGAGCAGTGGAGCTGGATGTTTTCACAGAGTGTCTCATGTTATGCTGTCAGGACATAGTGATAGTTTTTAGAAATAAGATGTTTCTTTTTTTTTTTTTTAGAAAAAACATCTTATAACTCTAAGATGATTAAATAATTAAATCATAAAAGGATTTAAACCAACTGAAAAGTTTGAATAACTGAATAAAATACATTCATCAACAAATAACAAGAATCTTTGTTAGATAATTTAAAGCAAATTATTTCTGGTTCTAACAACAGTTCTTGTTTTAAGGTCCAGGGGCCTCATGTAGAAATCATGCATGCACGCAAAAAATGTGTGGCGCCATATTTTACACACAAGTCGGCATCTATAAAAATTTACTTTGCATCAAAGTTTGCGTCAATATTTGCACATATCTTCCCTGGAGTGGAAATATGCGGCTGCCACAAAAACTTTTTCTGGGAACAATAAGAGAAACATTTTATCCTTAAACCTTTACACAAGGAGCAGCCAATCAGGTTTGTCACTAGTCCAGGAATAAAGCAATAAACGAACATGACTCAGGACGTCCTAGTACTGCAGAGTACCTTCTGCTGGTTGGTTCAGTGAACACCTCTGGGACAGGTGCTGGATCTCCTCTCTCTACAGGGTCTCATCATTGTTACCAGGTCCTTCCTAGGTAACATAAATGTGTCCAGAGAAAGAAAAGGTACAATTTAAAATGGTTTATTACAAAAAGAAGGTTTTACAAACAACCTGTACACCTTAACCCAAATAACACTCAAATATAGAACCAACAAAGCTAAAGCAGGTCAAGTGTAACTTAATTAAATGACCAAAAATAACCAAACATGTTCATTTAAACTCAAAACAACTCAAAAGAAAAAAATAAATACTAAAGAAGTACCAAACCCCTCAAGCACAATCTTCTAGCAGAACAAAGTGGGTCAGCAGAACAAAAGACTTCAAATCTGCCCAAAACAGTCTTCAAAAAGGCTAACAAGCAAGCAAAGTGGTCAGCTCCATAAAAGCTGCCCCACTGGAGGAATGGTTGCAGAGTCTTTTATAGGTGGGCCGATATTGATTGGTACGGTCATCATCTGCTGGTCCAATGTGGTTGCTGCTCCACAGCCAATCAGCAAAGTGTGCTCCCACATCTGAACCTGCATAAGAGAGACTGGACAGCCTCTAGAGACCGGGCCGAATCAGACCCACTGCAGCTGTATCATCTGCAAACTTTGGATCCCTGTCAGAGAAGTGGATGGCTGCAGAGTCATGGGTGAAGAGTGTAAACAGAACCAGACTGAGCACACAGCCCTGTGGTGTGCCTGCACTGAGAACCAGGGTGGAGAACCATTATCACCACCTGAGAATGGTTGGTGGGAAAGTCCCGGATCCAAACGCACATTGATGTTGAAAGTCCCATGTACGTCTGACATATAAAGAAAAAGGGATTCACTACAACAACTAGATAAAAAGGTCAAAGAGTATCACATTTCACAGGTCAGGGAAAAGTTTTAATTTAGAGAAAAGGGAGCAGGAAGTAGGCTAGTTATGCTAGCTTGACTTTGACAACCTTAACATGTAGATGTGCTGAGGAATTTGGTGTATCCGGTTCTGTTAAAAACAAAGGCAACTCTCTGACAGTTCATCAGTAGTGCAGGTGTTTAAATTGGCTAATCAACCACTGCTGTGTTCAGATAGCCACTTATTAATAATCGTAAATAAAACATCAAGCCTGAAAATGTAATACTTCATGTATGGGAAAAGTTTGCACGTTTTTTGGTGTTGATTTCTGACACACTAGTGAAGCTATTGTCGGTCAGTTGCTATGACAATGGGTCTGTATCTAGCATAGCCAATAGATGAACAAGAAAAAGAATATGAGTCTTTTTGAGTTGTTCTTCAACTGTTGGTCTGCGACATTTTTCCCTTTGCTGTGGCGCACTGCACTAATTTAATAATACCCACATTTCCCTGTTAAAGTTTTTTAACAGAGTCTTTATACTGCAGCAGCGCAGCTATGGATGGCAGGTCAAAGAATCGTCTTTCTGCCATCCAGCTTTGGGCACATCTGCAAAAGTTGATAATAATATGCATCGTGTCTGTAGGCAAACTGATGCTTTTATCAATTCAGTCAGTACTTTGAGGACATTCATGATCTTGATATTGCCCTAAATGAAAATGAGTTTGATACCCATGTTATAAGATGATTTTATCTTTTTCATTTGGGCTTTCTGGGCTTCCATACAAAGGTAAAATAGTACAACATGCTGGGGTTCTATTGACCCAGAAAACCTGATCAGCTTATTCATTTGTTCACGAGATATTGACAAGTTTGACTTAATAATTCCTGATTCAACTAAAGAAAGTTGAACATTATTAATAATCTCATTAATAATATTGTAATTTTTGATAATTACATAAGCCAACTATTGATACAAATTCTGATTCTCAAGAAACAGAAAATGTTTCAGAAAACAAAACAAAACACAAAGACAGAATAAACCGTAAAAGTTTTATTTTGCTTGGCCAAAGAATAGAAGAAAGTTTTGCATAGATGATTCTTTCTTATGACTCATTCAGTCTGATCTTATTACAGAGAGACAATCCAGCTGCTGTTTGCTTGTCGCTTCATTCCTTAGGTTGCATTAAAGAGAGAAATTATAGGAAGTAAAGAAGCAGAAATATCTCTGGGTTTTCTGAAGGTTAAAAAGGCAGGAAAACAGAAATAAAAAGCACTGACCCTCCACTGGTTCTGTTTTAAATCTGGCCTCTTTGGGAACCTCACAGTTTTCAGGGTTTCTTGGCGCAGACAGAAGGCAGATTGTGATTAGACCCCAGGTCATCCCAGCACTTTGCACCTAGGAACAAGAAAAGAAATCACACATCACATCATAAAAACCCTTTTGCCACAAGAAAAATAATATAAGTTCCAGCTGTAAATTCAGTAAATGTTTATGCAGGTCAACTAAAAAGTTCACATGCACAGTAAATTAGTTTTACCCATGAGTCATCTTACCAACCAATAAAACAGAGTGGGTTGATATTTTCTTATACCTGAATAGTTTATCTGTAAACAGCGCTGGTTGCCTCCATCTTTATTATTCTGTCCAGAACACCAGTGTGTGTAGTCGAAACGGCTTCCATCGCTCCACAACCAAATGCTCTCCTGGAAGACAACATACAGCAGATGACACATTTTATTCAATGTTTCACAAAATATACAACAAATAAAATGTACTGGCAACAATACCTCCTGTGCATTAGTGCCTCCAATCCATGCTTGTTTGGCCCCGTGACCTGCTGCAGTTATTATAATCTGAATCTGATTGTACTCGTTCAAGTCCTGAACTGATGCAAGGTTTGCCCCCATGGACAGACAGTTTCTCTACAGACACAAAAGTTAGAAGTAGCTGGATTTCTTCAGAAAAGAACAAAAGAAATTAAGAGCACAATGTTATTGGAAATCACCTCGGCTCTTGCCCAAGTCATGCTTTTTTGAACATATTGAAAGCAGCGACTATTGATCAGAGTCCAGCCAGAAGGACAAGAAAGAGATCTCTGGAGCAAGTCAGTTTGTTCTGATGGCAAACAAATTCAGATCAAGAGGTGCATGTGGAATTACTCTAAAAATTTCTTATTTTGTCAACATTATACTGTATACTTTCTCACATATATATATTTATATAGCTATCCAGTCAGTTATATAGCTGACTGGATAGCTCAATAGATAAGGCATCAGTATATCACCCGAGAGGGCGGGGGTTCAAATCCAGTCTACCTCATACCATGAGAGATACTAAGATGCTCAGTCGTCGCCCAGCCAAACAAGGTCTGCATCAGGTGTTGGGGAACCAGAGCACCTTGATGACAAATGGCCTACTGGAACAAGACGGAAATGTGGATCTGTTGGAATGCTACTACTCAAGTAACCCTAATCAGAGAGGTTACATGCAAAGACTGGTGAAGGAATGGTTACTTCGACGAGATTGACGAGACACAAATGCTACGGCAAAAAGGAGGAACCTGGATGTCAGAACTGTGGGGACTTAACTACAAGTCCACACCCAGTCAGAAAGACAGAGGAAGAAGGTGGTACTCTCTCATGTTTCATGTTTCATGTTTCATGTTTCATTGTTACTGAATCGCCCTGTCACTCATCACAAAACGCATCACAAAACGTGATTTGTGATGCGTTTTCAGGTTTCAGTTCACTGAAATCTTCAATGAAACATGTTTCATTGAAACATGAAAGCTGGGATGAAAGTGGAGCTTTCTCTGGGAGAAAGCTCCACTGGGAGCTTTCTGGGAGAAACAAGGTCTGCATCAGGTGTGATGCAGACACCTGCATCAGGTGTCTGCATCACGCCTAGATGCGTTTTCAGATTTCAGTTCAGATTTCAGTTCACTGAAATCTGAACTGAATCTCTCATGTTTCATGTTTCATTGCTTTCTCTGAAGCTTTCTCTGGGAGCTTCCAGTTGGTCAACAAGGGGAACGCCTAGAATGCATAAATTAAATAGAGAAACACCTCTTTACTATATGATTTCGTGTTAGGAGAGAAAATCCAGAGAGTTGCCACTTTTTTGCTTTTTGCCTTGGCAAAAAGCAAAAAAGGCAAAAAGCTCTCTCTCTCTTTGGAGAGAGAGCCTTGGCTCTCTCTCCAAAGACGTCTTTGCTTTTTGTTTGTCTTTGTTTTGTGTCTGTCTGTCTTCCCCCTTGTGTGTCTTTATTTTTATGAGAAAAATGCATATCTCTGTTCCTCTGCAGCTTTGTTGTTGATTGCTTTGTATGAGATTAAACTCTGTGATCTGTGACGTCAACACGCTTTGTTGTTGTTTCGTTTTAGCAGCGCGCCGCCACTCGCCAAGGACTCGGGAGAGAAAAGAGGAAAGAGCCAAAACTTTTTGTCCAAAACTAGCGTTAAATTACCTCTTTTTTTACACCTCCCATTCATCAGCAAAGTTATTGAAAAAGCTGTTTAAACAATTAACTAGCTTCCTAACTATAACCAACCGCTTTGACTCCTTCTAGTCTGGTTTCCATGGTTACCACAGCACAGAGACCGCCCTCGTAAAAGTGTTCAATGACATCCATATAAATACGGACTGTGGCAGAACCACAGTGCTGGTTCTGTTGGACCTCAGTGCAGCTTTTGACACTGTTGACCATGACATGTTACTGAATCGACTGGAGAGTTGGGTCGGACTCTCCGGTCCAGTGCTTAACTGGTTTGAATCTTACATAAAGAACAGGGATTTCTTTGTTTCAATTGAAAACTTTTCATCAAAGAGGTCAAAGGTCACATGTGGGGTACCCCAAGGTTCAATCCTAGGACCCCTTTTATTCAATATTTATATGCTCCCACTAGCTCAGGTTATAACAGGAAATAATATTAGCTACCATAACTATGCAGATGACACACAGCTCTACATTATGATGTCACAAGGTGACCTTTGACCCCATCCAATCACTGAACAGATGCTTAGAGCAGATAAATGTGTGGATGTGCCAAAACTTTCTCCAGCTGAACAGAAACAAAACTGAAGTTATTATTTTTGGACCTAAAGAGGAACGATCTAGAGTTATAGATCTAGAGTTATAGATCTAGAGTCAACGCACAGCTTCAGTTATTACAACTAAAAACCAGCGATCAGCCCGAAACCTGGGAGTAGTGATGGACTCTGACCTGAACCTCCAGAGCCACATAAAGACAGTTACAAAGTCGGCCTTCTATCACCTGAAGAACATTTCCAGGATTAAAGGACTAATGTCTCAGCCAGATCTAGAGAAACTCATCCATGCGTTCATCTTCAGTCGTATTGATTATTGCAACAGCGTCTTCACAGGTCTGTCCAACAAATCAATCAAACAGCTGCAGCTGATCCAGAATGCTGCTGCTGGCGTTCTCACTAAAACCAGGAAGATAGAGCACATAACACCAGTTTTAAAGTCCCTCCACTGGCTCCCTGTAGCTCAAAGAATAGACTTTAAAATACTGTTGTTAGTTTATAAATCACTGAACGGCTTAGCACCACAATACATTAAAGATCTGCTGTTGTTGTATCAACCTTCCAGACCTCTCAGGTCTTCCGGTTCTGGCCTGCTCTGCATCCCCAGAACCAGAACCAAACGAGGAGAAGCAGCTTTCAGTATCTATGCACCACAAATTTGGAACAAACTTCCAGAAAACTGTAAAACAGCTGAAACACTGACTTCTTTTAAATCTCAACTAAAAACCCACCTGTTTAGAGTTTTATTTGAAACGTAATCAATTACAAATTTATGGATGGAACTTGATTTAATGTTGTGTTTTGATTGTTGATTCTATGTTGCTTTGTGTTTCTGTGTTTGTAATGATGTAAAGCACTTTGAAATGCCTTGCTGCTGAAATGTGCTATACAAATAAAATTTGATTGATTGATTAACTTCACATACTTACTACAAACAAACATAAACATTTTATGACATAAATTAGTTGCTTTTGTTCCTTAACCTGCAATGACTTTAATATTCTGTCATATTACACAAAGTATTAAAGTCAAAAGAGAAAAACTAGAAACAAATATTATAAACTTACTAATAAAATCCATCACAACATAAAATCCAACCGTGTTCTTGATCCAGATCTCCACACTGCTACTGTCTCTGCTGTTCGTCGTTGCTTATCGTTGAAAGTGGTAATGCTTTGGTTCTGCAATGCCTTTTTCCAGGCTCAGCAGGTTCCAACACGAATCGTCTTACAAGACTAATCTGGTTGTCAAACAGGCTCCACCCTAACCAACATGTCTTAACTTGACAGAATATCTTGATCTACTTCAAACTGACTTTATGAACAGCTTTTCTAAACAACAAACCATTTACTATACTCATAACAATCAATAAAACTAGACTTTTTCCACATCGATCAATAAATTTGGTAAAATTCATACAGTTTACACAATTCTAGACATTTTCAGTCAAAGTAGATTTTACACATTGATAAACCTGCAGATATGAAACACACAAGGTCAAAGGTGAACATGATTAAAGACCAGATGGCAGAAATTAAACACAGCGACTCAGAATTAATAAACCTTCAGTGGATGTTAGTAGTAAACAACTAACAACATCCAGAAACCTTCTAAAGGTGAAGTGGACGATTATTTTCTGCTTAATCTGAATCTCTGACATCCCTGTTCTCTGATATCAGATTTTTCCAATAATTAAGTGATTTTTATAATATTTGTTGAAATTATTTTTACAATGTGGTATTAAAATAATAAAACATTTTCATCAATTTCCAAAATGTTTCATTCAGTAAAGAGTCTGCAGAGTTCAGAGTTTGAGTTTGTGCTGATTATGGGGATAAATGGTCTCTGATTGAAGAAGTTTGCCAAAATAATCATAAAAAGCTGTAATATTATATTTTAATAAAGAAAAAAACATAAAACAATGTTCAGTTAAGAAACGTGAAAAGCCACAAACAAGCTGTTTTATCTCTGCTGGTGCTGATCTATAGGAGGGAAGCTGACATTCCTAAAACATAGTATGATATGGTGACACATTTCAATGCTGGTTCTGACATTTGTCCTGGTTCTGCTTTATCATTTTAACCAGTATGGAGATAGTCTTTGGTTTATATAAATCATTTCCATTTATAAAACCTCCACTGAAGCCATTTGATCTTCATTTTGCTGAAAACTCCTAAATAAAAGTTTCTGATTGTAAACTGGAGCCATCAGAAGATTTAAAATCAGAGTTAAATCCAGAAGTCTTTGCTCTTCTCAGCTTCCTTTAAAATAAAACATTTCTGTTGGCTGGACCAAAATCTGCCATTTCTTATCTGGACCAGAGTTTTTCTCTGGACAACAAATACCACTTAATATCAGCTGCATGTTTTTCTTTACCAAAATAAAGAAACTGATTCATCCTGACTTTCTATTGTTGCATCACTCAGACCTGTCAGAGCTTGTTTCTGTCATTTCTTGTTTTGATCCAAGGTTATGCTGTTGGTAGATCTATTGTTATTTATTTACTTTGACTAGACTCTCCTCCTGGTCAGTCAGCCTCCTGCTGTGATTAACAAGCTGCTGTGGTTGATCTGATTGTTTGGTGAAGGAGTGAAACAGTTTTCAAAACAAAATTAATGTTTATATTTTAACTTTTGTATGAAGTCCACTGGGAGAATATTTCTGTTATTTTTATGAGTAAAGAAAACGCTCCTTTTTGAAACCAGAAAACTCTCCATGAGTACTTTTTATTTTGAGTGAGTCGAAAACATCCTGAGAATCTCTGGGATTTTTTTTCCTGGATGTTAATATGATACAAGATCAGTCAACACATTGACTGATCCATCTGGGAACTGTGCCAGAAATATGTGCTTAGACTTGCCCTTTGTCTTCCGCTGCATTATGCACAACCACAACTTGTCTCAAACTAAAATGTGGAAAAACACAAAACTGAAAGCAAAAATGTTTTAAGATGAAAATGTTTCTGTGCTCTGGTCTCTTCCCTCTCTGTCTCCAACGTTCATCAGGAGACACTCAGGGTATGAAAAGTGTTGGTTCTGATCCAACGAAGCTTCAACATCTTAAAGAAAAAAACATTAATATCCAACAATATAAGAAGCCAAATGATTTACAAATAAAAAAATATCAGAACTTCTCAATTTCAATATCAAAACTGTTTTTTTTTTTAAATCTTTCATCAAAACTTCGCTAATATGTCTCATTTATTTAGAAACAATTTCTGATTATGTTGTTGTGTTTACGTGTCACCACCAGAGGGCGCAGTAACAACTGTAACCCATATAATGCTGGTTCAATGGAGCTCAGCAGTGTTGAGGACAAAGTCCATCAGTTTCTGGATCAACGTGAATGAACGACTTTCATCATGGAGCATCAGATAAAGTTTTTGGATCTTTATGGACTTTTACTGAAGTGACATCAGAACCAGAGGAAAGTATTTAATAGTCACCATGGAAACTGGAGGAATAAATAAACCACTGATTTGATATAAATGGTGAATGGCCGCCAATGTCTGCAGCTGTCATCTCTTCCTGCCGTCTGGTTGGCCTTGGACTGATGAAGTTTGGGAATGCACCTTTAATTTCAGATCTGCTGTTCATCTGATATTACCTGTAGCTGCAAACTGCACCAGAGGTTGGAGTGATGATGACTTTCCACTGATTCCTGCAGACTCCAGTGGACCAAAGTGTTTGACCTCCTTTGAGTTTCATGACTTTGAACCTGGAGATCATTCTGGCAGGAAGCTGCGGTACGTTTGACACAAAACCAGAGCTGAGATGAACAAACCGCCTTTCTGCCAGTACAGCAGCTCAGGATGGAGATAACAGCTAATTAAATCCACAAATGTTACTAAATTATTTCATGTTTCCTGATTCTGTTTCATGTAAACTGAAGTGAAGATCACAGAGTGAAGCATCAGGATGAAGCTGCTGATCGACTGATCAGATCAATATTTAATAATCACGTCTTAAAGCTGTTAGAAATAAACACATTTCATTAAAGAAAACATTTCTAAATCTGTTTTTAGTCAGAACTTAGAGCGCCACCATGTGGACAAAACCACACATTGCAGCTTCTAAGTTGTGTTTTTGCTCCTTTCAGATCCTGCTGAAGCATGAAGGCGGTTCATACTGGTGGATTATAAACCATCTCTGATGTTTGTTTCTAAAATGTCTCCAGATTTTATTATTATTATTATGTATCTATTTATTATATGTCTCCAGCTGAGCACAGCAGCTCCTCCTCTTCCTCTGTGTTTCTCTCTGCAGCTTCACATCAAACTTTTTATCCTCCTTCTTCTGAGGATTTCTCCTCCAATCGAAGCAGCTTCAGGTTCAACATCTGGATCCAGGATGAGGAAATAAAGAGTTAATACAGTGTTGGATGTTCAGGTCAGCCTGTGATTAAATGTGACTGAATCCTCAGAGACGTTCAGTAAAGACGTTCAGAATAAACAACTAAAGAATCAGAGAATCTGAATCCAGAGAAACTCTGACATTTGCTCCAAACTGATGGCATAAAGACATTTTTCCATCCAGACTCATTTCCACTCAATCATTTCTCCTCTGATATCAGTTTTCCTTGTTTCCAGGCAGATTGTGTCTCTTCACATGTTTCAGGTTCAGCTGCAGAGTTTCAGTCACTAAAACTGACTTTGTTTCTTTGAGCAAATTAAACTTTAGATCAACTAAACTGAACTGGAAAAGATCTGATTCTGTTTACTGGTTCTGACTTGTTCTACCATTTATATCTGATTAAACAATAAATGTGTTGATGTGCAGATTATTGTTGCCTAAACTGTGGCTCAGGTTAAACTTTACGGCTCTTGAAATGATTTTGTTTGGCCCCTGGTCTTTGTTTGAGGATGGTTTAAATCTGCTGCAGTAATTCAGGTATTAGATGCTTTAAAAAATAAACATAAAAAATATCTGAAAACTAGAATAACATCAAACTCTTTGAGAAAAGATGAAACTGTGAACTGGATGAATTAATTTTAGAGTTTTGATCAACTCTGCTGACAAAATGATGACTTAAAAGTATAAATGAAAATCTTTTTAAGTAAAGATTCTTATTTTCATGATAAAATTTAAAAAATGTCAGAAAAACTCTGAAACAAACAATGAAAGAATACATATTTATTTATGTCTTATTTATAAAGTGTTGGCATTTATTTACAGCTATTAATCTACACATTTATTGAAACATTTACACTTTATAGGACATAAAGAGAATTAAAAACAAAAATAAAAACAAGCAGCAGATTTCAATGAAAAGTTTTAACAGCTACATTCAAACTTATATCTTCTTTAAAATCAAACCTGACATATCTGTTTACACAGAAATATTATTTCCACATTATTGCTTTAATAATAAACTGTTAATAAATAAATTTAATGGATGTTTTTTTTTTTCATTAGTCCTTCATATCAGTGTTTTCAGAGTTCTGGTGTCATTTCTCAGAGAAACTAAACATGTGTTTGGTTGTAAACAGATTTCCTTCTAGTTTGCTTTTTAAAAGCATAAAAGTGATATAAAAAAATAAATGACGATGAGCGCAAACAATCCCAGTAAAACATAAAGACCGATCCTTCTTCGACTGTCTGGTTGTAGTTTCTCAGTCGGAGGTTGAAGCTGATCAGCAGCTGCTGGAGAGAAAAGGAGAAACTTCAGATTAAATCCCGCCCTCCTTCTCTTTCTGTAAATTATTCTTGAATATTTTTGTGTTGTACATTATGTGTGTACATTATCCAATGGAAATTTTAATGTACATGATTTTGTAAAAAAATGTTTTTAATCTTAATATATTAATTATCCTTACTGCTTTTTTCTGAAGTGTGGTTATTATTCCCAGATCTATACAAAGTAGAATAGATATAGTAAAGACATAGAGGAATATAGAATATGCAGGAATTTCAGATCTAAAATATAAACTTATTCTTCCAAGAACTGCAGTAAGTAAGATCAGATTTGTTCTGATTAAATGAAATTTCAAGCTAATTTTATTTAATTCACTCTTTTATATGTTTATATTTAGTTATGAGTTCTACATTAAATTGTACATTATTCCTTCCAAACAGTATAAACTTTGTTTTATTCAGTTTTACTTAATGAAAAATTATTTCTGTTAAAACTCAGGTCTAGTTTGTGTCTTCAGTCCTAATTTGATTGTTGAATTACTGATCACTTCAAAATTTAAACTATTTTCAACAATAATTTCTGTATATTGATATTTTGTTGCTGAGCTAAAAAAAAATATAATTTTGCCTGTTGCTGTTTGTTTACAGTTTTTTTAGAATGTTCTCTCAGTTAAATCTTTATCTTTAAAGTTAAATAAATAAACAGGAAGTAGAAACAGAGAATCTGATGAAAGATGTTCAATTAATGCATCAAAATAAATTAAATCAACAAATGTTACTAAATTATTTCATGTTGTTTCCTGATTCTGTTTCATGTAAACTGAAGTGAAGATCACTGAGTGAAGCATCAGGATGAAGCTGCTGATCAACTGATCAGATCAATATTTAATAATCACGTCTTAAAGCTGTTAGAAATAAACACATTTCATTAAAGAAACATTTCTAAATCTGTGTTTTCACATCAGAACTGAATAAAGACAGAAAGGAGGAGAAATACTAACTTTCACTGCTGAGCAGCTTTTAGTCAGAGCTTAGAGCGCCACCATGTGGACAAAACCACACATTGCAGCTGATCTCTGCTGAGGTAACATTTTACTTCCTGGTTGGATCTTTATAGATTTGACTGATTATGGTGAATATTATTATTCTGCATCCTCGTCTCTTCAACTTTATTGATTTATTTCGTGTAAACAGATTTACTTACAATAAGATGAAACAAGCAGCAGGAAAATAATCATTTTAACCAACTTGTTAAACCAACTGTTGGTTTAACCAACTGACTGAAGCAGCTTGAAGTGAAGAAACACAATGTCTGGTTAGGTTGAACTTTATTAATCTCATAGGGAAATTGAGGTTATCTGTTGCTCACACAATGTTTAAGGTGATCAGGCTGATCAGGTGGCAGATATTATGGCTGCATGAATAATTAGTATTTATATGATGTTATTATTTATTTCCATCATCTGAAAATCCTAAACAGAATAAATACGTCAGATGAAGATCTTTTATCTTGGTAACAATCTCCATGAGCTGATCCAGCATTTTAATAACAGAACAGATCAATGGTTCTGGTTGAGTCCAGAAACCGTTTTAGACTTTTCTAAGATCTAAAAACCTGAAAAGTACAAGGAATGACATCCATCCATTTTCTCACAAGCTGGTCCCTAGTGGGGTTTTGAGGGCTGCTGCTGCCTGTCTCCACTAGGTGTCACCCCTAGACAGGCTGCCAGCCCATTTCAGGGCAACACAGAGACAAACAGGACAAACAACCATGCAGAACCCACACAGTCACAGGGAGAACATGCAAACTCCATGCAGAAAGACCTGGAATTGAACCCAGGACCTTCTTACTGCAAGGCAACAGTGCTACCCGCTGTGGAAAATAAATATTCACTCTGCATATTGGAACAAGAATCAGGAGGTAAAGATTACTCTCTGACAGTTTTAGGGGATTTTGTCTATGATCCAACTTAGAACTGGATCAATAATTTAACAACAATGAAATGATCAGAGTGACTGATCAACCATCAGAGGAGTTGGATCAGTGGAGTTTCCTCTTCTTCTCATGTCTTCTCTGTGATCCTGAACTTGAGCTCTTGCTGTTGAGGACACAGAACAGTCAGTCAGACAAACAGTCAGACAAACATGAGAGCAGAAAGTAAACCAACCTTTCACTTTGAGTCGGACTGTTTTCACTCTCCAGATGGTTCTGCTGTCTAATATGCATTTATAGTCTCCACTGTCTGCCTCTATGGGTTGCTTCAGAGTCAGGCTGAGGTCTCCAGAATTCAGCAGCTCTTCATTCATCGTGGTTCTGGTTCTGAAGAACTGGTCCTGTTCTTCAGGCTTATCAGAACCGTTTATGTAAATATGGACTATCTTGCTCAAAAAACTCCATTCCACATCAGAATCTCCCGGCAGCTGGCGTGTTGTCCTGAATGGCAGCAGGACAGACTCCGCCCCCTCTACCACCTCTACCTGACAGACTGAAAGAACAACAAAGACCAACATGAGCAAAACGTTGCAACTCATCTTTAAAATGTTATTGAATGATTTCAAACTTCAGAACGAGGAACCAGATCAGATCAGAGGTAACAGAAAAGTTCTGCAGAGTTCTGATGGTATTGTGATATTTGGTCCATGTGCTGCTGCTGTCAGCTGCTTTTCTCACTTTTATATTTGTGGGTCTGAAGGGAAAAACTGTCAAAACTATTTTTCTCTCCTCAGTGATTCTAGTTATTGGGTCTGTAGAGCATTTCACATAAATCTTTAACATCAACACAAAAGAAGAACTTAATGGCATCACAGTCACACCATTTTATTAACAGAACTGGGATCCACCCAGTTCATTTGTGTTACATCAACACAGCTGATCTGTTCCTGTTCTGTTAAAGGAACAGATCCTTATCCTTAATAGCATATGGATTAAACCACTGACCTTTGACAACGAGTTCTACTTGTTTCTTCACCAGGACATTTCCATTGCTGCTGTAGACTCTGCAGGTGTATATGCTGCTGTCTCCATCTGTCGGGTATTTCAAAGTGAGACTGAGCTCTCCAGTTTGCAGCAGGTCCTCATTCACGCTTGTTCTGGCTCTGTAGAATCGATCCTGTTCTTCTGGCTGATCAGAGCCGTTTTTAAACACATGCACCTTCCTGTATCTGTCCATCCACTCCACTGTAGCGTCTCTGGGTAGACGCACTGTGGTTTTGCAGCGCAGTAGGACAGTCTCCACCCCTGAATCTACCTCTGCCTGGTAAACTGAAGAACATAAACAAATGTGATGTACAAGTCAAGTCTATTTGTTTTGCAAATTTCAGCAACCAATCAGTTCAAAGTGCTTTACATCATACAAACATCACACACCATTTGTGGAACAACTCTATATCGTTCCTCTCCAGGCCCAAAGATAATAACTTCAGTTTGGTTTCTGTTCAGCTGCAGAAAGTTGTGGCACATCCACACATTTATCTGTTCAGTGATTGGACAGACAGCAGCTGCAGCTCCGATGGTCGGACAGACAGAAGGTTTGGTAGGAGACAAGCTAGTGGACTTGGCTTAACTGATGTCTGTCTCACATTGGACAGAAACTTCCCTAAGCAAGTTACAGTTAAAGAGAGATTGCTTTCTTAAGATCGTTTTGGAGTATTTACTGAAGAATGACTCGGATACTAATGAGGAACCAACCAGACAGATGATACTAAATTAGCATGTGAAGCAAATTATCAACAGAGGGCAAAAAGCTGCATGATATAGAAGCATCAGTCTCTGAGCTACTAAACTAAAAAGCTCTCCGTTGTTCTCAGTCTCTGCCTCACCATTTTCTGTAGATGTTTCCTCTCATCTCAATTCATCCTGACAGACATGAAGCTACACATATTTGACTTAGAATCTGATGTCAAATCCTAAAAATCCCCCAAATCTCATCAGAAACAAAGATAGAAAAGCTTCACTGATCCAGCTCAGGGTCTCTTTCAAAATAAAAACAATGCAGAAGTGAAAAGAGACTAGCTGCTGACCCTTTACAGACTCACCTGAGTTAAAACGGTCCCGAAAATGATATAAAAGACCAGCAGAGATTATAAGAACCAGAACCAGGAGCGTCACCAGGAGAGCTGTGGCCCATGATGGAAACAGTTCTGTGGAGAAACATGAAGAATATCATCACGTCTGATCTGTGAACTGTAGCTGCAGATTCTGTAACTTACCTTTCACTAGCAGTTCGACTTCTGCAACTCTCTGCTCCTCTCCTCTAGAGGTCCTGATGGTGCAGCTGTAGGTCCCACTGTCAGACTGCAGTAGGTTTGTCAGATTCAAGGTCAGATCTCCAGTTTCCAGAGCATCAGCCTTCATGGATGTTCTGCCTCTGTAAAGCCGGTTCTGGTTCGTCAGTTCATTTCCTTGTAGATCAAGCTGGTGAACCGTTGAAGGAGTGAGGCTGGAGTGGCTCCACACCACTGTGGGGTTCTCCATGTCAAATGTAGAAAACTCACAGGGCAGCAGGATGAACTGGTCTCCTACATACTTCACCTGAGTGGAAACTGACGGGGACACTGAAGACACGCAAAGAGACAGAGTCCATCTCAGCAACTTGAGTTTACATTCACACAAGTTAAGGCAAGAGGAACAAAGCAAATGACTCTGTTGGTGATTTGGCTGGACTTTCATTGATTATTCAGATTCAGATTTATTCATGTCCCAAATGGGCAATTAATTTTACAGCAAGTATGTGATTACAAAAAAACATAACAACTAAAAGACAAAGTATCAAAAGTTAAAAAATAAAAAACAATGAAATATACATCAAATATAAATTAATACATAATGGGACGAGTACAGCAGTGTGTCATTGTCGATCAACAGTTGTTACAAACATCAGCGACAGAAATCCGCCAACAATCAGGTGTGAGCTCCTCTACCTTGTCTTCAGTTAAAAAAACAAATTGCTGTAGGAACAAAGGATTTCATGAACCTGATACTTTTCATACTAAGGAATCTGAGCCGGAGGCCAGAAGGCAGAAATGATCTCAGCATGTAAAGGGCGAGAGCCGTCAGCAACAAAGGATTCAATAGTTTCCTTATGATCTGTTTATTGAACAGTTCTGTAAGTGAGCATTGTTCAGATCTTATATGTATTAAGTAATAAATATTACTTCTAAGTGCATTTTTGACCTAATACTAAGATTTCCAAACCAACAGAGGAGAGAAACGAGAGATTATTGATGGATTTAGACTGAAGATGGAGACTGACCACAGAGACATGAGCTGAGGATGAGGAGCAGCAGGATCCTGGAGATCATCTTCATCCTGAGAGAGGAAGAGGAGGAGAGGCAGCAGAACATCAGCTCACACTATAACCAACAATTACTGCTGCAGTTTTAATATATTTAACTCATAAGACTGATCTCAGCTCCTTCAGATGGAAACGCCTGAACTCAGCAACTTCAGTTTCTCTGATGTTTCTGATATTTCTGTTCACTCAAACTGTTGATTAGTTTTCTTGTTCTACTGTTAAACATTTGCATGTCTGCTAAGAGTCTGTCAGAAATAAGGATTATGTATATTTAATTTCTAGTAAACACAAAATATGGGCGAAATTGTTGTTGATGCAACAATTATTTATTATACATGCATCACAATTCACATGAAGTGACATTACTGTGTTGAATGGGGTTAAAGAATTATTTAGAAACCTGGTCGTTGAGTTTAAGATTTAATTATGTGGCAAAACTAATAATGGCGTTGAGGGACAAAATGGACAAAACTCAGATGAGTTATATCTGTCTGACGAGTGTTTCAAACTCACCCTAGGTCACATTAAAAATAAAAAAATAAAAAATCAGCAATCATCAGTTTATTCCGTTTAAAATGTTTATATTTTCAACATTATACTGACTGAGACACGACTGACCAGGTCCAAAAAATTAATAACAATAATACTGAGTGTTTCAACCCACTACGGCCTTTAGAAAATACGACGCTCTTCCTCCTCCATAAGCCAGAGTGTCAGTAAACTCACCATTCACATCTTGTGACAGTTAAACCCACATCGCCACACACCCACCACTCCACTGTGCTGAAGCTGCATGCTCACCTGTCACATTATGAATTTCACACATGACGCCTAGAGGAGGTAAAACTGTTATTCAGAAAATAAACTGTAATTTGAGCTGCTGGGAGGAGTTAAATATTTACCTCCTTTTACCACATACTTTTGTTTTAATGCTTCACTACCTTTGTACCTTTGAGCTGTTATTCTTCACTACTTCATAGTTCGCAGTGCAGAAAGATTCCAATTACATAAACTGGTTCATTTTACCTTACAGCAAAGTATGTGATTACAAAGAAACATAAAAACATCACAAGTACAAGCAACAAGAAACATCTCGTTGCTTGTACTTGTGACAGTGCAATGACAATAAAGTTGAATTCTATTCTATTCTTAGAGCTGACCAAGCAAATATTTTTGGTATTTTCAGAAGATGGCATTCCATCATCATGACAGCAACATTTGGAAATAGCAGAAGACTTTAACCTTTAATCTTCCTGCATGAAAGACAGTCATAATTCCTTCTTTTTCTTTCAAAATATCTTTTTGTTACTTGGGACATTTTTAAACATGGCATTGCAGTTACACAGAAATTTTACTTTTCTTTTAATAAAAGAAAATCAGATTTTTCACATAACTCAATGCAGATGTGGAAGCAATGACTGATGCATTGAGCCACATCCCTTCTTTAACTACAGTTCTCACTCATGGGTCAGTTTGAAGAGCCTTAAAACCTCCATCATGTTCTTCAGCAGATTGTCTTATTAGCTATGAAATCTTTGCTTCCATCTTTGTTTTTGGTTCTGAAAGAGCTTCTGAAGATCCATGTCAGAACCCAGAAGGTCAATGTGTTATTCTAAATTCAATATAGAGTTGAATTTAGGTATAGTGTGTCAACAACACCAAGGTGTTAAACGTTTTCCTAGTTTCTCCACATCTTAACAGTAGAAATAAGATAAAAAAAAAAGTGACCTATAATAAAGTAGAACATATTTACTCACCTGATCTACTGTGGAAACTAACGTCTGTTGGAGAATGAAGGTGCTTCCAGTTTTATTCCTTTAATCTGCTTCTCTATTCTTTTTCTCTTGCTGTATCATTAATTGTTCTTTGGGACTCAAAGAAAGCTGCCTGGAAGGCAGATCTCTTTGTACTTTCTCTTTCAATTTCATCACTTAAACGAAAAAATATCCCCACCCTCAGCCCTGTTGACAGTTAAACCAACAGAAACTACCTGCTGTCGCCTCTGATTGGTTGCCTTGAGCTGCTCAGGTTAGAGGGAGTTTGATTATCTGAAAAGAAAATAATGTTCTGGTTCAGCAGCTCTTTGCAGACACATTTACTGATATATAATTTAACTCTGGGAAGTCACACATTATTTTAGGGCCAAAATATTCAAATCAATTTAAGTTTGTACAGATTGAAAGACTTTTAGGGTGAAAAATCATTTTGAATTAAATATAACTTATTGATGATTCATTCATTATTTACGCTGGAGATGTAGAAACACAAATACCAGCTGAATCTGTTCATCACTGAAAGGTTTAACTAACAAACCGTCATTCTTTCTGAAAACATTTTTTACTGCTTCAGAAAGCAAATGATCTTTATGGTTCATATGAGAAAGAAACAGGAATTGTGTTTTTGACGTGTTTACAGAAAATATCCCTGACAGGCTGATTCAACTACAGTTAACATTTATTTCTAAACATTCATAATTTTATTTTGTTCTGTTTTCATGAGATTTAGCTCAAAATTCAAAACTTTGATAAAATTCCCACTTCTGTCTTTCTGATCATTTAAAGATAATTTAAAGAAGCCCATGGTTTAATTAATGATATGATCAAAAAAGTGACAAATAAGTTAAAACATCTCTAGTGAAAGCAGTGAGATGTTGGACAGGAAGCATGTTGATGGTTAATGGTTGATGGTTTCTGTAATAAAGTTTCATCGTTGTGGCGTTCTGGAATAAGGGTTGCAAATTAAACTTTCTGGCTTTTGCCTGAAAATGTAAATTTAAGTTAATCATTTTTATTCAGTTTATGTTTAAATAAAGATGAAAAGAGCTTAGAAAGTAATAATTGAACATCTGTTTACTTCAGTTGTTCTCTTTAAAATCCAGGAAGTTAAAGTCTCTTGTGTCATTCTGCTGATTTAACTTTGTACATTGTGTGGGTGTGTGTGTGTGTGCGTGTGGGGGTGTGTGGGCGGGCGTGTGTGTGTGTGTGTGTATTTTTAGGATGTAAAGCTCTTTGAACTGCCTTGTTGCAGAAATGTTTGAAACAAATCAACTTGAATGATTGAAACGGTATTGATTCAGATAAACAAAATTCATAAACTGCATTAAGGCATTAAACAGTGGTTCAATAGTGAGGAGAATTGTTAGACATATTAGACAATGGCTACAAAACCTGAATAAAAATAAAATCAGAGCTCTGCTGGATTCTCTTCAGCTTCTCTGATGTCTCTGACAGAGATCTGTCACCTGTTAAAATTGTTTTTGTTCTTAAACTTTCAAACAAGTCAGAATAATTCAGAAGAAATGAAGTATCTGTTTTTCAAAATTCACAAATTTAATATTTACATAATTGAATTTATATATTTTAAAATTAAATATTAAAACCCAGCATCAAAATGGGTGCAAACACACAAAAATCCAGATTTTCCTGTTTTTGTATTAAAATTTTATTTTTTCTTTTTCCACCAAAACAAATATTTTCTAATCTGTCTCTATTATTTATAACAATGTATGATGTTGTTGTTGTGGTGACTTTTCACCAATAGAGGGCGTAGTGTCAAAACAAAACTTATATTTCATGTTGTCAGTATAAAACATGCTGACAACATTAAACTTGATGGAAGTTTTAATATGAACACAGGTGAACTTGAAACAATCTGACATTAATGTCTATAAGGTGAAAACCAGACGGAACCAAATGCAGGTAAAATGTGAATCCTTGTTTAAAGTGGAAACCAGGAAACAGTGAGAGATTCTGACAAGTTGAAGCAAGATGGAGACGCAGCTGGAAGAAAAATAAATGTTTTATTAAGAGCTTCAGATTCTGAACTTCACAATATCTTATTTATTCCAAAAGACAAATTCAGTTTAGCAGCTTATTGTAACACATTCACACACATTATGTGGTGTGAAACCACAACCATTCACAGCTACACACCAGAAACGCAGCTTATCAAAAATATAAACTCATCAGAAGATTTGAGTTGAAACATTAAGTTTAAAGAGAAAACTTTGAAAGTAATAACAATTCTATAATGAAACATTTACGTTTATAACTTTTCAACAAAGAAACAACAAACTAGCAGTGAAGGTAAAATGTATGTTAAAGAAAAGCAAAAGACTTTTATGTCATAATGTTTTATGTTCATCTCTGAAATTGATGAAATGTATAGAAATTGTCACTTTAAAATTAATTATTTGATTTCACCTGAAATTAGGGAAATATTGATTTTTATAACAACCTCTTAAAAGTCTTAATGTGTTCTGTTTCACGACATATTAATAAAAATATTTGTTTAAATATACCTGTGAAAATAATAAATTGGACATTTTTATATCTACATAATTCAACAAAAGAGTATTTAAAAGATATGACTGTAAACATAAGTTGTGTATCAGATAAATATCTTTGGTTTCAGTAACAATCAGCTGATTCGGCATTTTGACACAATAACTGATCAATGGTTCTGGTTTAAATAATTTTATAAATTATTTAAAACAGGAACTGAAACAATATAATAAATGACTCAATGTCATCATTATTGCAATATGGAAAATATACATTATCATATATTCTCCAGGCACATAGTGACATTTTATAGCACAATCAAGTAACTATGTTGTCTTCAGTTATGAAAACGCTGACATGACTTAAAATAAATTTGACTTTGCATTTTAAAACCTTGAAATTGGGCCTCTGTCTCTTTAAAAGTCCCTACTCCTTCTGACACTCTGCCTTCAGCATGTCATCACAACAATGCGCCTTCATTATGCCATTTAAAGCAGGTCTTAGGAGTGTTGCACTGAAAAGTAGCTCATATAATGAGTTCAACAGATGTGCAGTTCCAACAGGTGTTTGCTAATTGCTGCTGGCTAGTCTGAAGGAGCTGAGATGGGGAGTGGAGGGATGCTCTGTGTGCTGGAAGCTTGGAAACTGCAGCTCTGAGGAGAATCTTTGGAAAAATAGGAGGCACTTAGTGTGAGTAAACATTTTTCACAGCTCAATGGTTGCCATGGAGATAAAAATATTTCTCCACTATTAATTAAGCGAATAAATTAAGTCATGATAATCTAACATGTTAAGCATTAGAATAGATTGAAACAAATCTGATATTTTTGTGAGGGCAAAATTAATTTTAAACAATTGTAAAGTGAACAACATTGTTATCTGTTTGTTTTTTTTTAATCTACTCTTGTCAAATGATTAGTTTTCATTGTCTTTCTCCTCTTCCTAAAACAAATAATCAATATTATTAGAGCCATCAGAGCTACTATTGATCCTAGACTGATGAAGACGATGTTCCTTCCTTGTCTGTCTGGTTCTGGAGTCAAAGTTGGTCTCTGAGTTTGGATCTGATCAGCAGCTGCAGGGAGAGAAATCAGAAATATTTATTAATATTTGATGAAAACTGAGATCCAGGAGGATTCATGTAGAAGATGAAGATGTTGGTTCATCAACACAGGATTAGAATTTGAACTGAGTGGAAAAAAATTATTTACATGATTTTTTCTCACCAGTAACGTTGAGTCGACATCTTCCAGAGTTGAATCCATCTTCAGTTTTCACGTCACACAGATACAGACCAGAGTCTTCAGTCCTCAGTCTGGACACATGGAGTCTGATTTGTCCTTCTCTGAGGACGTCTTTGTCACTCTGGACTCGTCCTGAAAACTGTTCATCCTGAGAATCTGGAAACTCAACACCTTCATGGACCTGATACAGAACCAGTTCTTTATGAGGAGCTACTAGGCTGCAGAGGACAAAGAGTCGTCTCCAGGTTCCCTGAGTCTTGGTGGTGAAGGTCCATTCCAGAGTGATGCTGTGGTTCTCCTCTGCCTGATAGCTGCTCTGTGTCACATTCACTACAAATGTTGCTGCTGAGGAGACAGAGAGGGAAAGAGAGGAGCAGACACACTGAGAACTGGAACATGGGAGTCTTTCAGCTCCATCTAGAGAGCTTTCTGTCACAAAGACAAGATGGAGACTGACCACAGAGACATGAGCTGAGGATGAGGAGCAGCAGGATCCTGGAGATCCTCTTCATCCTGAGAGAGGAAGAGGAGGAGAGGCAGCAGAACATCAGGAACATCATCACTAACAATACAAGGAACATCTGGACTCCTAACAGTGAATTATGGATTTCCTTCTTGCAATCTAAAATAATCCCACATGTTAAATCAATAAACTTTCACTGAGTTTCATATGATAAATAATCTGCATCAAACTGTTCTGGTATCTCGTCTGTTTAATCTCTAATTTACTGAATTAGTTCAGTCAGGATATCAGATGTTTGTCACCAACATTTCCTGCTGATGGGAAAAAGAAAAACAAAGTGAAGCAGAGAAATGGCTCCACCTGCTGGAGAACTAGAAGAACTACAGCTCCTCACCAGTATTTACATTTAACCTGCATTTCTGACCATTTATGACGAGCAGCTTAAATTCATTATTCAAACTTTACTGAGATAAAGTGTTGATCATAGTTGTGTGGACTCTTAGTGTTTATACTTTTAAAACTAAAGGAGACAGAAAATCAGCTGATTTACCTTTAAGTTGTGACTGAAATTTGAATCCTGTGGAGGAAAAACAGGTTTAAGGCTTTTATTCTGACAGAATGACACGACTTTCACATTAAACGGTTGATGGACTAAGATTAGTTTTTTTTTCTAACACAACAGTAGAATAATCATCTGGATTAAGAAAGAAAATGTATTTAATCTAAATAAAGACCAAACACCAAGTTTACCAAGTTTGACTTTAGTTTAATTTAGAAAGAAAAGTTGTTTAGATCTTTAGTTTTCAACAACCAGACATAGATTTGTTTTTCTGAAACTTTCTTTAAACAGAAGAACCTCAAACAGATTAAAACTCACATTTGATCAAATAAAACATATTTATCTGATCTGTTGAGATTTTAAGTCCAAACATCTTCAGAATTCAGAGATCTCTGGATTAAATCAATGAGATTAGACTAAATATTAATTTATTTTTTATTAATTGGTCCAGCACTTGAATATTTTACAATTCAAGAATGAAACAGCAATGAAAATAATTTGTTGTAGATTAAAATCACTTTGATTCCACTGATTTATTGATCTGTTCTCAGAAACATTAACATTTATTACTTATGTTATTGTCTTAGTTAACAGGCAAATTTATAAAAATATCAATATAACTAGTAATAATTGATAACTAGTAACTATTGACTGAACTGAAGTCTAAACAAATGTAAACCAAACTAATATATACTTACTTATCTGGTTGGATTGTTTTCATTGTTTCTCAGAGTTTGTAGAGTCGTTGTCTAAACCTCTGCATGTCGTAGTAAAAGTGTAGGAATAACCGATAAAACACTCTGAGCTTCAGTTTCAGATCCTCCATGTTTTTGCTCACAGATTCATGAATAACCCACTTGTGACATAAACTCACCACCAGCTTGTTCCTGTTTCCTAACATGTTTGTTTAACATTTTAATGTTAAACCTGAGTTTTATCTAATTTTTAGAAATTCTCTGATCATTGAAAACTGAATCTGGATTCTGATTAGAATCAGTTTGATTCATTTCAGTTCAATAAAATCTATTCCAGAAGTTTATAGATCTAGAATCAGTAGATCTGCTGCTATAAACCAGATGTTTGCTCTAGTTGTTGTTTCATTTAACAGATTTCTTTCTCACAGAGATCAGTTGATCTGTTGATTCTCAGAGGAATCAGTTTTTCTGATTCATTGAACTGAATGAGTTCATTCAGATCCTCCATGTTTTCATGTTTGCTGACCAAATATATTTATTGCATCTGTTTGTAACAGAAAAATACAGTTTTCTCTCATTTCTCCAATTAAAATAAATAATTCACTTTCATGTTAACATAAAAAGTAGATTGTTCACACAGTTAGTGAATCTATAGATCTATAGATCTATTATCAGTGACAACCAGAATCATCCATATATGTGATGAAATTCTCTCTCTGACATTAGAACCAGGAAAAGTTAATACTTTGGTATTTCTATTTTATGCTGAAAGTAATACAACCAAAAAAATAAATAAGAAACAATATTATCTAACTTTTGGTTTTACATTAAAAGCTTGTGAATCTCCAAGATGAAACATTTATCATGAGGTTTGGGAGACCATACACTTCCCCTCACGTTTTCACCACAGGTAGTTTTGTTCCCAGTGTCATCAAGTGACATAAACAAAGTTTATGTAGCATAAAGAAAACTCAGCTCTGACTCGGCTGAGTCAGAAACCTCAACAAAGGAGAAGAGAAAATGTCTCTATTTATCATTTCTCTTTTACAGTTTATGTGGCTGAAGAACCTTAATTCTACACAAAAGCAGAATCTTAATATGATGATCTCATTTCCTTCATCACTGCAGGCCAAGTTCAGTTCAGTTCAGTTCAGTTCAGTTCAGTTTTGTCACTAAATTTCCCAGCATGCCTCTAGTTCATTTTCTACACTTTAACAATGAAAATCTGAGATCTGGAGAGTTTCTCTGAATATATTCAGTGCAGAGCTCAGAAAATACATTCAGTTGATAGAAAATCATAAAATAATCATCATCTTCACATCATTTATTATAAACAGTCTGAATTCACAACAACATCAAGGCTTTTATTTAGATAATAAAACTTAGAAACTGTAGTTCTGTCTGCAGTATTTCTAGGATGAAAACTGTCCAGATCCTTTCAGAAAATGAAACATTTATTTTCTTCACATTCAGGACGTCCCAGTTTCAGACAGAGGGACTGAACTGGTGGAACTGGGAGGATTTATTTAAACTGAAATGAACCAACAGAGTTTAAATATCAAAATGAATCCATCCAGATTCTGGGACAAAGTCTGTCAGAGACTCTGAGGTCCAGATGTTCTAGAAATGTTACTGAAACTCTTTTCCTGTCAGACTGACTCTGGTTCTGAATGTGGTTCTGGTAGAGATCAGAGTCTCTGGGTCGTCAGGAGGAAGCAGAACAGAACCTGATTCTATCAGACTGTTGGACTTTAGATGACAGGAGAACAGATCCGTCCGTCTGTCTGTTCATCGTCTGTTCCTGTCGTTTCCTCCTTCAGTCTCTCCTCTGTCAGGATTTCAGTTTGGTTTCATGTTGTTGTTGATCTGCTGTCACTAAAACCAGCTGGTTTAAATATCAGAGGATTCAATCTTCACATCACAACTAATCAGAGAAAGTTTTCATTTCTTTGGAGGTTTTGGATGATAATATTCACCCGAACAGCAACTGGGACCTGATGGGACTTGTTGTCTTTTAATAATCAACAGGCAAAAATAATATAATAATCAGGTTGTTACGGCTACTCTTGGATTTTAACAAAAATCAAAAATCAAAAGGTGCCAGAGTAGTTTCTAGGAGGAGGGTTTTCCGACTCATCCAAAACACAGCACTCGCGGAAAGTTTTCTGGTGGCAAAAGGTGACTTTCTCAATGTACAAAAATTACAGAAACACTCTCCGAGTTGACTTTCCAAAAAATGTAAAATTAAACTTTATTTGGTGCGGTGGAAAAACTATTTCACCCCTCGCTCCTTAAGCCAGCTAGGTCCTCCGAATACAGGTTTAAAGTTCAGTTCCTACCAGTGGTGTTTCTGCAGGAGCTTAAAGATGAGGTCTTTGTTTGTAGAGATTATCCCAAACACAGGTGTGCTGGGTTGCCTTATAGGCTCCTGAAGGCCTGAGTGAGAGAGACGGGTGTGCTTGATTTTCTGTGAGCCACGTGCCAGCTGGGTGGAGATGGTATTGCACTCACACAACTACACCATTTGCTGTTTTAACTTGACAGTCATCTTTCCAACCAAAAACACAGAGTGGGTTGATATTTTCTTATACCTGAATAGTTTATCTGTAAACAGCGCTGGTTGCCTCCATCTTTATTATTCTGTCCAGAACACCAGTGTGTGTAGTCGAAACGGCTTCCATCGCTCCACAACCAAATGCTCTCCTGGAAGACAACATACAGCAGATGACACATTTTATTCAATGTTTCACAAAATACACAACAAATAAAATGTACTGGTAACAATACCTCCTGTGCATTAGTGCCTCCAATCCATGCTTGTTTGGCCCCGTGACCTGCTGCAGTTACTATAATCTGAATCTGATTGTACTCGTTCAAGTCCTGAACTGATGCAAGGTTTGCCCCCATGGACAGACAGTTTCTCTACAGACACAAAAGTTAGAAGTAGCTGGATTTCTTCAGCAAAGAACAAAAGAAATTAAGAGCACAATGTTATTGGAAATCACCTCGGCTCTTGCCCAAGTCATGCTTTTTTGAACATATTGAAAGCAGCGACTATTGATCAGAGTCCAGCCAGAAGGACAAGAAAGAGATCTCTGGAGCAAGTCAATTTGTTCTGATGGCAAACAAATTCAGATCAAGAGGTGCATGTGGAATTACTCTTATTTTGTCAACATAATACTGTATACTCTCTCACATATATATATATATATATATATATATATATATATATATATATATATATATATATATATATATATATATATATATATATATATATATATATATATATATCCAAGGCTATATATATAGCTATCCACTATATATTTATATAGCTATCCAGTCAGTTATATAGCTGACTGGATAGCTCAATAGACAAGGCATCAGTATATCACCCGAGAGGGCGGGGGTTCCAGTCTGGGTCCTTAGGCAAGACCCTTCAAGCTACCCCTCATACCATGAGAGATACTAAGATGCTCCCGGCCAAACAAGGTCTGCATCAGGTGTTGGGGAACCTTGATGACAAATGGGCTACTGGAACATGGGCGAGAGATGAAAATGTGGATCTGTTGGAATGCTTCTACTCAAGTAACCCTAATCAGAGAGGTTACATGCAAAGACTGGTGAAGGAATGGTTACTTACTTTGACAAGATTGACGAGATACAACACAAATGCTACGGCAAAAAGGAGGAACCTGGATGTCAGAACTGTAAAATAACTTGTCAGTTTCTCACAGTGAGTCTGGTATTAGAATCCTTACAATTGATACCAGAAGTGGTATCAAGAAGTTGATACCAGAAGTTGATACCAGAAGCTACAGATAGATGTAGCGCCACAGATAGATGTGGCGCTCTTGCACCGTTTCTGTTGTGATTTTTGTGACAATCTTAAAATCGTAAATTTCCCGAAGGCTTGATGGATCCACCAAGTTTGGTGAGTTTTCCGATACAGTAACACCATATCAACTAAAGGGTTAAGACTGTTAAGGGGTAGGATGTCCTAACTTTTATCTCCAGTAGGAAATTAGGTTTTGTTATTTTTATTGAGTTAAACATGAGTAATTTTACAGAAGTAAATAAAAAAGTAGATATACATAATATCAGAACCAAACTAGGTCAAACTAAGCCTGCCCCCTATTTCCGACAGATGGTTCTGTATGTTAGAAACATTCTGTTGGTTTATTTGCTTTTCTTGTCTGAAAACTGTCTGAAAGTTGCTTTTAATCAACATATAATAATTTGTTATGATTGAAAATAATTCAGCTACAGAAACCGATTCTGTGGAATAAGCAGGTGGTTGATCATCTACGGCTCCTTTAAGAGAAACAGGAGGAATGATGACGTAACAAGGTGCTCTGCAACGTTACCCTGAAACAGGAAGTTAAGAATCATTTTCTTCTTCAACCCGGAACATCTGAAATGGTCCGTTTTAATTCATGTTTGCAGATTTAATGGTTTCAAATAAACTTATTTTGCATTATTCATTTGTAAGCATTTCCAGGCCAAAAACGTATGAAGAAATTTGAATAAAGCTGTTAGTGTACAGTCTATTACCCTTTTAATGAGATGTACCCTGAACAACTGAGCTAAAAACAAACTGCTGTTAAAGGGAGGCGTATAAAATAAACAAATAAAAAACAATTGCTTCCCTTTAATGGATGCTTTGTTTAAACACTATTTAATCCAGTGCTTTCTGTGTTTTGTTTGATACATATCTAACATCAAATATGGCAACCTTATTAACCAGAAATAAATTTAAACTACCCTAGCAGAGTTAAATGATTTTAATAATATTTGCCTGATTTTGCTAAAACATAGTTTGCACTAAGGTCACGTAGAATCAAACTATTCTCATGACAGAAGGATAAGTCGGGAAAGGGTAAAAAAATAAGAAATTATACACAAAACCTGATGTTTACATACATTAAATAAGACACTTTCCAGATCTTTTGCGTTAAATCAGGCTAAATTGGCCCCGTTTTAAGTTTGTGGGAAAAAACTACCAAATAATTAGATAATTTTTTTTAACCATATTCTATAAGTTTACATATACTTCTACATGCTTAGCTTGGTTTTATTTAGAAGTAAATTGTGTTTTTGTCAAGGTTCATAGTTTTTATGAGCAGTTTAAATGAAATTTTCTTGCAGGAGTCTTGTCTTAAACATGATAGGAATATTTGTGGTCAATTGAAGTTTCAATTTGTCACAATCTGTTGAACGTAAATAACTTTTTCAAGGTTAGATGCTGAAATTAAAGATCAACAGTTACGTTGATTTTTTATTTTGTTCAATTGTATTCGATATGTCACATTAAATATATCATATTAAATGTTGATTAAGTTTTTTTTCTTCATTATCATTTGTCAATGTATCACTTTCAGTTTTTTTGAAGATTTTGATTTTGCGTTAAAGGGTTATAAAGTTTATAGCGTAAATTTTTTTTTTAAGATGGTAAAAATAATGTCTGTGTTTTTTATGTGGGTTTTGTTTGCGATTTAAACAAAATGTAAAAGTAATTCAAAACGAGACTAAAGAGCAACGTAAATCGTCCAAAGAAGGTCAAACATACAGGGAAATAAGCCTCCATGTTTTGTTAAGTTGGTTTGACGTCGACGTGAATGACGTCATCAACGTTATAAAAAAAGAAAAGCCGCTCACGTACGTTGCAGTTGGTCAGTTGAAGTCGGAGGACGAGAAGAGGACTTTTTATTGCTCGAGAACTGTAAGTACTTTGGCTTTCGGCATCTTTGGGGTTTTTTTAAAATTAGGTTTTATCATTTATAACGAGACTTAAATACGTTTTTGGTTTAATTTCACCGTAAAAAGTTAAACCTCCGCGAAAGCTGACCGTAATGTGCAGAGGTGGGGACTCGAGTCACATGACTTGGACTCGAGTCAGACTCGAGTCGTTAAAACTTGAGACTTGACTTGAAAAAATGCTCAAAGACTCGGACTTGACTTTGACTTTCATGCCATTGACTTGGGACTTGACTCGACTTGAAGCTGTTTACTTGAAAAGACTTGATATTTTTTACTCAAAGTCTTAAAATTTAAAACACATTATTTATAAAGTGGCGTCATTAATTAATTTCACTCATTCCGTATCAATATGCGCAGACCGTCACTATGGTTTTCCTCTCTCCTTATGTATGTATGTGTACGTAGCTGCAGCACAACCAATCAAATTAACAGGATTTGGACGTTTAAAAAAACGCGGCAAAGCTACAGAGCTCAGGGAACGAAATACGAAATAACCGCTCGAATATGCTAATTTCTTTTGGCTACGTAGGTTATGAACTTTCGACTAAAAACCGAACTGCAACTTGTAAAACATGCAAGAAGAGAATATCGGATGGAGATGCCACGACGTCCAACTTTGTCCGGCATTTGAAGCTTCACAAAGATCGGTAGGTGGCGCTTTTCTTTTGCTGTAAGATAGTTGACTTTAGCTAACTTCGTGTTAGCATGTGTACTCCGGGTTAAATTGGTGATGATTTACCATAAATCCGGTCCTTCAAATGCCTCCACAAATAATGTGCACCGTGTTAGCTCAGGAAGCCGGTGGATAGTGAGCGGGGCTCCGGAACAGAAAGCAGATTCTGGACCTGAACACAGGGAACAGAGTCTCTCTGTCCCATCATGATGATGAGCCGGGTCTAGTATCATCTAAGGATGGTTGGTGTATTTGAAGACATCTACGTTGGGAAATTATATTGACAATATATTGTTTTGACAGGTCAGAGAAAAGAGGAAAAAACTGCTGTTATGGTTCTTTGTATTGTGCTGTGGAAATGTCAGCATTTTCGTCTTTTTTTTTATTGAATATCAAGTTTAACAGAACTGGGCAATAAAGTGGTCCAATTTAAAAATGTTTTTTATACTTTGTGTTCAGCTACACATGTTCTATCATTTGAGATAAATACATATTTTAAAACGAACAAATGGTCTATTATTGGAATTTTATGTATAATTGCAAATTATAAAAAAAATATAAAATAAAAACGACTCGAAATGACTTGAAATTAAAGGTTCCTGACTTGAGACTTGACTCGACTTTTGCCTGTCTTTACTTGAGACTTGACTCGGACTTGAGGACAGAGACTTGAGACTTACTTGAGACTTGGACACACAGTGACTTGGTCACACCTCTGGTAATGTGACCGCTAAACTAGTAGAACTACGATGTTTTTTTCCTTTTTACTGAATAAGTAATACATATGTCGAGATCATTTCGTTTTTTAACTTGTCTAATTTTGTCTTGTCACAGTTCAGGTTTTATTGAGTGTCGTCATTCAAACAGCTGTTTGAAGAAACTCCGTCAACATGAATTCAGTGAACTTCCTTAAAGAGTTTAGAAAATTCACACATTAAAGGAACGTTTAGTTGATGTTGGAACAAAGTTTTAGCAGCAATATTAGTACAATTATTCATGTTTCTGTTCAAGTTTGTTTCGCTCTTTTCTTATTACATAACATATCTTTATATTAATAACAACGCTATAAACTCTGTAGAGGTTTTGACTAAAAGCTGAATTTCTCGCCATGTGTTGATTTTCGTAATACGGGCCTATTTTACGTGACTGCGCTGCTTTTTTCATGAAGATTTCGGTGCAAAGGTCATTTCAGCTTTTAATTATTAAATATTTACTATGTATATATGCATATTTTCTTCTCTATGCGTCATGTTTGCAGAGAAACGTCCGTTTCTGTGTAATAGCGATTATTACAGAAACGCCCAGTTAACAAAGATGTTTAGTTTCTGTTTGATCAAACAAGTTTTTGACACTTTTATACTAATTACCAGCTTCTCGTTTGTTTTCTGCATGAGGTTTTAAACTAAAACTAAACTTTAAGCTAAACTAAATAAGCGTCTGCAGATTTGATCAGTCTAAGTGAAGCATTTTATAATCCTCCATTTTGTTCTTCATCTGGACGCCATATTGAAATGACTACACCTCTATAATTATCATGTGATCAGAGTGAATAGTAACTTGTTACATTAACTTGAGTAACTTTTTAGAACAAATGTACTTTTAGGAGTTTTTATTACTTCGCCATCATTTTTACTTGAGTAATTTTATTCTGAAATGTTTCTAACTTGAGTAAAATCTCTGGATTTTCTACCCACTGAATGAAAACCAAACATGTTTTAACCAAGAATTCAAACACAGACACACACCTGCAGTTTTTGTTAAAGCTTCATTAGTTTTTTATGGAAAGGAACTGATTTGGAATATATATATATATATATATATATATATATATATATATATATATATATATATATATATATATATATATATATATATTACCTAATTTTGTTATTTTATTGTTACTTATATAAATTATTGTCATTTTTGTCCTTAAAATACCAAAAGTTCCACAAAACTTTATATTTTGGTCTGTCTGACGATGTAATTTTAAAATATTAAATGAATGATAATTTGATCAGTTTCTCAGTACTTGAGTTGAGTTTTTACCAAATACTATTTTACTTTTTCTTGAGTAAAAATATGTTGAAGTAGTGCTACTGCTTCTTGAGTACAATTTTCGGTTCTCTGCATGTGATGACTTGGAGAAATGTCTATAATTAATGTGTTTTATTATTTCTAACAGAGCATCAATGCTGAACTGGACCACCTCCTCTCTCCTGCTGGTTCTGATTCTGTGTTCTGCTGCTCTGGGTGAGAATCTGATTTTATCTGAAAATATGACTGAATGTTTTAAACTGAACTTTAACTCAGAGCATGAAGGACGTCTCAGGTTTCTTTAGGAATAATTACACTCTAAGTTAGCAGATCTGATATCACTGGATCTATTTCCTGTCAGGTTTTTGATCAGAACTTTTCATCTGAGCCGTGAAATAAAATTTTACCTGAAGCTTCCTGAGAAAATGTTTTAAATCGTCCATCAGCGTCTGAAACATCAAATCCTGGATATTTAAGGTTTAATTTTAAGATGAACCCAAACCCAGCTAAACATGCAGGACAGCCGTCCACTGGGGACAGGAACTGGACACATCACTGCTGCTCATCCTGCTGCAGGCAGAGAATTAAACTTCCTCTGGTTGATTTAATCTTCAAATAACTAATTCCACTTTTTAGACAAAAAAAAAACTTTTAGGAGTTTTACTGCACTGTAGTTTTTACTTGAGTAATATTATTATGAACTATTGCTGCTCTTGAGTAAAACCTCTGGATACTCTAGCAAATAAAAACAACTTTAATGAATAAAGAAGTAAAAAGTTATTATAATTATTTGAGACACGTCCTTTTTAAACGAATTAGTTAACAGCCAATCAGAAGGCATCGTGTAATAAATTTAACTTATAATTCCATATTTTTATCTTCTTCAAATAGCAGAATAAGAACTAAAGCAACAACAGTAATTTTTTATATGAAGTTTCAATTATCTATATGTTTCCTAAAGGAAGTAAAAAGCCTCAGCAGCCCAACCCCTCCCAGTGTGAGGCACGGTGGTGGAGGTGTGATGATGCGTCAGATTAACAGAACTACTTCATCACAGACCTGAAGTTGGCCCCCCACCTTCTTCAAATCAGAAAAAATTGGTGTCAAACGTTTGTGCTAGTTTGTGCAGCAACATTTTTCGTTAGTGCTGCTATCACTTTAAAGATATAAAGAAATGTTTCTAGAGGTCATCAAAGGTCAATGAATATCAGTTTTTGCTGCACAAACGTAGCCGAGTTGATTGACACCAATTTTGTTTGATTTTATGAAGGTGGGGAGGCTGGTTGACCTTTGATGACCTCTAGAAACATTTCTTTATATCTTTAAAATGATAGCAGCACAAATGAAAATTTTTGCTGCACAAACGTAGCACAAATTTTGTCTGATTTGAAGACGGTTTGGGTACCAACTTCACTCAGGTCAGCCACCGCAGTACTCAGAACAACTGGGGCCTCATATATAAATAAACCATATGTAAGCACAAGTCAGCATGTATAAAAAGGAAGGTGGCGTGAAAGTTTGCATAAATATTTTCCTATTCAGAATATTGTCTTTAAAATTTATTACTTTTATTTTTTGTGAAGTGGCCTTATGTGCCTTGACAGCACCTATTAAATAAAATATATAATTATCAGTATTATAAATGCTTATATTGCTACAAGCAAGGACTGTTGTCATGGTTACTGGGACACATGGTGACAGCCTTCTGGGCATTTATACTAATCTATATATGTGTTTATGGGTGGCAACAGGGCGGAGCAGTAGCTGCGCTCTATTTTCCGCAAATTGGGATTTATAAACGAAAGGTCCGCAGGAATGTGCGTCCATATGGCTTTATACACCAGAATTATTTTGTGCGCTGCACTTTTCTAAATTTGTCCGCAAATGTTTTGTGAAAACTGAGCACTTTTTTATACATGAGGCCCCTGGAGAGGAGACAGAAAGGGAGGCCCCGTCTCTCACGTCATCAATGAAGAGAGTTAGGAATTGCCTTCATGTAAACCGTTACTCAGTTACTCTGCTGACCCTGCTGACCCTGCTGGCTCCCAGAGGAGGAATGCATCGACAAGAAGACAAAAAGAAAGACCAGCAAATGTTTTAAGGAGAGAGATGATCTGTGCTGTCATTGATAAAATCCTGTAATAGAACAGCTACTGATCTTTATTTGTTTATGCCATGAGACAAGTATGATCTAAATGAAGTCAGGCTGAGTTATGAGTCCAGTTGTTCCTTGTGTTGTTAGTGATGATGTTCCTGATGTTCTGCTGCCTCTCCTCCTCTTCCTCTCTAAGGATGAAGATGATCTCCAGGATCCTGCTGCTCCTCATCCTCAGCTCATGTCTCTGTGGTCAGTCTCCATCTTGTCTTTGTGACAGAAAGCTCTCTAGATGGAGCTGAAAGACTCCCATGTTCCAGTTCTCAGTGTGTCTGCTCCTCTCTTTCCCTCTCTGTCTCCTCAGCAGCAACATTTGTAGTGAATGTGACACAGAGCAGCTATCAGGCAGAGGAGAACCACAGCATCACTCTGGAGTGGACCTTCACCACCAAGACTCAGGGATCCTGGAGGGAACTGTTCATCATCTGCAGCTTGGTGGCTCCTCATAAAGAATCAGTTCTCTATCAGGTCCACGAAGGTGTTGAGATTCCAGATTCTCAGGATAAACAGTTTTCAGGACGAGTCCAGATTGACAAAGATGTCCTCAGAGAAGGACGAATCAGACTCCATGTGTCCAGACTGAGGACTGAAGACTCTGGTCTGTATCTGTGTGAAGTAAAAACTGAAGATGGATCCAGTAATGCTGAATGTCGACTCAGCGTTACTGGTGAGTCATTTGGTCAGAGTTATTTTCCTTTCTTTGAACTTTTTAGGTCTTTGTTGAGCATAAATAGAAACTGTTTATTAGTGAAATGCTTTAGCCTCTCTTTATTAAAACTTATGTTTGATCCCATCTCTAAGCACTAGAGGTCAGTAAGTTGACCTCAACATAGAGTGGTGATTCTAGATCAAATTCACCTGGGAAGTCAGCTGATCTAATAGATGAAAACTGTGATTCTATCACAATACTGCTGAAGACAAAAGTTCAACATCTTAATTTTATTTCATTATTAAAGTGAAACTGTGAAGGTAAAAAATTAAATTGGTTCAAGGAATAAATCTTTAAGCAAATAAAACTCTCAGCCAAACAACCAACCAGAGTCAGGAGAAGGCTCTTAGTGCTGACAATCACCATCTTGTATGTGCTGCTCACACCTTTCTCCCTGCTCTTGGCTACAGCTCCTCCTCCACAGTGAAGCGCTGTGAGTGCATAAATTTTAGAAATGTAAATGAAGGACGACTACCACAGCTTCTCAGGGCCATGATCTCCACGGTCCGAGTCTCCTGACCCTCACAGGGTTTGGTACTCGCAGCAACGGTACATTTTAGTTTATGGGGTGTTTTTCCTAAAGCAGTGATCAAGAAAGCAGTCATTCATACACAGAGGTGTGTTTTGTTCAGGGCTGATCCAAGGTGATATGGGGTCCTAAACTCAACATGAGTTATGTGGTACAACACAAATCTTAACATTTCAAATGAAGATTTAAAGGAAATAGCAAGTTTACTTTGTAAAAGTGCACAAAATAATCTTTACATTTACAGAGGTAAATGAAAAATGAGTAGATATACATTTGTAAACAAATAAAAAAACATTTATTTTGAAAAACCTCTATTAATGGTATGAATGTTAGCTGAACAACTAACAGGACGTCACCAGGATTTTTAGTGCTGATTTTTTAAAATCTTTGTTTATTCTTCCAGGTCAAGAGAAGGTGGTTGGTGGTCATGACTTGATACATGCAAAGGTGGGAGACGACGTTATTCTGCCATGTCATCTGGAGCCTCCATTTGACGTGAACAGTCTAACAATCGAATGGAGATTCCAGGGTCAAATAATACATTTGCATCACAGTGGAGCTAAAGATGATAAAACTTCAGACCCAAAGTACCAGGACAGAACCTCTATGTTCCATGATGAGTTTAAAAAAGGAAACATTTCCCTCAGATTGATCAAAGTAACCAAGGAGGATGAAGGGAATTATACTTGTTTTGTTCCCAAACTGCAAAGTCAAGTCAGGAAGGTGAAAGTTACTCTAAAACTTGGTGAGTTATATAAAATTAAGATAATTTAAGACAAACCAGATAAATATATTGATGTCTATAACATTTAATGTAATTCCTCAACATATGAAAATGGAGCCCAAGGCAACTTTCCTGTTCCTGGAGGTAAATACTGTATGTTTAACTAGATAACCAGTGGTTACTGGAACTCTGACTTAGTTTTAGACTTTCTTTGTTACCTGCAGTGATTTTGGCTCTTTGGGTTGAATATTTGTCTTCCAGCTTTTCCTATTGTCACATGTTGATGTGCAGTTGGGCAAAGCAGATAAATCCTAAATACCTTTTGATCTGCATATTGGTGTATAACTGTGTGTGTGTGTGTGTGTGTGGTGCAGTAAATGTTGACCCCTGAATGATGAGGTGACTGTTGGTTCACAGCTTTTATCTCATTAATAAAACAAAAATATTCAAAATTGAATTCAAAATATTCAAAAGCGGAATTTTAAAAACCTGTTTTTCTTTTTTGTCACAGGATCTGATCCTGGAGTTATTGGTGGTGTTGTTGTTGGTGTTGTTATTGGAGCACTCATCATCCTCGCCTTCATCACATACTGTGTTGTACGTCACCTCATAATCTATGTTGTACGTCGCCACAGAGGTAAACAAAGTAAGTCAGTCACTGTCTTTGTAAGTCTTGCAGGATTTTGGTGAATTAATGATTCTCTCCATAAATGCATATTTCCAATTGATAGAAAATTATAGTTTTTAATAGTTTGCAAAAACTGATCTGAAACTGAAGAGAAGTAAAACTCAGAAACATGGAGCTGTCTGGATAAACATGTATAAGAAAAGTTATGCAGTTTTCACATATTTATCAATATCTGTTGGTGTTTGTCTGAAAAGGAAAAAAACAAGAAACCAAATTATTATGAGTAACTTTTTTCTCTTTTAGGTCTTTGTTGTTTATTGTAGCCTTTCTGCCTGCCCAGGTTGATGAAACATTTTTACCAGACAAAAACTGTTAAGGAGAATTAAATATTGTCACTCATTTATATTGTTAAGCTAAATATTCACTGTTGTCTAATTTCTGTTGTGTACAGTTTTTCCATGCTGGAACAACAAGTCTCAAAATGAACAAGGGATAAATGATGGAGGTATGGAAATGGAACAATTATGTAATAATTAACTTATATTAATTATTTACTTTTTTATTTTCCTGCTCATTGATAAACTAAGCAGGACTGCAGTCACTGAACATCACAGCTGAGCATCAAACCAGGAAACTGAACTTCCTTGTTGGTGACTGAATCTGACTGACTAGATAATTTGATGTAGCAGCAATGAACTGGTGACCTGACTGGTTTACTCATGGCTCACCAGCTTTCCCAGTGACCTGAACAGTGATATGCAGGTTTAGACCAGAGGTGACCAACCTGTGGCCCCGGATCTGGACAACACTAAAGAAAAACAGCCAAGAATCAAGAAAACAAAATCCAACAACATTCATTCATAAAATGCTATAAATAAATCTATTAAAAATTGCAAACACATAACTCAGATTTTCTCTTCTTTGTTGTGTTTTCTTCAACAGAGAAGCTTATAGCCAATCAAAACATGTTTAAGATTATAATTACATCAGACCAATTAAAAAAAGAAACTAGAGCTTAATGAAAGACATCTCTTCTACCTTAATGAAAGTTATATTTAAAAGGTTCTTTTAATCTGACAAGCCTCATCTGAATATTCATTACATATTCAATTTAATATGACTATGTTTACATTTTTATTTTAATATGCTTTGGTTTCTGGATTGTCTCATTTTTGTCAACAAGAATCTGGAAACAAATGAAAGACAAATAATTTTAGAAAAAGTCAAAACTTTACTGCTTTACTTTATTTGTTGCTGATTGATGATAATTTTCTTTTGAAAAACTAAAAATGACAGAATTCAGTTTTTATCCAAGCCATCTTAATAATAATGTAACTTTGGGATATCAAACAATCAGAAGAAGATGATTTTATTGAAAACATTTTGTTTTGTGTTTCATAGATCGCAGAGGAAATGGCAAACCAAGAGATGGAGCTGAAGAAAAACCTTTACAGGACCTGGGAAAACCAAACCAAAGTGTCTGAATTCATCATTCTGACCTGAAATCTCCTTCATATCACTTGTTGGTATGAAAACTGTTACATGTATAGAACTGTGAATAATAATGAAAAAACTGTATGCATTAAACCCAAAAGCAAATCCTTCATATTAGATCAAAGATTTAATAATCTTTTCTTGAGATAAAAAAAAGGATGAAGAATCATGTAAGTTAAAAAAGAACATTTTATGTCCATAACTGTTTCTGTAGTTTAGAGTCTCTTACTCAGCTTTTGAAAACTGATTTTTCTTGAAAAGTATTTTTTAATATCTTCAAAAGTTGACAGACTTGATCCCCAGCTTGTTCCTACAAAAGGTTTTTAATTTAATTTCTGTCAGTGAATCTTATTTTTAATGTTCACACTCTTGTTATGGTCAAAGCCTCGTTACCTCTTAAATGAGAAGGATCAAACCACTCACCCAAATTGTTCTGAAGGCCATGTTGTAGTTCCTAGCTTCGTCACCAGGTGGCGCGGCCGTCTGTGAGTAGTAGTTCTTTTTCAAACCAAAACATTGTTTGAGAAGCCGTGCAGGTCAGCGGACGTGGTGTTTGAAGGTGGTTTTGTTATTTTGTTCGAGTGTGCGTCCATATGAATGGTAGGTTGCAGTGTAACAGACGTATAACAGCGTTATAACACAAATTATTTACCTTATCTCTGCATTTTATGACATAGTCGTCAATTTTTAAAGTAAAATTTTGGAATTTATTTATTTACTTTGAATGAAAGTCTTGAAAAAACATCTGAGATGTTGATGCTTTCCAACATTCATCATCCAACACTAAATACAAACATAACAATCTTTCTACTAAACCGACAGCAGAAACTCACATCAGATAAATATGTGACTGTTTCTAGTCTGAAAACAAAAAACAGAGAAGATGAAAGATTGTCAAATTCATTTATTTCTTTTAGGACTGTAGAAAAGAACAGTGAAATTCCTATCATGATATTAAGTATCAGGATTATTTTATTTGCTTTATCCTCAGATTAAAAAATGGCTTTAATGCAAAGAAAAAAACTGTAACACTTTATTAGACATTGTGTGCATAAGACTGATATGACTCTATCATAAACATGAAATAACACCTGAAGGAGTCTTCATGAATGTCTATGACTGTTGTCATGAAGTGTCATTAGGTAAATAATGACACTTTTAATATAAAGTTGCTCTAAAAGTTGCTTTAAAACTGTCAGCTTTGCATTATTTTGTAAATAATGACACTTCAATGCAAAGTTGTCATTTTAATAGACTTTTAATGCAACTTTTAGAGCAACTTTGCATTAAAAGTGTCATTATTTACAGCAGTGGTTCCCAAAGAATTTCTGGACCCTCTATGGCAGGGGTCACCAACACGGGGCCCGTGGGCCCCCGGTCGCCCGAGAGGACCTTGTCAGTCGCCCACGGAGCAAGTTCTTAAAATATCCATTGTCATTAGGGAGCACTGCCAAATAAATTATTTTATTTAAGGTTTTTACATTGAATTAATAACATTTGTTTATATTTTGATTTTTTTTAAAAAAGTAAATTACAAAAAATGTTTAAAATAAATAGCTTTATGCATAAAACTCTTCTCTATGGTTAAAGTTCAGAACTGCGCAGACGCCTGCAGGATTTTATCGGAGGGCAGCAGCGCCTGCAGCTGCTCGGCTGCAGCAGCTCTGCCTACCTTAAGATTTTCCTTGAAGTAAAAAAAGAAAAGAATAATTTCTGAAATTTTTATTATTGAACTCTCTTTACAATTAACAAAATTGTGGAGGATAAAAAAGGATCTTATGTGTCAAAACATGTTGTACGTAGCACAGGTCTGAGTCTGTGGGGGTCAAAGGGCACGCAAAGCTTAAATCTTATTGGTCAGTTTACTTTTGTTTATCTGGTGGCTTGGCGCTTTTTCTGATAAAAATGAATGACAGGAGTTTGAACCTCCCGTAGTTCTAAGATCGGTCGTCTGGATCCTGGCGGAGCTTTTTATCATGTCGGTTCTGGCGGGTCGCCGGTTTCTGAGCTTCTTTGATGTTTACCGAACTGGAGAGCTGATGAGCCACCCGTTAGCTGACATCTGCCACTCTTCCTGAGCGTCGCGCTAAAACTGCGGCTTAAACAATTTAATTTAGTCGAAACGTTTCCCACAAGAGTAAAAATTAAGCAAACATTGTTGCTTCACCTTCTCCTCCTTTGGACGTCTGACATCACCTGAACCTGGGAATCAACATCCTACTCTTTCCGTGGATCTCACAGCTTCGCTTCCTTGTCTTTATGATTTAGCATCGTTTGTGTAAAAAAAAAAAAAAATTGTGCGCTGCTTTAGTGGTTTAGGTTTGAGCTGCTTTTGTGCGACGCGCTCATGATGAGCGTTGGAGAGGTGGTTGTGCTCTTGCAGGTCAGGTGCAGTGATAGTTTTGTACCTTCCAATCTGTCGGACTTTTTTTTTTCGACATCTGCTGGTGTCAGCCAGCTGGTGACCCGTCAGCTTTTAAGTTTGTGAAACCACAAAAAAAGCTAATAAATCGGCGAACCGTCAGAACACACACTGTAAAAAGCTCAGGCAGGATCTCAGAACTACAGGAGGTTAAAATTTCACTGTGTGTGTCCAAAAGTTTGGACACAGCTTCTCATTGAACTCAATGAGAAGCTGTGTCCAAACTTTTGGTCTGAACTGTATATATATATATATATATATATATATAAGAAAAATGATTGGTATTTTTCTTTTTTTGTTTTTAATGCTTTCTAAAACACTAGAAAGCATTGTCTGTTGTATTAATAAATGTTTTTGCATGTTGTAAAATATGAGCTGAGAAATTTTGATTCTTGAGAATAAAAACCCTTTAAAAATATTGTTGCATTTCTTTCAAATATATTATTCAAACCCAATTCAATATATTCTCACAGATCTGAAATGCTTTGCCTGTACAAATGTAACCACAGAGTTTAAGATGAAGCAGGAAGCAGAGCGGCCATTTTGTCAAAGCCAGCCTGCAGCCAGATCCAAACAAAAAACAAACCAAAACACTGAAGCTACATGTACTTGTGTTGATCTATCTGTGAATCTATTTTAATTTTCCTTGCACTAGTTTTGTGCCACTGTAGGCCCGTTTCAGAACACAAAAACACCAATGATACTCTGACCCAAGATAATGGACGGTACTGGTTCTGTTAGATCTTGGTGACTGTCCAGTACAGACTTGTGTACTGGTTTTGATCCAGTAGATCACAACAATCTCTTTATGCTTTGTGCTGTAAGGATCGAGCAAACAGCACCAGGCAAGTTTAATTTATATTTATATTTGAAAAACTGCAGTTTGAATAAATTATTTCCTCACAAACCACAGCTAGACATGGAGTACCACAGAGGTCACTGCTTGGACCAGTTTGTTTGGCCCCAAGGAGACACAGATCAGTCCTAATCGTTCCTAATAAATCAGGAACCTGGGGAATCTATTTAGCAGGGAGCTTACTTTTATTCCACAAATCAAATATATATTCAAAACTGGATTTGCCTCTGCTTGGGCTGCCACCTTATCGTGGTGGAGGGGTTTGAGTGCCCCGATGATCCGAGGAGCTTTGCTGTCTGGGGCTTTATGCACCTGGTAGGGTCACCCAAGGCAAAAATGTCCTAGGTGAGGGACCAGACAAAGCGCAGCCCAAAGACCCCAATGACGAAAGAAAACATTGGGCTTCGTGTTCCCTCACCCGGACGTGGGTCACCAGGGCCCCACTCTGGAGATAGGCCTGGAGGGGGGGCACAATGGTGAGCGCCTGGTGGCCGGGCTTTTTCCCATGGAGCCCTGCTGGGCTCAGCTTAAAGAGGAAACATGGCCCCCCCCTCCCATGGGCCCACCACCCGTGAGAGGGGCCAAAGGGGTTGGGTGCATTGTGTGATAGGTGGCGGCCGAGGGAGGGGACCCTGGCGGTCCGATCCTCGGTTGCAGAAGCTGGCTCTTGGGACATGGAATGCCACCTCTCTGGTGGGGAAGGAGCCGGAGCTAGTGTGTGAGGTCGAGAGGTTCCAGCTAGAAATAGTCGGTCTCGACGCATGGCTCTGGTTCTGGAACCAGTCTCCTTGAGAGGGGCTGGACATACTTCCACTCTGGAGTTGCCCAAGGTGAGAGGCGTCAGGCAGGAGTGGGCATACTTGTTGCCCCCCATCTCAGCGCCAGTATGTTGGGGTTTACCCCGGTGAACGAGAGGGTAGCCTCCCCCCGCCCTCCGGGTGGGGTGACGGGTCCTGACTGTCGTTTGTGCTTACGGTCCGAATGACAGTTCAGCTTACCCACCCTTCTTGGAGTCCTTAGAGGGGGTACTGGAGAGTGCCCCTCCTGGGGACTCCCTTGTTCTGCTGGGGGACTTCAACGCTCACGTGGGCAATGACAGTGAGACCTGGAGGGGCGTGGTTGGGAATAACGCCCCCCCCAATCTGAACTCGAGCGGTGTTCTGTCGTTGGACTTCTGTGCTCGTCATGGATTGTCCATAACGAACACCATGTTCAAGCCTAAGGGTGTCCATATGTGCAATTGGCACCAGGACACCCTAGGCCGCAGTTCAATGATCAACTTTGTCATCGTTTTATCGAATCTGTGGCCGTATGTCTTGAACACTCAGGTGAAGAGAGGTGCGGAGCTGTCCACTGACCACTACCTGGTGGTGAGTTGGCTCCGGTGGTGGGGGCGAAAGCCGGTCAGACCTGGCAGGCCCAAACGTGTTGTGAGGGTCTGCTGGGAACGTCTGGCGGAATCCCCTGTGAGACGGAGCTTTAACTCCCATCTCCGGCAAAACTTTGAACACGTTCCGGGGGAGGTAGGGGACACTGAGTCTGAGTGGACTGTGTTCCGTGCCTCCATTGTCGAGGCGGCTTATCGGACCTGTGGCCACAAGGTTGTCGGTGCCTGTCGCAGTGGCAACCCCCGAACCCTTTGGTGGACACCTTTCGATGAGGGATGCTGTCAGGCTAATGAAGGAGTCCTATCGGGTCTTTTTGGCCTGTGGGGCAGCAGCTGATGGGTACTGGCGAGCAAAGCGACATGCGGCTTGGGTGGTTGCTGAGGCAAAAACTCAGGAGTGGGAGGAGTTTGAAGAGACCATGGAGAAAGACTTCCGCATGGCTTTGAGGCGATTCTGGTCCACCATCCCACGTCTCAGGAGGGGGAAGCAGTACAGCACCAGCACTGTTTATAGTGGGGATGGTGTGCTGCTGACCTCTACTCGGGACATTGTGGGCTGGTGGGCAGAATACTTCGAAGACCTCCTGTACCGTAAAAGATCAAGAAGTCTTTTGGCAAATGCATCCCGCTGATAGATTCGCTTCCTTATAAACACAGTTTGGTGCATCAGTGTCATTTCGAAACAGTTCCTGTATCGGTCACATGACTTGCTGGAAGCAATACGCGCACCAACACGGGGTTTTGGTCTCTGGGCTTGATGCATGCGCCGACGCATCGGTGTTGCCGGACGCATCACTAAGTACCAGTCTGGTTGCTGTTGAGGGCAGCGAGTCACCTGACTGGTCGCCGTCAAGGAGCAGGGGGCCGGCTGTAGGAGCGGGAGCGGCTGGATCGCTGCCGAGGTTCGCCAGGGACCGGAGGATCGGTCGGACCGAGCCAAAAGGATTGGGAGCAATAGAGGACCGCACCCCCCCTTGGGCCAGCTAAGAGTCTATGTTACAGACTTGTTTATTGACTTTGCCGTCAAGGACTGCCTACGTCTCCTTTAAATTATTCACCTTTTAAATAAATTACTGTAAATTTTATTGGGCTGTTTTAAAACTCTGTCCACAATCCCTGCAGTTATTTATTAGGTACACCACTCGGGTGCCACAGAAATACTAACTTTCTCTGCTGAGCAGCTTTTAGTCAGAGCTTAGAGCGCCACCATGTAGACAAAACCACACATTACAGCTTCTAAGTTGTGTTTTTGCTCCTTTCAGATCCTGTTGAGAATTAAAAAGCTGAAGCATGAAGGCGGTTCATACTGGTGGATTATAAAACATCTCTGATGTTTGTTTCTAAAATGTCTCCAGATTTTATTATTATTATTATTATCTATTTATTATATGTCTCCACCTGAGCACAGCAGCTCCTCCTCTTCCTCTGTGTTTCACTCTGCAGCTTCACATCAAACTTTTTATCCTCCTTCTTCTGAGGATTTCTCCTCCAATCGAAGCAGCTTCAGGTTCAACATCTGGATCCAGGATGAGGAAATAAAGAGTTAATACAGTGTTGGATGTTCAGGTCAGCCTGTGATTAAATGTGACTGAATCCTCAGAGACGTTCAGTAAAGATGTTCAGAATAAACAACTAAAGAATCAGAGAATATGAATCCAGAGAAACTCTGACATTTGCTCCAAACTGATGGCATAAAGACATTTTTCCATCCAGACTCATTTCCACTCAATCATTTCTCCTCTGATATCAGTTTTCCTAGTTTCCAGGCAGATTGTGTCTCTTCACGTGTTTCAGGTTCAGCTGCAGATTTTCAGTCACTAAAACTGACTTTGTTTCTTTGAGCAAATTAAACTTTAGTGCAGACACAGAGCCACGCTGGGCAGCGTGTTCAGATGGAAATGCCAGACATAATTCTTGGTTCACACAGATAAATCCTTCTCACTGCTCACTCAACGCTCCTCTTCAAGCACAACTACATGTTATACCTGCAGTTCACATAGAGCTGCACAGCAGAGCAACACGGTGGGGTTTAATCTGGACTCCTACCTCGATGTAGGAGGTCAGGGGGCTTATAATGCGCTGGGGGAAACCCTGGATATATGTATAAACATCAATGACTCCTGGATTTCTGGGCTTCTCACCCTTTCTCTAAGGGAGCCCAGAGACCCTGCGGAGAAAACTCCTCCAGGATAACAAGGCAGTTCCCAGGAGGGGCACTCTCCAGTACCCCCTCCAAGGACTTAAAAAGGCTGGCTAAACAGTCAGAACCCGACCCAAACCCGTAGGTAGAGGGAGAGGCTGTCCTCTTGTTCACCCCAACTTACAGGCACCAAGACGGGAGGCAACAAGTCAGCCCACTCCTGCCCAGCGCCTCTCACAAGGGGCAACTCCAGGGTGGGAGAACATCCAACCCCTTTCAAGGAGACTGGCTCCAGAACCAGAGCCATGCACTGCAGTGAGTCCGAAGAGTTTTTGCGGCGCTAGTGGCTCGTATTTTTGTGACAGTAGGCAGACAGGAAGGAGGGCGAGGAGAGGGGGGAAGACATGCGGCAAGGGTCGTCGAACCCTCAACGTCCGTTTCCAGGACTAAGGCCTCCAAACGTGCTGCGTGCTAACCCCCTGCGCCACCACAGCACGGCCCGAGTCCGACTATTTCTAGCCAGAGCCAATGGGCTCTTTTCGGGCTGAGCCCGGCCGGGCTCTGTGGGTTAAAGCCCGGCCACCAGGGGCTCCCCAACGTGCCCCGCCCCACCCCCAGGCCTGGCTCCAGGGTGGGACCTCATGTACGGGCGAGCAGAACCACTGTTTCCAATGGTCGTTTTCATCATAAGGGATCTTTGGGCTGCACTTGGTCTGGTTCCTCACCTTGGACCTGTCTGCATTGGGTGGCCCAACCAGAGGCATGAAGCCCCGACAGCAAGACTCCTAGGATCACTGGGACACTCAAACCCCCCCACCACGATAAGGTGGCAGCCCATGGAGGGGACGTGTAAATGTGTGTGTGTGTGTGTGGGTGGGTGTGTGTGTGTGTGTGTGTGTAAATATGAAGTAACCTGTTAATTATGTAAGACAGAGAGAAAATGAGACAGAGGAAGAAAGTTGTTTTTTAAAATGAGGAAACAAACTCAATGTGGTGGGAAGCAAATTCTGACCTTTGGTCCAGTTGTGAGGTGAAATGTATCTTTGTAGTTTTTTAAAAAAATAGAGATTTTTAGGCTCTAATAAAGTTTTTTAGGCCGTTATTTAACAGGCTGAACAGGAAACTGGGAGGAGAGAGAAGGAAATGACATGCAGCAGATTCCCCAGGACTGGGAATTGAACCCAGGTTGACAAACAAAACCTAGAAGTAACGTCCTAAACAAAACATAATTTACAGTTTTACTGTAAATCTGGTTAAAAAAATAACTGAATTATTCATTTCTTAGTCCCTTTTCCTTCTCTTTTATACAAGCAGACAGCACATAATCTCAACAACACAAAAGCTTCATATTTATTACAAAATATTCATCTAAGAATCGATTTCTTCCTGTAGTGGAAATGATTTCTGATTAAGTTCTCTGTTTTCATACTTTCATGAATTGTTCTTCTTTTTACCTTTTCTACAGTTTTTCATGTTAAATTGCACTTTTTGTTAAGTTTCTTATATTATCTTGAATCTGTATTTCTAAATAAAGACTAACAGAAAGATCACAGTAACTTTTAGTTTTGATAAAACCTGTTTTTCTCTTATAACAAACAAACCAGATAAAACAAGCTTGGGCTTCTTTATGGTCCAGAGTATTAAATTATGATTACAATTATCATCTAATATTATGTACAGATTAAACTCTAATCTTCATTTAACACCCTGGAACCTGAAGAAGTCCAAACCTGTTAAATCAGCTTTTTTATGTTTGGTATAAAAAGAAAAACAGGATTTATCAAAGAAAAATAGGTGAATGGACTGAACTTGTGTCGTGCCTTGCTGGTCATGTTGACCACTCAAAGCGCTTCACACTACAGTCACATTTACACCGACATGCAGGTCGGGGGCAAATTGCCGCTAAGTGCCCCGCCCCGGGGCAGCTCAACATGTGGCTGAGGAAGCTGGAATCGAACTAACAACCTTCTGGTCACAAGACGACCACTCTACCCACTGAGCCACAGTCGCACTAAAACAGCCACTGCATGATCCTTTTGCTAATCTTTTTAAAATACAGGTTTAAACAGTTTAATGAGCTACAATTCAGTGCAATTTAATATAAAAAGTGTGTAGAAAAGGTAAACTAAAGGACAAACCATAAAAGCACAAGTACAGTGAAAATAAACAGAAATCGTTACTATTAAAAGAAAACATTTTAATTCTTAAATCAATACGTTGCTATAAAAAATGAGCTCAGTGTAGTCGCCTCAGCTATGGCGTTTCCAGTGCTCCTGCTCTTTTTCAGTCTGTAATGGATCAGATTTTCCAAGGGATGGATCATGTGAGCTGTTTTCTGGATGATATTCTCATCACTGCTTCATCGGAGAAGAAACATCTACAGAGGTTGGAAGAAGTTCTCACACGCCTGGAGAAGCATGGTGTGAGAGTTAAGCTTGCAAAGTGTAGTTTCCTTCAGAGCAGTGTGGAATATTTGGGACACAGGATTGACAAAGATGGACTGCACCCCATGGAAGAAAAGGTTGCAGCCATAACAAAGGCACCAGAACCAACCAATGTCACTGAACTGAAGTCTTTTTTGGGCCTTCTGAATTACTACAGTCGATTTCTAAACAATCCAGCTACCATCCTTCAGCCTCTCCACAACCTGTTGAGAAAAGATGAAACATGGATTTGGACAACAGCATGTACACAAGCATTTGAAGATGCAAAAAGACTACTGCTGCAGAACAAAGTGTTAGTGCATTATAGCACACGCCTGCCATTGAAATTAGCCTGTGATGCATCACCTTGTGGGGTTGGTGCAGTTATTTCTCATATCTTGGAAAATGGAGAGGAAAGGCCGGTGGCATTTGCATCAAGAACGCTAACCGATGCTGAGCGGAAGTATGCCCAAATAGAGAAAGAGGCTCTTGCCATCATTTTTGGAGTCAAGAAATTCCACAAATATCTGTACGGAAGGAAATTCACGCTCGTAACAGATCACAAGCCATTGTTGTTGACTATACTGGGACCAAAGTCAGCGGTGCCAACACTTGCTGCATGGAGGATGCAACGCTGGGCTCTTATTCTAATGGCATATAACTATGACATTGAGTACAGAAGATCAGCTGACCATGCAAATGCGGATGCGTTGTCACGTTTACCGTGGAACTCACCAGACAACACTGCAGAAGAAGGAAGCATCTTCTACTTCTCTCATGTGGAAGAACTACCAGTATTAGCAAAAGACATTGAGAAAGCGACTATGAAAGATCCGCTTCTCAGCAGAGTGTGGAGCTACACCATGAATGGGTGGCCAAATTATGTACAGGATGAAACACTTAAACCTTATTTAATTTGCAGACAGGAACTGTCAGCAGAACAAGGATGTGTTCTTTGGGGACAAGGTGTTATCATCCCACCAAGTTACCGACAGGAAGTGCTGAAAGACCTGCATCATGAACATCCAGGCATATGTTGTATAAAAGCTCTCGCCCGCAGTTGCCTGTGGTGGCCAGGGTGTGACGGTGACATACAAGAACTGGTCCAAAGCTGTCAAATCTGTCAAGCTGTGCAGAAGTTGCCAGCGGTCGCACCACTCCACCCGTGGAAATGGCCTGAAAGACCGTGGCAACGGATTCACATTGACTTCGCTGAAAAGGACAAACACTATTTCTTAATGGTTATTGACAGTCATTCAAAATGGTTGGAAGTATTCCCGATGACATCCATGACATCACACAACACCATTGAAATCTTCAGAAGGTTATTCTCTTCATATGGACTTCCAGAAGAACTTGTTTCAGACAATGGACCTCAGCTGGTGTCACAAGAATTCCGCCAGTTTTTAGAGTTAAACGGGATCCATCACACAGCTGTTCCTGCATATCACCCTGCATCAAATGGAGCAGCAGAGAGGTCAGTACAAATCCTGAAACGATCTTTGATGAAAAATGTACTGGAGGCAGATGGGAAGGCCACATTGCCACTCAGTCATTGATTGGCAAACTTCCTTATCATGTATCGCAGTACACCGCACACCGTGACAGGTTGCACACCAGCAGAGCTATTCCTGAAATGTCAGATCCGAACCCGTTTCAGTCTTCTCAAACCTGAACTTGCCCAACACATTAAACAGGGGCAGTTCAAGCAAAAGCGACATCATGATCGCAGAGTTCCATTTTTACGTGTTTTTTCGGAAGGAGAGACTGTTCGTGTCCGAAATTTCAGAGGAGGGTTTGTGAAGTGGACCTGTGGAACAGTTTTGAAGAGGTTGGGAAGCGTCACTTATCGGATACAAGACGGACAGAGAACGCGCACCATACATGTCGACCACATGTTACCATGCAAACAAGTTGTGGAGAAATCTCCAGTTATGTCTTCCCAAGTGCTCGTGGAGGAACCCGAAGAGATCAGAGACTGTGTTGTTCCAGGAAGTCCGAGAGGAACCCTGACAGCATCATCGTTGCCTGCTGAATCACCTGGGCAGACAACAGAAGAACCCTCGGTATCAACCCCTAAAACAACCCAAAGCCCATCAGCGGAGCGCAGATACCCTGTGAGGCACAGAGTTCCTCCAAAGAGACTGAATCTTTGAAAATATATAAAGTATGATTTAGTTACTGCTAGTTGATTTTTGAGGTGATAAAGCATTAAGTGCAGCCTAAATTGTTAAATTCTTAGTGAAGGCCATAGAGGATTTATTTGCTGTTATTATGCATTTTTTCCTACTTATTAATTGCAGTAGAAATCTAAAAGAGGAGGAATGTAATAGAGTGGTTTGTTGCCCCTAGTGGTAGAAATACAGATATACCTGTTCTAGGTATAGTTCTTAGTAGGCCAACTTATTAGGTTGGGTTAGCCAGAAAAACTGTACTGAAGTAGCTGTTCTGCTCCTGCGTTCCACCATTAAAAGACTTCGTCTCCACATTTCCTCTGCTTGTTCTTTCCAACCCCAGAGTATCACATTCCCAATAACAGTATGTCTGGGAAAGAATATATTCTAAACTTTCTTATTCCGTTGGCTAAATTCCACATACATGCCTGTAAATTTGCTAAAAACAAACCCAACCTCACTGTTTTTAGAGTAAGATGTTTTTTGGACTCTTTAAGATTGTGCACCAACTCTAAAGCTATGAAACTTATAACCATAAGCGATGAATTTGATTTGTAATCTATTATTTATTTATTTTTTTCCTTCCTTTTAAATTATTTAATTTAAATACCCTTAAATTATATAATTTAAGGGTATTTAATTAAAATACTTGAACAGAAACATCGCTCTAATTTTACAGGTTAATAAAGTCGGTGAAGGAGGAGCCAAACTAAGAAGGAAAAGTTTAAAGAAGGAGACAAAATACTTGATAGATCTGGATTTATTTATGCTTAAATGTCTTTAAAATTTATGTAACTCAGTTTCAATTTCAGGAACTTTGTTCTCATATTGAATGAAACTTTTTCTCTTTCTGTAATTTACTCTCATGTTACAATTCATATATATCAGCAGAAACTGTTTGGATAAAAAAAAAGCTGTGAATGTGTCCAAAGTCTTCATTATATTCATATATGTATAAATATATTGAAGAATAATAACAATTTAAATTTCTTCTCACTCAGTTTTGAACAAAGTCAGAAGCTAAAATTATTGATTCTTAAGTTGCAAAACTGTTTTTTTGTGCATACATGTTTAATAAATGTGTTCCTGCTTCTTTAAATTGATTTGGTAAAAAATTAACAAGAAAAAGAAACACAAAACTTTTACAAACAATTGAGTTTTTAAAAAACATGCAGTCATCTATTAGAAAACTTTCACTGCATCAAGATATCAACTGTAACAGCTGAAGAAACCAATCTTGGTTCAACTGGAGCAGTGATCCCAACCCTGGTCCTCAGAGCCCAAAGTCCTGCAGGCTTTAGGACTTTCCCTGTAGCCACATAAATGATTCAATGATTAAAACTCCTCAGCAGAACCTGATGGCCTGCAGAGGAGCTGATGCAATCATTGCAATCAAGTTGTTAGAGCAAAGTCACATTCAAGTCATGGAGGATGTTGAACTCTGAGGATCAAGGTTGGGGATCTCTGAACTAGAACCGTCCTTAACCCTCACTGTGAGTTTAGTTCTTTTTGAAGGTCTGGTGATGTGTTCATCTTCTGCTTTGTTAAATAGAGACACCAACCAATAATTAGTGCGGCGATCAGAACGGCTACAATAATCAGAACGGCTCCAATAATCAGTCCAACATGTCTGTTTCTGCTTCCATCTTCTTTTCTTCCCTCCACGTTTTCTGTAAAACAGAATCAGAGCTGAAGGTCAGAATCCATTTCTCTTCATCTGCTGCTCTCAGACCAGCTGCTTTCTGCAGCAGCTTTAGAAAACAAACATCTGGTCTGACAGGTTCACTGCAGAACCAGAACCACATCTGGCCTTAAAGGGATATTCCCCCTTAGATTAGCCACAGCCCCCACAGAGACTCTAAAGACATTTTCACCTTTAAGAAGATTCACTGATCTGAACATTAAAACACTTTATGCAGCTTCCTTCTTTCACTGGAATATAGAAACCATGAAAACTCACCTGGAGGAGGCGCTACATCCAGGAAGACGATCCTGATCTGGTCAGAGGTCAACTTTACTGTCTTCCTGCCGGATGATTCTCTCTGGAAAACTCGACACTCGTATTTTCCCGAGTCGCTGGTCGTCACGTTGCTCAGAAGCAAAGACACGTCTCCGTCCTTCATCCGTCTGTCCTGCAGCTCCACCCGCTTCCTAAAAGATGGATGCTGGTTCTCTGGGTCAGGCTGCTCATCTCTGAACAGGAGGACATATTCTGGTTCCAGGTCCGGTCGGGTCCACTGCACAACCACAGCAGGTTTGATGTTGGGGAGTCGGCATGGCAGAGAGACGCTCTGTCCAGGAACAACTGAGATGATTTTAGAAACTACAGGACAGAGAAAACAGAGCAGAAAGGTCAGAGGTCAAAGTGAACCGGTCCACTTCCACAGCAGCAGCAGAGACCAAGGAGAGACACTGGACTCTGACCTGGACTGGAACAACAGATCTGGGGTCTCATGTATAAAACGGTGCTCAGTTTTCATACTAAAACGTAAAAATTTAGAAAAGTGCGGCGCACAAAAAATCCGGATGCCTAAAGCCGTGAGCACCTTTAATTATAAATCACAATTTGTTGGAAATAGAGAGCAGCTGCTGGTCGCCCTGTTAACATCCATAAATATATATGTAAATGAGTATAAATACCAGGAAGTCTGCCACCAGGTGAACCAGTAACCATGGCAACATCCTTGTTGTTGTAGCAGTATAAGTATTTATGATAATAACAATATATTTTATTTAAAAGGTGCTTTCAGGGCTCATAAGGTAGGCTCACAAAAATAAAAATAATACATTTTAAAGAAAGAAAAAATCCAAATAATAAAAAAGATAAAATAAAGAGATTGTGCAAATGCCTGAACAGCAAAACGTTCAGCCAGGATTTAAAGACAGACAGAGAGTCCATTGAGTGGGAATGTGGACGTTTATTCTGAATAGAGAAATTATATTTACAAGTTTATATTTACAGAATAGAGATGATTTCTGTCCATAAAGGTTCATTCACAAAGTGTTTGGCTTGACTGAAGGATGACTGCAGCTGGACCGGTACCGGTACCACACGGCTCCTTCTTTAAGTGTTGCTCAGAGCTCCAGGATGATCAGTCTGGATTAATCTAAACACTAATAAACTAATAAATTTAGACTTTGTTTTAACTCCTCATTTAACTTGTTTCATAACTTTACCCCATGAATTGAAATAAAAAAGTTTTTTCTACAAATCCTTAAGTTTGAGTTTCCCCTTAAGTACCGGTAATATCCCCATCTCTTTCAGAAAACAGGCTCTCTATGAGCTCAGGCTGAACTTTATTAGATGCCTTAAACATGATTTGAATAATTTTAAATTCCACCAGCTCTTCAAATTTAAGGATTCTAGATTTTAATACTAACGGGTTTGTTTGCTCATAATAACCAACATTATGGATGATTCTAGCGGCTCGTTTCTGTAGGATATTTAGTGGCTGTAAAGAGCTTTTGCAATAATTCCCCACACCTCTGAACAATATGTTAAATATGGCAAAATCAGAGAGTTATATAGAATAACTTTACATTATATTATTCTGTTATTCAGAACATGTCTAGCTTTAGCCAGGATTGATTTGCTCCTGCTTAGTTTATTCTGTAAATGTTTAATATGATATTTCCAACTGACTTTGTCATCTATTATTACACTGAGAAACTTATTAACATAAAGCCTGTCTAGAGTTACACCCTCTATCTGAACTTGAATTTTAGTATTTTTGTAGCAGTTTCCAAAAACCATGATTTTAGTCTTGTCCAGATTTAGTGATAATTTGTTATTGTCAAACCATTTCTTTAATTTACTGATTTCTATGGAAAGAAGTTGTAAGTTTTCACCAGAGACTAGAATATTTGTGTCGTCAGCAAATTACACAAATTTAATACATTAGACACTTTGCTTTATGTCGTTTATATACAAATTAAATAAAACTGGTCTCATTACTGACCCTTGAGGTACTCCACACAAAAAAGTAGTTCTGGACTGGACTACAATTTCTGGGTCCTCTAACCAGAGCTGGCCCGAGGTAATGGACCGAGAGGGTCAGAACCCTCATAGCTAAATATGTTTCTGATGATGATATATGCTGGCACAGAAACTGTAACTAATTTATCCCTTGAATCAATTAAATGCTTTAACTTCACAGTTTCACTTTAATAATGAAATAAAATTAAGATGTTGAACTTTTGTCTTCAGCAGTATTGTGATAGAATCACAGTTTTCATCTATTAGATCAGCTGACTTCCCAGGTGAATTTGATCTAGAATCACAACTCTATGTTGAGGTCAACTTACTGACCTCTAGTGCTTAGAGATGTGATCAAACATAAGCTTTAATAAAGAGAGGCTAAAACATTTCACTAAAAAACAGTTTCTATTTATACTCAACAAAGACCTAAAAAGTTAAAAGAAAGTTAAAAATAAATTTAAAAAAAACAAACTGACCAAATAACTCACCGTTGAGTTGGCACTTTTCCTTGTCGGAACGATCTTCAGTTTTCACGTCACACAGATACAGACCAGAGTCTTCAGTCCTCAGTCTGGACACGTGGAGTCTGATTCGTCCTTCTCTGAGGACGTCTTTGTCAATCTGGACTCGTCCTGAAAAATGTTCATCCTGAGAATCTGGAATCTCAACACCTTCACGGACCCGATAGAGAACTAGTTCTTTATGAGGAGCCACCAAGCTGCAGATGATGAACAGTTCCCTCCAGGATCCCTGAGTCTTGGTGGTGAAGGTCCACTCCAGAGTGATGCTGTGGTTCTCCTCTGCCTGATAGCTGCTCTGTGTCACATTCACTACAAATGTTGCTGCTGAGGAGACAGAGAGGGAAAGAGAGGAGCAGACACACTGAGAACTGGAACATGGGAGTCTTTCAGCTCCATCTAGAGAGCTTTCTGTCACAAAGACAAGATGGAGACTGACCACAGAGACATGAGCTGAGGATGAGGAGCAGCAGGATCCTGGAGATCATCTTCATCCTGAGAGAGGAAGAGGAGGAGAGGCAGCAGAACATCAGGAACATCATCACTAACAATATAAGGAACATCTGGACTCATAACTCAGCCTGACTTCATTTAGATCATACTTATCTCATGGCATAAACAAATAAAGATCAGTAGCTGTTCTATTACAGGATTTTATCAATCACAGCACAGATCATCTCTCTCCTCTAAAACATTTGCTGGTCTTTCTTTTTGTCTTCTTGTCGATGCATTCCTCCTCTGGGAGCCAGCAGGGTCAGCAGGGTCAGCAGAGTAACTGAGTAACGGTTTACATGAAGGCAATTCCTAACTCTCTACATTGATGACGTGAGAGACGGGGCCTCCCTTTCTGTCTCCTCTCCAGGGGCCTCATGTATAAAAGTGCTCAGTTTTCACAAGTTTCAAATGCTGACGGACGATTTAAAACATTTTCTCATAAAGCTTCAGATAAAAGTTTATGACGTCCAGATGAAGCACAAAATGGAGGATTATAAAATGTTTAGTTTTGGTTTAAAAAGTCATGAAGAGGGCGTGCCGTGGTGGCGTAGCGGTTAGCGTGACCCATATTTGGAGGCCTTGAGTCCTCAACGCGGCCGTCGTAGGTTCGACTCCCGGACCCGACGATATTTGCCGCATGTCTACCCCCCTCTCCTTCCCCGTTTCCTGTCATATAAGGGACACTAGAGCCCACAAAAGACCCCCTGGAGGGGTAAAAAATAAAAAAAAAAGTCATGCAGGAAACTGACGAGAAGCTGTTAATTATTATAAAACTGTTAAAAACTTGTTTGATCAAACTGAAACTAAACATCTTTGTTAACTGAGTGTTTCTGTAATAATCGCTGTTATACAGAAATGGACGTTTCTCTGCAAACATGATGCATAGAGAAGAAAATATTTAAATATTTAATAATTAAAAGCTGAAATGACCTTTGCACAGAAATATTCATGCAAAAAACAGCGCAGTCACGTAAAATAGGCCCGTATTACGAAAATAAACACATGGCGAGAAATTCAGCTTTATTTAATCTGTTTAGTCAAAAACTCTACAAAGTTTATACCATTGTTATTAATATAAAACATTTTATGTAATAACAAACTCCTACCACTGTTGTCACCATTGGTCCCTCCAAAACAATATTTTAAACACATAAAGTGAAACAGAATAAATTAATCTGAGTAACAGAATAACAGATCATTGTTTCTGGTTGTTGTCCAGAAATCATTTGGAAATGATTTAAAACATGAATCTGAAGCAAAACAATAAACGGCTCAAAGTCATAATTATTACAATCTAATAAGTCAAACAGAACAAGTTCAAACAAATCTGTTCTTTGTCAAAAAGTTTGGTTTCTATTCTCCTTTTCTTCCTAAACCAAATAATCAATATTATAATTAGAGCCATTGCTACGGTGGCCCTGAGGTGCAAACCACTTCAACAAATTCAAAAACACAACAACATTAACAAAATGGAGACCTGAGAAATCGCTGATTGGATAATAGGCATTAATACGTTTACGCTGAGTCCTGATGATGTCGCCGTCATCTTGAAAGCGGCAGAGCAGAAAACCTGCTGCTTGAACTAGTTTCAACGGTTTTACAGTACAAAGTGGATCCACTGCCTTTACCTTTCACAGGTCTAATATGTGGAAATAGCAGATTGTTGAACCTTCCTGCATTAAGCCTTTTATTGTTTAATATGAAGTCAGATTTCCATTAAGTCAGTTTTGAGCAAAATAAATGACATCATGATTCAGAGATTTCATTTTCATCTACATGTTTTTAATGCTGCAGTCATTCTATGTACCTAAAACCTTTTTTCCAGCTCAACAATAAATGATTTCTCACTGCACTGAGCAACTTATTTAACCTGATTCCTTCTTTAACTATCATGTTTATGGTTCAAAGTTCAGTTTGGCTCATCTTAAAATCTCCACCATATTCTTCAGCAGATCATCTCAATAAATGATATAAAATCTGTGTTTCTGTTATTGTCTGTGGTTCTGAAACAGATTCTCTAAACGTCTGTCAGAAACCAGAAAGTCGAATTATTATTTTAAATACATCTCTGATAAACAATAGAAATCAGATTTTTATCATTTTAACAAGTTCTAGTTTGTCAACAACACTAATGATTATCAAGCCGTTAAATATTTTAACAGAGTTCATCTTAAAAGAGTCAGAATAAAAACTGACCAACAATAAACCAGAAGAGACTGACTCACCTGTAACCTGTTGGATAAAACCTGTGGAGTATTAAGATATTTCCAATTGTGCTCTTTGCTGTTCACTGGAAAGTTTCTGGGCCCCACATGGGTTTATGTGTGGCCCAGTAGGTGGAATCACAGTAAAGACAGAACAAGTGTGGAGATCTAATAGGATACTTTCATTTAGTGCTCAGACCCTTCAGGCTACATTCCTGTACTTGTTTCTTCTTGTCTCTGGTTAATAAAACAGCCTCGTTCATCACACACAACGTTCCAGCTTTTCATGTTAAATCCACTTCCTGGACTATTTTTATCTTTGTCGATTTTCTTCCACTATTCATTATTTTTACACAATTTCTAAACACATTTTCAGCCACTAAAGCAGATTTTCCACTTTGATTTTAATATGAACCACTGAAGGTGAACATGATTAAAGCCCAGATGTCAGAAATTAAACAGAAATAACTTCAATCTAATGATGTGAAAAATAACCAGTTAATGGTGCAAACAGGTTTAGAAGATTCAAATCAATAACAAACAGAAATCATCCAAATAAAGGAGAATAATAGATGATGGATTATTAATCCAGCCATAATTCACAAAGGACTGAAATAAAAATGAAAAATCTTCCATTAGTCATGTAAAATTTAACTGATACAAAAAATAGAGATAAAACATATAAAAATTTAATAATAATAGAAAACAAAATAATGCTGTAGCAAATTAAAGAGAATATTTAATAAGATAAAATAAACCTGAGTAAAATGAACACTTATTAAAGAGAATTACAGAAGTCCATGTAAAAGTCCAGCATGGCTGCTGCTACTTCAATCAATAACACATTTATCTGATCCTCTATTTTATTTTAAATATAGAAATGTTCTGTTCCTCTTTCACACTGACGATGTGACTCAGTTTAATTATTCAAGCTGAAACAAAAACAAAAACATCCCCCGTCTGCAGTTAAGTTGACGGTTAAGTTTGTGCCCCAAGGTGAAACATGACTGTTCATGTTGGCTGTGGACGGAGTCTTGTCTAAACCTAAAACTTCCTTATTGCTCAGAGGAAAAACAAACCTTCTGCCTCCTCTTATTCTTTCCTCCAGGTTGAGCTGCTCAGGTCACAGCAGAGGTTCCCAAAGATTTTCAGGGCTCCTCTATGGATTACAATAAAATCCCCCCAAAAGAGAAAAGAAAAATCAACTGGTCTCACACATCGTTCAACCAGACATAAACCTAAACACGTACATTACAGACCAAAAGTTTGGACACACCTTCTAATTCAATGGGTTTTCTTTATTTTCATGACTATTTATAAGGCAAGAAATCCCACTTATTAACCTGACAGGGCAGGTTGACCTATGAAGTGAAAACCATTTCAGGTGACTAAATCTTGAAGCTCATCAAGAAAATGCAGAGTGTGTGCAAAGCAGTAATCACAGCAAAAGGTTGCTACTTTGAAGAAACTAGAATATAAGGGGTATTTTCAGTTGTTTTACACTTTTTTGTTTAGTGCATATTTCCACATGTGTTATTAATAGTTTTGATGCCTTCAGTGTGAATCTACAATGTCAATAGTCATGAAAATAAAGGAAACTCATTGAACTAAAAGGTGTGTCCAAACTTTTGGTCTGTACTGTATTTTGTTTTCAAACTCCACTGAAGTTTATTTCATACTTCAGGTTGCAACAAAACAAACTATAAACCATCTTTACAGTCAAACACTTTTGTGTAACTGTTTTAATTTGTTCATTCATCCATACAGCTTCCACTCTCCCTCCTCAGTGGATGGAGTCGCTTTTTCAAAACCAAAATGTTACCAGTTCTGAGGACAAGAATGTCAAGAAAAGTAATCTAACTATCCAATAAAAAGTCAAGCAGAGGGCGTGCCGTGGTGGCGTAGTGCAGTGGTCCCCAACCACCGGGCCGCGGACCGGTACCGGGCCACGCAAGAAATAATGAATTACTTCCGGATCTTTTATTTTGAACATCTTAAACCGGATTTTACCGGTTACGTCTTGCGCGTCAAAATTGAGCCAACTTGCAGCAGAATGAGTAACAAAACAACATCGGAGTACAGTGAACCCTCGCTATATCACGGTTCACCTTTCACGTCTCGCTGCTTCATGGATTTGCATCGTGCATTGTGTTCTGCATTCTGATTGGCTAAACAGTCTCTCCGCTTCTTCTCTACCTGTGTGTTAACAACGTTGCGGTTTAATATGTACACATACGTAAAACAGTTTGCCAAATTTAAGATAATCGATGGTGGCATGTCGGTTTATAAGAATCTTTTTGCCCAGGAGAAAAAAGAGCGACAACAACTACCGATAACTATGTTTTCTCTCGAAAAAACACACCTGCACCGCGAGGTTTAGAAGAAAAAAAAAACCGTTACAGAGCGGAGTCAGGATGCAGCGGCTCAGTCAGAAGAGCAGTGAAATACACGTGAGTCACTATTTGTCCTACTGTACTTTGTTTTGTTTTTTTTCATAATCATTTTTTATTTTCTCCCATTCTAATCCAATAACTCAGGTCGCGGTGGGGCGGCACTGATCTCCGCAATTCGGGCACGGGAATCCGCTTTCAGTTCATATTAAAATTATTATTTTACAGTACAGTAGTTATTTGTAAAAAAAAAAAAAAAAAATGTTTACACAGTACTTTTTATTTGTTAAACAAATGTTTGGGCCTGTAAAAAGGTTTTGTTCTTTGGTTTCAATGTATTATGGAGTATTACTCAATACTTAAACCAAATATGGCTTCTAGCCATATTTGGTTTCATTTTTGTACAACGGCTCCTTCCTCCTCCAGTTATAAATAGAAGCTGAACTTTAAGGTTTGTTTTGCTTCAGATTCTGATGTTTTTTCTCTCCTCAAAACCATCACATCATCCAAGTGATCGAATTAAAAACTAAAGATCAGATCCTAAATATTCCCTTTCTAGTTAATATTAGCTTCCTACAGATTGTTGCATTAGTACTGAAGATGAAACATTGCAGAGATGGAGGATTAAAATGTTGCTTTAAGGTCAGAAACTAAAAGGATCAAAACATTTTATTGAAGATATTCTGTTTCTGAGCTTTGTTTAGACAGATCTGTGTTTTCAGGCAGACAGGAAGTTGAGGAGATCATCTTGGAAAAACCAGGTGTTTGTGTTTTTATAGCTAACTGGTTAAAAGGCCTGTTGTTGTTTTATGTTTTATTAAAGTTTTGAACTGAATTAGCCTTGCAGTCGACAAAATCACCTCAATGAGATTCAGATTAAAAGAGAGATTCAAGTATAAATTCAAAAATACTTTATTGGTCCGAAAGGGCAATTAAATAGATAACATAAATTAAACAAATAAATTTCTAATCATAATTTCCACCATGATCTTCACCCATCAGAGAAACCAGTTTTATTCTTTCTCTCTGCTGGTGAAAGCAGTGATTTTATTTGCCTTCAGTTGTCACATTGTTTTCTTTTTATAAACATGCTTATGGAAAATAATATGTTTAAACAATGCAGACTCTATTAAAGGCTTGTCATGACATAAAATAATTTTATTCATTTCCTTCTGTGCAGCCACTACTACTGGTTCTGAAGCTACAACTCAGTTTTAAGGTTTCCAGCCTTTCACTGTGTGACTCCATGTTTCTGCCTGCAGGCTGTAGGTGTTTTTAGCAGTAAATCACTTTGTTCATCTGAAATCATCAGTGGTTTCTCTGTTCTTACAGAAGTAAATCATTCTTTAACTCAGTCTCTCTTTGACTAAACAGCTTCACCTTGTTAGATGCATTTTGTTCTGCAGGTATTTGTTTAGAAAGTTGTTAATGTTGGAGGATTCTGGTTTCCTCTGCACACCCAGCCTGACCTTTGACCTGCATGAGGCTGGATTTTGCTGCTGTTCTGCAGCTGGTCGTCTGAATATCTGGTGAGGACGGGTTCTTGGTTCTGATCCAGAATCTGAGGATCATGTTACCTGATCTGAATTCAACCTGAAGTGAAGATCACAGAGTGAAGCATCAGGATGAAGCTGCTGATCAACTGATCAGATCAATATTCAATAATCACGTCGTAAAGCTGTCAGAAATAAACACATTTCATTAAAGGAAACATTTCTAAATCTGTGTTTTCACATCAGAACTGAATGTTCAAATTCGACTTTTCATTTGTTCATATTTGATGATGTCAGCAGAACATTTATAGTTCTGACATCCCTGTTCTCTGATATCAGATTTTTCCAATAATTAAGTGATTTTTATAATATTTGTTGAAATTATTTTTACAATGTGGTATTAAAATAATAAAAAATGTTTTCATCAATTTCCAAAATGTTTCATTCAGTAAAGAGTCTGCAGAGTTCAGACTTTGAGTTTGTGCTGATTATGGGAATACATGTTCTCTGATTGAAGAAGTTTGCCAAAATAATAATAAAAAGCTGTAATATTATATTTTAATAAAGAAAAAAACATGGAACAATGTTCAGTTAATAAACGTGAAAAGCCACAAACAAGCTGTTTTATCTCTGCTGGTGCTGATCTATAGGAGGGAAGCTGACATTCCTAAAACATAGTATGATATGGTGACACATTTCAATGCTGGTTCTGACATTTGTCCTGGTTCTGCTTTATCATTTTAACCAGTATGGAGATAGTCTTTGGTTTATATAAATCATTTCCATTTATAAAACGTCCACTGAAGCCATTTGATCTTCATTTTGCTGAAAACTCCTAAATAAAAGATTCTGATTGTAAACTGGAGCCATCAGAAGATTTAAAATCAGAGTTAAATCCAGAAGTCTTTGCTCTTCTCAGCTTCCTTTAAAATAAAACATTTCTGTTGGCTGGACCAAAATCTGCCATTTCTTATCTGGACCAGAGTTTTTCTCTGGACAACAAATACCACTTAATATCAGCTGCATGTTTTTCTTTACCAAAATAAAGAAACTGATGCATCCTGACTTTCTGTTGTTGCATCACTCAAACGTGTCAGAGCTTGTTTCTGTCGTTTCTTGTTTAGGTCCAAGGTTATGCTGTTGGTAGATCTATTGTTATTATTTACTTTGACTAGACCCTTCTCCTGGTCAGTCAGCCTCCTGCTGTGATTAACAAGCTGCTGTGGTTGATCTGATTGTTTGGTGAAGGAGTGAAACAGTTTTCAAAACAAAATTAATGTTTATATTTTAACTTTTATATGAAGTCCACTCGGAGAATATTTATGTTATTTTTATGAGTAAAGAAAACGCTCCTTTTTGAAACCAGAAAACTCTCCATGAGTGCTTTGTATTTTGAGTGAGTCGAAAACATCCTGAGAATCTCTGGGATTTTTTTTCCTGGATGTTAATATGATACAAGATCAGTCAACACATTCACTGATCCATCTGGGAACTGTGCCAGAAATATGTGCTTAGACTTGCCCTTTGACTTCCGCTGCATTGTGCACAACCACAACTTGTCTCAAACTAAAATGTGGAAAAACACAAAACTGAAAGCAAAAATGTTTTAAGATGAAAATGTTTCTTGCTCTGGTCTCTTCCCTCTCTGTCTCCAGCGTTCATCAGGAGACACTCAGGGTATGAAAAGTGTTGGTTCTGATCCAACGAAGCTTCAACATCTTATAAAACAAAAACATTAATATCCAACAACAAAAAGAAGCCAAATGATTTACAAATAAAAATATATCAGAACTTCTCAATTTCAATATCAAAACTGTCTTTTTTAAATCTTTCATCAAAACTTCGCTAATATGTCTCTTTTATTTAGAAACAATTTCTGATTATGTTGTTGTGTTTACTTGTCACCACCAGAGGGCGCAGTAACAACTGTAACCCATATAATGCTGGTTCAATGGAGCTCAGCAGTGTTGAGGACAAAGTCCATCAGTTTCTGGATCAACGTGAATGAACGACTTTCATCATGGAGCATCAGATAAAGTTTTTGGATCTTTATGGACTTTTACCGAAGTGACATCAGAACCAGAGGAAAGTATTTAATGGTCACCATGGAAACTGGAGGAATAAATAAACCACTGATTTGATATAAATGGTGAATGGCCGCCAATGTTTGCAGCTGTCATCTCTTCATGCCGTCTGGTTGGCCTTGGACTGATGAAGTTTGGGAATGCACCTTTAATTTCAGATCTGCTGTTCATCTGATATTACCTGTAGCTGCAAACTGCACCAGAGGTTGGAGTGATGATGACTTTCCACTGATTCCTGCAGACTCCAGTGGACCAAAGTGTCTGACCTCCTTTGAGTTTCATGACTTTGAACCTGGAGATCATTCTGGCAGGAAGCTGCGGTACGTTTGACACAAAACCAGAGCTGAGATGAACAAACCGCCTTTCTGCCAGTACAGCAGCTCAGGATGGAGATAACAGCTCTCTGCGCCGTCGTTGGTGAGTAAAAATCAGCTATAATTTACTTTAAAGACTTTTTAAAGTAACAAGATGGTTTATTTCTGAACCATCTTGTGTTTTATTGATTCTTACTCACTTTTCAGGTTTAGATTTATTTATTTTTCCTTTTAATCCAGAATAAACTTTAGTAAAACATTTCTCTCAAGTCAAGGTCTAACCTAACCGTAACTAAAATACAACAAAAACAAGAATGTTTTTCATGAAAACCATGTTCTGCTCAATAATTACTTTATTGTGGGGAAACGTTTTACTGCTCCTCCAGATCAGATCATTTCCTGCTTTGGTGTTAGCATTGATCGCTATAGATTCATCAGGTCGGATCGATTATTTATGATGAGCAACAGTAACCAACTCCCAGCTGCATCAACTCATCTTCTTTAGTTGTTCAACAGCAAAACTGCTGAGAAAATACAAATAAATGTGATTCTGTTTTAAATAACCTCAACTAAAGCGTTTGATCAATAACTTAAATAGGATTAATGTTTTTTTTCTGATGTAAATCAATCATAAACAGATTCTAAAGAACATTTTCTCGTCTTTGCAGTTTGTCTGAGACTCTTTCCCAGCAGATCCCAGTTCTTCCAGTATGAATCTTTGACTCTGAGCTGTGAGGGAAACTCGTCTGAGTTTAGAGTCAGAAGAATTACATCACAACAAACAACTGAACTCTGTCTCCAGTATTCAACTCACATTGATAAAACTGAATGCTTCTTTTCTGAGCTGTATGAACACGACTCAGGAGTTTACTGGTGTGAATCTGCAGCAGGAGAACGCAGCGACGCCGTTAACATCAGTGTAACAGGTGGGATAAAACTCTAACACTCAGACTGACTCAGTGTGACGAGAGACGACCTGTTTGTGGTCTGGCAGAGAGAAAAGTCTTAGAAACACCAAACAGGATGTAGATAAAAACTTGGTGAAGTCAAACATTTGAGGTTTAGTTTCTCAAACTTCTCTGTAGTCTTAGATTACAGAAATATTAAAATCGGAGTTTGATCTTCTCAGCTTGTTTCTTCTCATGAATCAGAGCAACACTGAATGCAACAAATATCTAAAAATGTTTGCATGAAGGCAACGCAGGTCTACAGTATGATGGAGTTTTAGGGCCATACTGAGAATAAAAAACAAAAAAATAAAATTATGAGAATAAAGTTATAATACTATCAGAATAAACTACAACTTTATTCTGGTAATTTTATTGTATTTCTTTTCTTAGCCCTGATACTCTGTCATACTAGAGAATATCACATTTATAATACAAAGATTAACTATGAAGATTTTCTCCCTCATGTTTCATGTAAAGGGAAAATATAAATCAGCTATTATTTGCAAGTATTTAATTTTAAAAAAAGGATTTATTGACTGATTTATTGATTGATTTATTGATTGTGATTGACGTTAAGGAGGACGGTTTTGATCCTGAATAGTTTCAGGAGAGAATCAAAGGAAAGTCTAAAACCAAGTCGTGTTCTCTGCTGTTTATGAGATTAAATCTGATATTCTGCTCAAACATCACAGGCTCGTGTGTAAAATGAGTAAAAATGTTCATAAAATGTTTCTTCACTTGAATCTCGTTGTTAAATATTCAACATTTTTGTTTCTCAGATGAACTTTTGATCCTGGAAGGACCTGAACATCCAGTTAGTGAAGGAGAAAATCTGACTCTTCACTGCAGATTCAGGCCACCATTATCCTCCGGTCTAACTCGTTTCTATAGAAACGGGGTTCTGGTCGGGAGCAGCTCTACGGGACGGTTCACCGTCAGGAGCGTTTCTAAATCTGATGAAGGATTTTACAAATGTAACGCCTCTGGAGTCGGAGAATCAGCCGAAACCTGGCTGGCAGTAAGAGGTGAGGAAGTCTCAACATGAAGTCTCTCTTATCAATCTATCAATAAATCAATAAATTAGGTTTATTTGTATAGCATATTTCATCAACGTGACATTTCAAAGTGCTTTACATCATGAAAAACCAACAAAAAACCAGTAACAGGCATTACTTATGTCTGATTGTGGCTTTAAGCTAAACTTCATGTTTTATTTATTATATTTATGCAAAGACAAGAGACAAAAATATAAATTATTATACTTTATATTATTGTAGAGCTGCCCGTTCATTTTAAAAAGAATTAACCCAACATTACCTTGTTTTATGATATTTCTTACTTACATTTGTAGCTTTATTGGTTTAGAATGATGTGAATCCAAGTCATCTGAAATAAATACGGAACAAATTGATTTCTATATTTGAGTTGTTTTGACGACTCTTCAGGTGACTTTAATTTTAAAGTCCTCTCTCTATGTTTAAATGAACTGAAGAGAAACTGAATTACCTGGTTATTAATCCCCAGTTGAATGAGCCGTAACCATAAAAATCCATTTCATTCTGTATAAATTTGAACATCTTCCTTCAGAAGGAGTTGCGATCATTTCTAAAGTTCAGAGCATTTATGGTTTTCATTGAGGTTACAACCTGCCACCAGTTTACATAGAGCTGCCACAGTAAAAATACTCCTAAAAGTAAGTTTTTTTCAAAAACAAAGTTATTCAAGCAGATGTAACTGACTAAATGTAACTATTTACTGCCCAACTCTGCCCATATGTATGTAGGCCAGCTAACCTGCTCTGCTTTCCTCTTGAAGGACGCAGACCTCAGACGTTTACTGCTGCCTTCGCACACATTCTGCTTCCTGCTGCGGTCGGCTGTTTTCTGCTGATCATGATGTTGCTGCTCTGCGTTGGGAGAAACCACAAAGGTCAGTGTCTTTTCTAATAAACAAGAATTTCACATCCTGTTGCTTTTCGTTTGAGTGTTTCTGCTTGAACATGGAGGACCGTTCATGAAACGAGAGTAAAAAGCTCCATAACCTATAATTATTATTAAAGTTATTAAAAGATGGTTTCCTACAGCTGATTGTTTCCTTTTGAAGGTTGGCTTTTTTTTCCTGAGATATATAGAAAAACAAATTTTTAAAACAGATAACTGGTAACAAGGTGTTATATTCTGCATAAAGAACTCTGCTGAAAACATCAATATAATTAATTATAAACTGCTGCATTTCAGAGCTACAAACTTAAATCTGCAATATTTGCTCTTAATTATAATAAAAAGTTTTTTAGTCATCAGTTTCTTATTCATCTTCAGTTGATTAAATTAAGAGTTTAATATCTTCAACATAAAACATAAACTTCAATGACTTTTTTTTTGCTAATTTAATGACTTAAATTAGATTTGGCTCAGCAACTTTTCTTCTGTTTTTATCTGTTTGAATGAAATTAAATTTCAATTTGGTTTCTGAAGATCATCTCTAACGTTCCCAGTTGAGGAATAACAAACCTCCTGTTGGCTGCTTGATACTCAAGATGAACTTTTACCTTAAAATAAAGAGTTGAATATGTTGAACATAAAAAATAAAACTTCACTAACATTTTGTAAGTTGATGTTCTTATTCAGGAAATTTTTGTCTGATTCAATACGAGTTTGATCTGAAGCATTTCAGTGCAATAAAGCAAAAACAGAAGAAATCTATGAGGGAGTGAATAAACTTTTTAATTTTTTCTCGTATCTTATTTCTTATTTCTGCAGGGTCAGTGGACAGCGTTGTGTCCTACACCGTCAGCGTCACACAGGAAGGAAAAACTCACCGAATCACAGGTGAATCAGTTAAAAGGTTCCTCTATCACTCTGTGTTGATATGAGTTAAATGGTGTAAATTGATCCGCTTTTTGGAAAATTACTGACGATAAACAACAATTTAAAAAAACAGAACCTGAATGCATCATAAACCAGAACAGTTGCAGCTGAGGGGTTGAAAACTATTCAGTATGAAGTAATTTTCTCTTCTGTCTAGTAACAAACTGCGCCGACGCGTTTACGTGGTTTTGTCGACTGTTTTTAATGCAGGAAAAACCAGTGTTGTATAGTAACGAAGTAAAAATACTTCACTACTTTACTTAAGTATATTTTGGAGTACTTCATACTTTCCTCGAGTATGAAAATTTTTGATGACTTTCACTTTTACTTCACTACATTTCCGAACTTAATTGCGTACTTTTACTCCGATACATTTTCAATGTGTGGTTTAGTTACTCGTTACAAAAAAGGAGAGAGAGAAACGAAGTGTTTTGATCCCACCTACTGATTAGCAAGTAGCAAGCAGGCTACCGAACAAAGTCCGTAGCCTACTAGCCTGGGCTTGTTCATCACCTCCAATAGGAAACACCTGTTTCGCTTCTCCCATTAAACACAAAGCAAGTCTCGCAATCAGCAGCAGCCACATGGAGGAGGAGACGGAGACCACAACGACTGCAACTACGTCGGACACGGCTCCAGGGGAACCACCAGCTGGTGATAGGGTGACCAGACGTCCTCTTTTTCCCGGACATGTCCTACTTTTCAGACCTAAAAAGATGTCCGGGGGGAATTTAAAAATTGTCCGGGATTTTGGTCAATTGCCTCAAAACACATTACATAGCTTACAGTGCATTATAGGGCACGGCGCTGCGTGTCACGTAATCCCTGAGCCGCCTCAGTGGGCAGCACCCCCCCACCGCTCCAAAGTTTTCTGGGGTTTTTTTTCTTTTGCATAATGACCAGTTGTGTGCACCACCTATTGACTGATTCACTGATTTGTGAAGTAGAGTAATCATAACAGCTCTTTTTCTTCATGTTGGCCGCATTTTCTGTACTATTTATTTTTCTCATTTTCAGCACTGACCTTACTTGAAGGGAAAACTTAAGGCTTACAAAAACTTTGTATTTTCTGTCCTGGAGGGTATACTAAGAAGCTGGTTCAGTTGTAAAGCAGGTTAAGTTAACCTTGTGCTATAGGTAAAGCACCTAATTTTCTTAACTAAATGATGCCTGCAGGTATATCTATTAGCAGGTTTAATTTTGCCTGCACTTGGTTGTGTACATTATTTTAAGTGTATTTGACAAGTTTACCAAAATATAAAAAATGTCATTCAAACTGCATTTGCTTTGTTTTACTTTTTACTTGTACTTTTCATTACATTACTTGAGTACATCCATTTTTACAGTACTTTCCATACTTAAGTACAAGAAGTTTCAGATACTTTAAGACTTTTACTCAAGTAACATTTCAGTCAGTGACTTGGACTTTTACCAAAGTCGTATTTTGGAGAGGTACTTATACTTTTACTTGACTCTGAGATTTCAGTACTTTATACAACACTGGGAAAAACTTGGCCAGGTTAAAAATACCAGCGACCATCACCATGGTAACAGGAAGAAACTACAAGCAGCAGTAAAGTCATAAAAAGAAATAAAACAAGACAAATTTATTTTTTCTTTGCTTAGTTAATTTTACAAACACAAAAATTTAAAAAATAACATAAAATTCCTACTTTAGCAAATAAGAGAGCATTTGGTGACAGAGAGACAGTCAGATAGATCATTTTCAAGCATAATTGCTGGAGAAACTATACTGTTGAGAAGTCCAGTGATTTTTTTTTCTTGATGATGATGTTCTTCCAGAGCCTCAGAACGAACCAGTTCTAGGACGGGTTCGGTACGTCAGAGACAGACAGACGGAAGGACGGCTCAGGACTCAGGACCATCAGTCCAGACTCGAGACTGAAAACCCCAGAGGCTCTTTATGAAAAGACCTGGATAAGAAGGCTGGTGGAGGCTTCTGGTGGGTTAGAGGATCTAATAAAGACTTCCTGTTTCTCCCAGCTGTGATCTGAGAGCTTTCTTAGAAATCTGACACTTGTTTCTTTGAGATGCTTCTGTAACTGGTTACATTCAAGTACATGCTTCATTTTAAGGTGGTAAAACATAATGCTAGTATTTCCTCTCTTCCACACACTTTGCAGATCACATTTTTCTCCTCCTGGTTTTACTGTTTAAGCGACGGGGTAATTTAAAGCCCAGACGTTGTTAACTCTGTACATGGAGCTGCGAGGTCGCAGTGTGCTGCACTTTTACACACTTTTACTGTGTGGCTTCAGAAAGACCGCCATCCAATCACCCCGCAACACAGAAAAAAGTCGATAAATATTTACAGGCAAAAAAAACAAAAAACTTCTCAGATTTAATTATGACTTAATAAACTTTATCTCTGCATCATTCCCTTCAAATGAACAGAAATATTTATTTTTGTCCTGAATCTCAAACTCAAGCAGAAAATAATAATTTTAAAAAATTACATTCAGATTCAAATTTAGACCAAAGTATTTCATTTGTAACCTACCAGCAAATATATTGCATTCAGTAACAGCCAACATGAATCCACTAACCAAAATCATCGAAGTAAAACTATAAGTACAATAAACATACAATAACTCTAAAAGCATTCAAATTCATTTTTCAATTAAGAAACAATTAATATGGAAACAATCTTACGTAAAAAGAAACATTTAGATGGAAAGGTAAAACTACCAGAACAAGATGATTTCTTATTTGAAATGATTTTTTTAACAAAGCTGCTACATTTTCTAAATGTCATCCAGCTATAAATACTCCACTTCCGAACAGCAAGTCACTGAGAAAATTCAAAGGTTCAAATTATGCCGTCATGTGCTCTGTGCTCCCTCATATGAACAGATGAGTGAAACTTTATAAACATGTCACACGAGAGGAAGACCTCTCACCTGTGTGAGATCTCAGGTGACGGAGTAATCTAGATTCAAACCGGAAAGTTTTTCCACAAGTCACAAGAAAAAGACTTCTCACCTGTGCGAGTCTGAAAGTGTGCAGAAAGATTAGATTTTTGACAGAAACCTTTAACACAAATCACACATGACTCACCTTGTGAATTTTAAAGTGTACAGAAAGATTAGATTTTCGAGAGAAACTTTTCCCACAGACTACGCATGAAAATGGCTTCTCACCCGTATGACTCTTCATATGACAGGTTAAATAACTTTGGCAACTAAAATGTTTTCCACAGCTCACACATGTATAAGGCTTCACACCTGTGTGAATTCTCATATGACGAATTAAAGTGGCTCTTTGCTTGTATTTTATTCCACAACTTGGACATGAAAAAGGTTTCTCACCTGTGTGAATCCTCATGTGAATATTTAAATCAGATTTGTAAGCAAAATGTTTTCCACAACTCGCACATGAATAACGCTCCATGTGATTTTTCATGTGTCGAGCCACAGAATTTTTTTGAGAAAAGGTTTTATCGCAAATTTTACAAGAATATAATTTTGGGTCAGTGCGAGGTTTCTTGGGTGTATTTTGTTTTGAACTGCAAGTTTTACTTTTCGGCTGTTTGGTTTTCTGACATCTCTCCTTTTGTTTCTGTTCTTCATCTCTCTTTTTTCCTGGGTCTTCAGAATTGCTCCCTTCCTGATCCTGGTTCTCATCCTCGGCAGAGTCATGAGAGATGAGTTGGTTCCTCTGTGGTTCTGTTTCATTGTGGATTATTTGCACATTAGAAGGATTCACCAAAATGTGATAAGTTTCCTGTTTCAGCACAAGATGCTCTTCATCCTGACTGATGCAGAGTTGCTTCTCTTCATCTTTGAACTGTTGATGTTCTGGTTCCTCTTGTTCCTGTTTTATCTGCACAGGTTCTGGTTCCTCTTGTTCCAGTTTTATCTGCAGAGGTTCTGGTTCTTGCTCCTTTTTTATCTGCAGATGTTCTGGTTCTTCTTGCTCCCGTTTTATCTGCACAGGTTCTGGTTCTTCTTGCTCCTGTTTTATCTGCAGAGGTTCAGGTTCTCGTTCATGTTTTATCTGCACAGGTTCTGGTTCTTCTTGCTCCTGTTTTATCTGCAGAGGTTCAGGTTCTCGTTCGTGTTTTATCTGCAGAGGTTCTTTTTCCTCTTGATTTAAAGTGGAGTTTTCCTCTTGGTTGCTGGGCTCATTGAGAATCTCTTCCTCTTTCCACAGATCTGGACAAAAAAAAAAAGCTTTGAAATGTCAGTCAAAGATCAAAAACTTCATCTAAACATGATTTTCTTGGATTATTTTAAAACTAATAAGTATGAAAAGTTAACTCAGCTAGATGAATCAAAATTTGATATTACAAACTTCTGGTTGAGAAAACAAGATCATGATAGTTGAACCAGTGTCTCCTGAATCCAAAAATCTCCTTCCTCTGTGTAGATACAGAATACACATCACATAAAATAGTAATATTCTTTATTTAGTTTGTATTTTAGTATTTGAAATTTGCACGACTTTATACTTCTGCCTCTTGGATTACATCATTTTTAAATATTAATGTTACACTTGCCATTATTATTATTATTTCCAGGTATGTTATCGGTTATTATCCGCATTTGAAGTAACTATCAGTAGTTATTGTTCATTCCAAATAATAATGAACAATAACATTATTAATGCACATTATATTATTAATATGCACATTAATGTGCATATTAATGCACATTATTGTGCAACAATATGCATTATTGCATTTAATTCACAAAATTAAAATTTAGCTAATTTTGTTAAAAAACAAAAAGTAATTAAATTTTGTTAATTAACAAAAAACAAATGGACGGACGGACGGATGGATGGATGATATCTCAGATTTGTCTAGTCCAGGTTGATGAGTCTAGTTTTTGTACTACAGCAGATTAAACATTTCTATGTAGTGATTTTTAAAGACATATTCACAAGTTGTTTAAGTATGCAAATATGTTTTGCACCATTTGCTTTGGATCATGTGGGACAAAACCGTAATTTTTTTCAAAAGTTTGATTCAAAGACTACAATTTGTGTCTTAAGAATTTGAAGAAGTGTGTAACTGCTGTTTTGTATTTATGGGTAGCTGAAAGAAAATCTACAATTACAAAACTCCTAAACTTCAACTTCTCAGTTACAGGGCACAAATAGCTTTTCACCAAAATGCCTCCATATTCGACTCCCATGCAGGAGTTTTTATTGATTCTGGAGGTTTACAGATCAGCAACTTGGTGTTGGAAGCTGGTTTTTTTTTTCTTCTTTTTAGTTCATGGAGGTCCATCATCTTTGGAGCATTCCCAGTCAGATGTAAATCAACGACTCGCTCATCCCCCACCTGGTTCATTTGAGTCTGTTGTTTGGAAAAGAATGATGGGAATGCTCATGTAATTTCTTTTGAATGAGGCTCAAAAGAAATTTGTAGATTCTTTGAAGCTGAAACTGTAAGTTTCACCCTCAGTTCAGAGGGATTATTTTTCTTATTTTGGGAAAGATGGAGTCTTTCAATCTGTTTTCGACTGTTTATTCTCTCTGTCCAGAGCCTGGAAATCATTGGCGTCATTGTCTCCATCATTCATTTTGAGTCTATAGTTTTTAAACTGCATATCTATGGTTAAAATTGCATGAGTTTTAACATATTTAACATTAATGTATCAGTAAACACTTAAATTTGTTCTATATTTATACAGAGAAAATAAAATATACAGGAAAATAACATAGAAAAAACCGAAACAACGATAAATATAAGATTAAACATAAAACTAATCATTTTCAACACAAACTTTAAAAAGCTAAAGAAGCTACAAATCAGAAACTAATTTATTATCAAAGGTGAAAAGAATACACAAAAATTGTACTCAGGTAACAGTAGCACTACTTCAACATATTTTTACTTAAATAAGAGTAAAAAAAGTATTTGATGAAAAGTTTATTCAAACACAGAGTAACTGATCAAATTATCAATCATTTGATATTTAAAACGTACATAATCAGATGGACAAAATATAAAGTTAAATAAAAATGTTGAAAATTACAATAATTTATATAAGCAACAAACAAACAAATAAATAAATAAATAAGGCATAAAAAAGTGCAGGTCTTTTCCTATCTTCTCCCTGTATATTTTTAACATGTTTCTAACTCTAATCAGTAAAACATGAAGGTGTTTCGTACCTATCCGGTGTAAGATGATCTTCGGTATCCGGGTAAAATCCATCAGTCTGCGCTGATCCTCCATCTCTTCCTCCATCTTAACGTTGATTTCTTTCAACTCTGTGAATGTTTCTCCAGCAGGAGTTACCTGCTCGTTTATAAACTCTCTCTGAGGCGGAATTGAAGACATTTCTTTTACTGTAAACACTCAAATATTTAGCTAAACTTCAAACCCGTCCTCAGAAAAGCTAAGGCTATCCCGTGTGCTCTGTTTTTATCTTCCCCGTGTTTCACTGTGGCTGCACTGAAGAAACTGTGAACGATTCATAAGTTCCGCCATAACATACGGTTATATTCTGTAAATAAAAATATTGTTGAAATGTTCATTTAATACAAGACAAGTACAATAATTACTCATAGACTGATGCTTCCAAACATTTTATTTCTGTTTATTATGATGAATTTCTCACACACTACAACCAACCTTTACTGTCTGACTTCATTCAGTCATTGAAACATTTGATCCTGTTTAATAATCTGAAACAAAACATTTTGTGACTAAACATCTTGAACTAAAATCACTGAGATGGAAACAGAAACAAAAACCTGCAGCTTATTTATCTCCGCTGAGCTGCAGGGACATGTTTCTGTCACAAGATGGCAGCACTGTGACGTAATCATATAAAGTTGTGAGACGCCATTTTGGATGTGAATGGACTTTTACTGGAGTGAAATCTGAACCAGAGGAAAGCATTTAATGATTACCATGGCAACTGGAGGAATAAATAATACACTTATTAGATGGAAATGGTGAATGGTGGCCAATATTTGCAGGCGTCTCAGCAGCTGTCATCTCTTCATGAAGTCTGGTTGGCCTTGGACTGATGAAGTTTGGGAATGCACCTTTAATTTCAGATCTGCTGTTCATCTGATATTACCTGTAGCTGCAAACTGCACCAGAGTGATGATGACTTTCCACTGATTCCTGCAGACTCTAGTGGACCAAAGTGTTTGACCTATACTGAGTTTGAAAGCTTTGAACCTGGAGATCATTGTGGCTCGAAACTGCGGTACGTTTGACAAAACAACCAGAGCCGAGATGAAAAAAGCGTCTCTCAATACCTTACATCATCTTAACTAGATCAATGCTCACTGTTTGAGGAGCTATTTCACCAAATATCGTGTCACAAAGGGCAGAACTTCAAGTAGGTTAACCGTTACCATGGTAACTCCAAAGATATATATTTTTTTAAATATTTCTTTTTGGGGGAAGGAGCATTTTGTCTTTACATTATAAACTCACTACATTAAAAATGTTCATATATAAATTTATACAAAATTACACAATGTTTAGTTCATCAAGGAAAAACAAAATAGACAAATAGAATTGTGAACCAACAAAACCCAGTCTGAAATCTGCTACTGAATGAAAATAAAACTACTTAAACAAAACTTTACTATGTAGAGTCATTTTTACAAGGACAGAGATAATACACGTTTACACAAAAAGACAATTCTCAGACTTAACTATGACTGAATAAACCTCATGTCTGCATCGTTGCCATCAAATCAACAGAAATATTTATTTTTGTCCTGAATCTCAAACAGAAAATAAAAAAAATATGATATTCAGATTCAAATTTAGACAAACATATTCTTCCCAAGGGGCAATTCATTTGTAACCTACCAGCACATACTGTACATTCAGTAACAGCCAACATGTATCTGCTAACCAAAATCATCGAAGTAATACAAAATACAATGTTCTTAATAACTCCTAAAGCATTCAAATTCATTTTTCAATTAAGAAACAATTAATATGGAAACAATGTCACTTAAAAAGAAACATTTAGATGGAAAGGTAAAACTACCAGAACAAGATTTCTTATTTGAAATGATTTTTTAACAAAGCTGCTACATTTTCTAAATGTCATCCAGCTATAAATACTCCACTTCCAAACACCAAGTCACTGAGAAAATTCAAAGGTTCAAATTATGCCGTCATGTGCTCTGTGCTCCCTCATATGAACAGATGAGTGAAACTTTATAAACATGTCACACAAGAGGAAGGCCTCTCACCTGTGTGAGATCTCAGGTGACGGAGTAATCTAGATTCAAACCGGAAAGTTTTTCCACAAGTCACAAGAAAAAGACTTCTCACCTGTGTGAGTCTGAAAGTGTGCAGAAAGATTAGATTTTTGACAGAAACGTTTTCCACAGATTACACATGAAAAAGGCTTCTCACCCGTATGAATCCTCATATGAATATCTAAATAACTTTTGCAACTAAAATGTTTTCCACAGCTCACACATGTATATGGATTCTCACCCGTGTGAATTGTCATGTGACGACTTAAAGTGGCTCTTTGCCTGTATTTTTTTCTACAAGTTGGACATGTAAAAGGCTTCTCACCCGTATGAATCCTCATGTGAATATTTAAATCACATTTGTAACCAAAATGTTTTCCACAAGTCACACATGAATAACGCTTCTCACCTGTGTGAATTCTCATGTGACGAGTTAAAGTGCTTTTTTGACTGAATCCTTTTCTACAACTTGGACATGAAAAAGGCTTCTCATCCGTGTGAATCCTCATGTGATTCTTCAAAGTCTCCTTTAAAGGGTAATGTTTTCCACAGAGTGAACATGTGAACGGTTTTTCACCTGTGTGAATTCTCAAGTGATAAATTAAACCACTCTTGTAACTGTAACTTTTTCCACAGGTTGGACAAGAGAAAGGTTTCTCACCAGTGTGAATTTTCATGTGTTGAGTCACAGAATTTTTTTGAGAAAAAGTTTTATCGCAAATTTTACAAGAATATAATTTTGGGTCAGTGCGAGGTTTCTTGTGTGTATTTTGTTTTGGACTGCAAGTTTTACTTTTCGGCTGTTTGGTTTTCTGACATCTCTCCTTTTGTTTCTGTTCTTTGTCTCTCTTTTTTCCTGGGTCTTCAGAATTGCTTCCTTCCTGATCCTGGTTCTCATCCTCGGCAGAGCCATGAGAGATGAGTTGGTTCCTCTGTGGTTCTGTTTCATTGTGGATTATTTGCACATTAGAAGGAATCACCAAAATGTGATAAGTTTCCTGTTTCAGCACAAGCTGCTCTTCATCCTGACTGATGCAGAGTTGCTTCTCTTCCTCTTTGAACTGTTGATGTTCTGGTTCCTCTTGTTCCTGTTTTATCTGCAGAGGTTCTGGTTCTTGTTCGTGTTTTATCTGCAGAGGTTCTGGTTCCTCTTGATTTAAAGTGGAGTTTTCCTCTTGGTTGCTGGGCTCATTGAGAATCTCTTCCTCTTTCCACAGATCTGGACAAAAAAAAAAAGCTTTGAAATGTCAGTCAAAGATCAAAAACTTCATCTAAACATGATTTTCTTGGATTATTTTAAAACTAATAAGTATGAAAAATTAACTCAGCTAGATGAATCAAAATTTGATATTACAAACGTCTGGCTGAGAAAACAAGATCATGATAGTTGAACCAGTGTCTCCTGAATCCAAAAATCTCCTTCCTCTGTGTAGATACAGAATACACATCACATAAAATAGTAATATTCTTTATTTAGTTTGTATTTTAGTATTTGAAATTTGCACGACTTTATTCTTCTGCCTCTTGGATTACATCATTTTTAAATATTAATGTTACACTTGCCATTATTATTATTATTTCCAGGTATGTTATCGGTTATTATCGGCATTTGGAGTAACTATCAGTAGTTATTGTGCATTCCAAATAATAACCACTGTTAATTGTTTAATTTGAGTTCTTTATTTTAAATCTATTTTAACTAACAAGAACAAACATTTTTATTTTGGGGGATTGCTTTATGATATCTAAGATTTGTCTAGTCCAGGTTGATGAGTCTAGTTTTTGTACTACAGCAGATTAAACATTTCTATGTAGTGATTTTTAAAGACATATTCACAAGTTATTTAAGTATGCAAATATGTTTTGCCAGTCAGATGTAAATCAACAACTCGCTCATCCCCCACCTGGTTCATTTGAGTCTGTTGTTTGGAGAAGAATGATGGGAATGCTCGTGTAATTTCTTTTGAATGAGGTTCATAAGAAATTTGTAGATTCTTCGAAGCTGAAACTGTAAGTTTCACCCTCAGTTCAGAGGGATTATTTTTCTTTTTTCGGGGAAAGATGGAGTCTTTCAATCTGTTTTCGACTGATTATTCTCTCTGTCCAGAGCCTGGAAATCATTGGCATCATTGTCTCTATCATTCATTTTGAGTCTATAGTTTTTAAACTGCATATCTATGGTTAAAATTGCATGAGTTTTAACATATTTAACATTAATGTATCAGTAAACACTTAAATTTGTTCTATATTTATACAGAGAAAATAAAATATACAGGAAAATAACATAGAAAAAACCGAAACAACAATAAATATAAGATTAAACATAAAACTAATTATTTTCAACACAAACTTTAACCAGCTAAAGAAGCTACAGATCAGAAACTAATTTATTATCAAAGGTGAAAAGAATACACAAAAATTGTACTCAGGTAACAGTAGCACTACTTCAACATATTTTTACTTAAATAAGAGTAAAAAAAGTATTTGATGAAAAGTTTATTCAAGCACAGAGTAACTGATCAAATTATCAATCATTTGATATTTAAAAAGTACATAATCAGATGGACCAAAATATAAAGTTAAATAAAAATGTTGAAAATTACAATAATTTATATAAACAACAAAAAAATAAATAAATAAATAAATAAATAAGGCATAAAAAAGTGCAGGTCTTTTCCTATCTTCTCCCTTTCTATTTTTAACATGTTTCTAACTAATCAGTAAAACATGAAGGTGTTTCGTACCTATCCGGTGTAAGATGATCCTCGGTATCCGGGTAAAATCCATCAGTCTGCGCTGATCCTCCATCTCTTCCTCCATCTTAACGTTGATTTCTTTCCACTCTGTGAATGTTTCTCCAGCAGGAGTTACCTGCTCGTTGATAAACTCTCTCTGAGGCGGAACTGAAGACATTTTCACTGAAAACACTCAAATATTTAGCTAAACCTCAAACCCGTCCTCAGAAAACAGAACAAAAGCTAAGGCTATCCCGTGTGCTCTGTTTTTATCTTCCCCGTGTTTCACTGTGACTTCACTGAAGAAACTGTGAACGATTTATAAGTTCCGCTTTGAGTCACCTCTTTTAACACACAGTTATATTCTGTAAATGAAAATATTGTTGAGATTTATTTCTTTTTGTTACTCAATTAACCCTAATAAGACAGAGTACATGTAATCAAAGACTCAAAGACTGATTATTTAAAACTTTTTATTTCTGTTAATTATGATGAATTTCTCACACACTACAACCAACCTTTACTGTCTGACGTCATTCAGTCATTGAAACGTTTGATCCTGTTTAATCATCTGAACAAAACATTTTCTAACTGAACATCATAAACCTACATCACAGAAATGGAAACAGAAACAAAAACCTGCAGCTTATCTCCGCTGAGCTGCAGGAACATGTTTCTGTCACAAGATGGCAGCACTGTGACGTAATCATGAAAATCTGATTTGATTTAATTATGTTTCTGCCATGATGATTAGGAAACCTGACCTGGAGAGATGGATGAATGCAATTGATTTCTTTTTCTTTATTTTGAAATAAAGTATGTTTCTGATCAATCCAGAAAAAAGAAATATACATTTTTCTTTTACGAACATATTATTTTAAAATTACAATATTTAAATCCAGAAAAATTTTAACATTTAAAAGCACAGTAAAATTTATTAAAAACTTTTTTCTTATTCCACTAAGACAGTTTGCAGTTTGTTTCCTTTGTTTGGAGACTATGATATTGTTGTTATGGTGACTTTTCTCCACCAGAGGGCGCAGTGACGCCAGTAATCCATATAATGCTGGTTCAATGGAGCTCAGCAGTGTTGAGGACAAAGTCCATCAGTTTCTGGATCAACGTGAATGAACGACTTTCATCATGGAGCATCAGATAAAGTTGTGAGACACCATTTTGGATGTGAATGGACTTTTACTGGAGCGACATCTGAACCAAAAGAGTATTTAATGATCACCATGGAAACTGCAGGAAGAAATAATACACTTGTTTGATGTACATGGCTGCCAATATTTTCAGGCATCTCAGCAGCTGTCATCTCTTCATCACATCTGGTTGGCCTTGGACTGATGAAGTTTGGGAATGCACCTGTATCTCTCGATCCACTTTATTTAAATGTTTACAAGATAACGGCTAGCTAGCTATAACTAGCTAGCTTCAGTGCTATGTTTAGTCGTAGTTGTAGCAGTCAAATCCTTGCACTTCCAATCAACTGGGTACTGACAAAACAGTGAGGAAATATTTCTCCTGTTTCATATATTCTGGTGGACCTGAACCTTGTACCAAGCTTTAGTTATTTATTTTTTGGGAACACATCTTAGATGAAGACAACCAAGGTATTGTGTATCAAGCAGGATAAATCAACTGTCTTAAAGCCCTACTACATTTAGCTGTATATTAACTGGCATAAGCATCAGAATGTACACTGATTTTAACTGAATACCAATCAAAAATAGAATTACAAGATTTACAAAACAAATACAGAAATTAACTTAGCATTGGTTGAACTTTAACCTCAATTCCCACAATTCATGAACAAAGAATAGTGTCTCTGATAGGTATTTTGTTTACCTAAATACAAAGAAAGAACCACAGACAACATTTATGAGTTTTTAACCAAGCTTTTGCAGAAGGAGAAGACACAGCGAACTGCTCCTCTGAACAGCTCACCATGTGTTCTGAAACTCTGCCTTTTATTAACACAAAACAAAAGAAAGGGGGCTGGTGCTGATAAGATTAGGAGTCCAAAGGAACTAAAACAAATCAAACAAACGCAGTTTTATGACTAAGGAAAGACCATCTTTAAAGAACATGTTTTAAGGGTTATAGTAAAGTTAGCTCTGTCTCACACATATAATTAACCTATAAATGAAGAGCAAACTGGTAACTACTGATAAAACATAATTTTTCTAACAGTCTCTACCTTTAACTTTGGCTGGACTCACTTTACTCTCATGCTCTGAGCTACTTTATGAGTCAACAACTTAAACTGAATATTATTCAAACAAAAGCAAAATAAAACTCCTAAAATCCAGTTAGTAAGAAATCATGGCCTCCCCCCACAGGACATTCCCAGTGCAGGTTGGCACACTGCCAAATAAAACTCCAGTTTTGCTGTTATTTGCAAAACGGTGCACAGAAAGCCTAACACAGTGCTGCATACTGAGCAGATAAGAGGTACACTTCTTAAGAGTAGCTTTGGTGCGTTTTCACCGTGTGCTAGCAAGAAGGATAATAAAATACAAGTCAGCAATGACGACCGAAGCGCTGCCGTTAGCATCCATATTGTGTTTGAGGTAAACCGGAAGTCTGCCCCAAAACCAACCCGGAAGCAACGACCCCCAAACAAAGGTTCCGCTTCGCCACTACTGCTCCCATTCAAACCTCAAGAAAGCACTATAGATGCAGGCAGATTAACATCCCGTAATGCAAACTAAATATAACTTCTTCATTTTTGGAACAAAATACAATAAATTACACATGTAAATATTTAAAAATTATGAAACAACCAAAATTATGTGGTGGCATTTTTAGGTGCGCCACAGATAGTTAAGATTCAAATTATGCCATTATGTGCACTCTCATATGAACAGTTAAAGTGCGTTTCTGAATGAAACTTTTTCCACAAGTCACACAAGAGAAAGGCTTCTCACCCGTGTGAAACCTCATGTGATTCTTTAAACCGGCCTTAAAACGGTAATGTTTTTCACATAATGAACATGTGAACAGTTTTTCACCTGTGTGAATTCTCATGTGATTCTTTAAAGCGCCCTTTAAATGGTAATGTTTTTCACATAATGAACATGTGAACGGTTTTTCACCTGTGACAATTCTCAAGTGATGAATTAAACCCCTCTTGTGCCTGTAACTTTTTCTACAGACTGTACATGTGAAAGGTTTATTGTCGTTGTGAATTTTCATGTGGCTAGTCAAAGATGCGTTTTGAGAAAAAGTTTTATGGCAAATTTTACAAAAGTATCGTATTTGGCGAGCACGAGATTTCTTGCGTAGTTTTCGTTTTGAGCTGCAAGTTTTGGTTTTCTGACATCTCTCCTTTTGTTTCTGTTCTTCGTCTCTCTTTTTTCCTAGGTCTTCAGAATTTCTTCCTTCCTGATCCTGGTTCTCATCCTCAGCAGAGCCATGAGAGATGAGTTGGTCCCTCTGTGATTCTGTTTCATTGTGGAATATTTGTACATTAGATGGAATCACCAAATTGTCATCAGTCTCCTGTTTCAGCACAAGCTGCTCTTCATCCTGACTGATGCAGAGTTCCTTCTCTTCCTCTTTGAACTGTTGATGTTCTGGTTCTTCTTGTTCCTGTTTTATCTGCAGAGGTTCTGGTTCCTCTTGTTCTAAAGTGGAGTTTTCCTCTTGGTTGCTGGGCTCATTTAGAACCTCCTCCTCTTTCCACAGATCTGGACAAAAAGAAAAAACAAAAGCTTTGAAATGTCAGTCAATTTTAATCCATCGATGCATCTAAACATGATTTTTCTTGGATTATTATAAATTTTAAAACGTATAAGTATGAAAAATTAACTCAGCTAGATGAATCAAAATGTGATTTACGAACTTCTGGATGAGAAAACAAATTCATAATAGCTGATTATTGGCTGTCTCCCCCAGTGAATAATCCAGAAATCTCCTTCCTCTGTGTAGATACAGAATATACATCACATAAAATAGTAATATTCTTTATTTAGTTTTTATTTTAGTATTTGAAATTTGGACATGACCTTATATTTCTGCCTCTTGGATTACATCATTTTTAAATATTAATGTTGCACTCGCCGTTATTATCGGCATTTGGAGTAACTATCAGTTATTAGTATCTCTTAAAATAAGTTATTGTGCATTGCAAATAATAACCACTGTTAATTGTTTAACTTGAGTTATTTATTTTAAATCTATTTTAACTAACCGGAACAAACCTTATTATGTTTTTGGGGATTGTTTTATAATAAGAAGTGTGTAACTGCTGTTTTGTATTTATGGGTAACTGAAAGAAAATCTACCAATTACAAAACTCCTAATGGATTTTTTTTTTTTCTGGAACTTCAACTTCTCAGTTACAGGGCACAAATACATTTTCACCAAAATGCCTCCATATTCGACTCCCATGCAGGAGTCTTTGTTGTGGATGGGTCCATCCTCTTCAGAACATTCCCAGGAAATCAACGACCCGCTCATCCCCCACCTGGTTCATACGACTCTTGCTTGGAGTGGAATGATGGGAATACTCGTGTCATTTCTTTTGAATTTCTTTCAAAACAAATATGTAGATGCTTGGAAGCTGATATCGTAACCTTCCTCCTCATCTTCAGAGTTGTTTTGTTTTTTTGTTGTTGTTTTTGACAAAGATGGCGTCTTTTGCTCTCTTTCAGAACTGGCAAAAATTGTACTCAGGTAACAGTAGCACTACTTCAACATATTTTTACTTAAATAAGAATAAAAAGGTATTTGATGAAAAGTTTACTCAAGCACAGAGTAACTGATCGAATTATCAATCATTTGATATTTAAAACGTACATAATCAGATGGACCAAAATATAAAGTTAAATGAAAATGTTGTTGTTATTTAAGGAAGAAAATTACAATAATTGATATAAGCAACAAACAAACAAATAAATAAATAAGGCATAAAAAAGTGCAGGTCTTTTCCTAACTTCTCCCTGGATATTTTTAACATGTTTCTAACTCTAATCAGTAAAACATGAAGGTGTTTCGTACCTATCCGGTGTAAGATGATCTTCGGTATCCGGGTAAAATCCATCAGTCTGCGCTGATCCTCCATCTCTTCCTCCATCTTAACGTTGATTTCTTTCCACTCTGTGAATGTTTCTCCAGCAGGAGTTACCTGCTCGTTGATAAACTCTCTCTGAGGCGGAACTGAAGACATTTCTTTTACTGTAAACACTCAAATGTTTAGCTAAACCTCAAACCCGTCCTCAGAAAACAGAATAAAAGCTAAGGCTATCCCGTGTGCTCTGTTTTTTATCTTCCCCGTGTTTCACTGTGGCTTCACTGAAGAAACTGTGAACGATTTATAAGTTCCGCTTTGAGTCACCTCTTTTAACACACAGTTATATTCTGTAAATGAAAATATTGTTGAAATGTTGATTTAATACAAGACAAGTACAATAATAACTCATAGACTGATACTTCCAAACATTTTATTTCTGTTTATTATGGTGAATTTCTCACACTACAACCAACCTTTACTGTCTGACTTCATTCAGTCATTGAAACATTTGATCCTATTTAATAATCTGAAACAAAACATTTTCTGACTAAACATCTTGAACTAAAATCACTGAGATGGAAACAGAAACAAAAACCTGCAGCTTGTTTATCTCCGCTGAGCTGCAGGAACATGTTTCTGTCACAAGATGGCAGCACTGTGACGTAATCATGAAAATCTGTGACTTAAGTTAATAAATTTTTATTATTTCTTGATGATGACTATAAAACCTGTCCTAGATACATGGATGAATGGAATGGATTTTTTTTCACTTAACTTTAAATAAAGCTTGTCTTTAATCAATCCAGGAGTAAAATAAAATTTAATTTTCTTTTACTAATATATTATTTAAAATTAAAATATTTAAATCCAGCAATAAAATGAAAAAGCTACAAAATATAAAAACACAGTAAAATTCTTTTTTTTTAAAAATCTCAACACTAAAAACTTATTTTCTCTTATTCCACTAAAACAGTTTGCTAATCTGTTGCTATTATTTGGAGTCTGTAATATTGTTATGGTGACTTTCACCACCAGAGGGCGCAGTACAGCCAGTAAGTCATATAATGCTGGTTCAATGGAGCTCAGCAGTGTTGAGGACAAATCCATCCGTTTCTGTGTCAATGTTAATCAACAAGTATCTTTATCTGATGGAGCATCAGATAAAGTAGTGAAATCTGAACCAGAGGAAAGCATTTAATGATCACCATGGAAACTGGAGGAATAAATAATACACTTATTAGATGGAAATGGTGAATGGTGGCCAATATTTGCAGGCGTCTCAGCAGCTGTCATCTCTTCCTGCCGTCTTGTTGGCCTTGGACTGATGAAGTTTGGGAATGCACCTTTAATTTCAGATCTGCTGTTCATGTGATATTACCTGTAGCTGCAAACTGCACCAGAGTGATGATGACTTTCCCCTGATTCCTGCAGACTCCAGTGGACCAAAGTGTTTGTCCTATACTGAGTTTGAAAGCTTTGAACCTGCAGATCATTGTGGCTCGAAACTGCGGTACGTTTGACAAAACAACCAGAGCCGAGATGAAAAAAGCGTCTCTGAAACCTTACATCATCTTAACTAGATCAATGCTCACTGTTTGAGGAGCTATTTCACCAAATATTGTGTCACAAAGGGCAGAACTTCAAGTAGGTTAACCGTTACCATGGTAACTTCAAAGATATATATTTTTTAAAATATTTCTTTTTGGGGGAAGGAGCATTTTGTCTTTACATTATAAACTCACTACATTAAAAATGTTCATATATAAATTTATACAAAATTACACAATGTTTAGTTCATCAAGGAAAAACAAAATAGACAAATAGAATTGTGAACCAACAAAACCCAGTCTGAAATCTGCTACTGAATGAAAATAAAACTACTTAAACAAAACTTTACTATGTAGAGTCATTTTTACAAGGACAGAGATAATGCACGTTTACACAAAAAGACAATTCTCAGACTTAACTATGACTGAATAAACCTCATGTCTGCATCGTTGCCATCAAATCAACAGAAATATTTATTTTTGTCCTAAATCTCAAACAGAAAATAAAAAAAATATGATATTCAGATTCAAATTTAGACAAACATATTCTTCCCAAGGGGCAATTCATTTGTAACCTACCAGCACATACATTGCATTCACTAAGAGCTAACATGTATCTGCTAACCAAAATCATTGAAGTAATACAAAATACAATGTTCTTAATAACTCCTAAAGCATTCAAATTCATTTTTCAAATAAGAAACAATTAATATGGAAACAATGTCACTTAAAAAGAAACATTTAGATGGAAAGGTAAAACTACCAGAACAAAATGATTTCTTATTTGAAATGATGTTTTAACAAAGCTGCTACATTTTCTAAATGTCATCCAGCTATAAATACTCCACTTCCAAACAGCAAGTCACTGAGAAAATTTATACTTAAGGCTTAAATTATGCCATCATGTGCTCTCTGATATGAACAGCTAAATTGCTTCTCCGAGTGAAACTTTTTCCACACATCACACAAGAGAAAGGCTTCTCACCTGTGTGACTTCTAACATGACGAAGGAAATGAGATTGAAACCGAAAAGATTTTCCACAAGTCACACAAGAAAAAGACTTCTGACCTTCGTGAACTTTAAAGTGTGCAGAAAGATTACCATTTAGAGGGAAACTTTTTCCACAGATCCCACACGTGAAAAGCTTCTCACCCGTGTGAATCCTCATGTGATTCTTTAAACTGTCCTTTAAATGGTATTGTTTTCCACAGATTGAACATGTGAATGGTTTTTCACCTCTGTAAATTTTTAAGTGATAAATTAAATTTTTCTTGTATCTGTAACTGTTTCCACAGGTTGTACATGTGAAAGGTTTCTCTCCCGTGTGAATTCTCATGTGTCTAGGCAAAGAATTCTTTCGCGGAAAGATTTTGTTACAAATTTTACAAGAATATAATTTTTGGTTTGAACTTTCGGTTGTGCTTTTGATTTTCTGACTTCTCTCATTTTGTTTTTGTTCTTCGTTTCTCTTTTTTCCTGGATCTTCAAAATTGCTTCCTTTCTCATCCTGGTTAGTTTCAGCAGAGTCAAGAGAGATGAGTTGGTTCATCTGTGGTTCTGTTTCATTGTGGATTCTGTTCATATTATAAGGAATCATCAAAATATGATCCGTCTCCTGTTTCAGCACAAGATGCTCTTCATCCTGACTGATGCAGAGTTGCTTCTCTTCCTCTTTGAACTGTTGATGTTCTGGTTCCTCTTGTTCTTGTTTTATCTGCAGAGGTTCTGGTTCTTCTTTTTCTTGTTTTATCTGCAGAGGTTCTGGTTCTTCTTTTTCTTGTTTTATCTGCAGAGGTTCTGGTTCTTCTTTTTCTTGTTTTAGCTGCAGAGGTTCTGGTTTCTCTTGATCTAACGTGGAGTTTTTCACCTGGTTGCTGGGTTCTTTCAGAACCTCCTCCTCTTTACACAGACCTGGACAAAAAGAAAAAAAACAAAAGCTTTGAAAATGTCAGTTAGAGGTCGAACCCTTCAATTTAATCCATTGATGCATTTAAACAAGATTTTCTTGGATTAACATAAAATTAAAAACTAATAATTATGAAAAGTGGTTTGTAATCTCAACTATTGAAACTTGCAAACTAAGAAATGATTAAGTAATGGCCTGACTATAAGAAGGGTTGATGCTGGATTGGAAAACAGTAATATTAGACCAGAATTACCACTGGATGTGCTGAAACAGTGACGTCTAAATACACTGAAGTCGGGTTTTGAGAGGAAAGAAGATCAACTTCCAGACCCTAAACTCAGCTAATCTCAGGGAATCTTATGAGGATGAAACACGTCCACAACTCAGCAGCTGAAGTGGCAAAGAATATGGAGAATCAGGACAACGTTATAAAACCACCTAAACTCAGGTTATAAAATTAAAAGTGCAACATGGAGAAAGCCTGGAGAGATGGAAAAGAGGATTTCCAATAAGAAAGCACAGAAGGGTCACAAGTACAAACTAGAGGCTTAGATTTAGTAAAGCCATGATGAAGGACAACAGAACAATGACTTTAATAAGTTAAATGTTCTCGCTAAGCTTTCTAGCATTTAGCAAACAGGAATAATTTTGGTCATTCTATTTAGGCTAAAAGACGATAAGTTTTCTCTGATTTAACTTCCAATGTTTCTTTTTATTCAATGCATCTGGCTTCACCCCATATACGTACATCACCAAGTATTGATTTGGATTGTTTTATTTTGGGGGGGAAAAAATTATTTTAGAAATGTTTCTTCTAGTCAAATACAAAGCTGAAGTTGGTTTCCGATTCGGGAAATGGCTAAAGGGCGATTCCACCAAATTTTTCACTATATTCCTCATCTTTAATCTATTCTAGTAAAAAAAAAATTACAACATGTAGAAACTTGGACTGGATTATTCTGCACTAATAGTAGAATATATAAATCTACGTTTGGGATTTGTGAAACCTTTAACTGATTTGTGAAACTTCACTTAATAGACCACTGCAGAAGATCTTACCTTCCAACAGCCATCGCCATCTACAATAACTCTGAAGAATTCATGAGTTACACCAACATTTAATTTCCCATTGGGATTAATAAAGTGGTTTTGTATTAGAATTGAATTTGAATTTGAAAAAAAACTGCATGGAACAAGTGTGAATAGTAATCTGAACTTCAGTGAAGTCTCACAAATCAGAAAAAGGTTTCACAAATCCCAAACAAGGATTAAAATATTCTATCAGATCAGAATAATCTAGTCCAAGTTTGAAGAGTCTATGAGTTGTAATTTAGGAACTGGCGCAGTTCTAGTGTGATACTGATGCAAAAACGTGGTGAAATCAACCTTTTTTGAAGTTTCACAAAACATAAAAAGTGTTCACAAATCACAAACATGGTTGTAAATATTATACTATTAGAGCAGAATAATCCAGTCCAGGTTAAAGTGTCTAGGTGTTGTAGTTCTTTTTATAGAACAGATTAAAGATGAGGAAGGTAGTGAAAGATTAGGTGGAATCGGAAACCAACTTCAGCTTCGATAGTCAAATTTGTTATGTAGTTTTATTTTGTGTTTATTCTAGTATTTTAAATTTACACATAACTTTATATTTCTGCCTCGTACCTATCCGGTGTAAGATGATCCTCGGTATCCGGGTAAAATCCATCAGTCTGCGCTGATCCTCCATCTCTTCCTCCATCTTAACGTTGATTTCTTTCCACTCTGTGAATGTTTCTCCAGCAGGAGTTACCTGCTCGTTGATAAACTCTCTCTGAGGCGGAACTGAAGACATTTTCACTGAAAACACGGAAATATTTACCGAAAACACCAAACCTGTTTTCAAGCTACCTTCTAAGAGGAGCTAATGCTACCTCGTGAGCTCCGTAGCTTCCCGTGTGTTTCACTTTGGCTGCACTGAAGAAACTGTAAACGATTTTTAGTTCCACCTTGAATTTTCCGCTTTGAGCCTCCTCTCAACATACAATAATTTTAATATTTTACAACATTAATAAAAGGTTCATATATTTCAGTGAGTGAAACACAGTATTAAAGTAATTACACAAACACACGGTTTTTTTACAAGCCTTTTATTTCTGTTAATTATGAGGATTTTCTGCAGCGAATTGAACAGCCTTTACTTTTAGAATATTACATCATACTGACTAATGGAAGAAAAAAAATTACTTAAGAAATGTGAGTTTGCAGTCAGTTATCAAAATATATTTATTCTTATTCTTATTTATTCTTTCCATAGAAAGAAGTGAAAACATGAAAGGTCACTGAAGAGACAAGATGTAAGAAGACAGATAACTTTAATTAAAGCCACAAAGACAAAGTAATTATTTTGCTTGTATCATCATACATGTAACTGAGCAAAGAGATGTTATTAATCACTCATTTAAAAACGTACAAAGAAAATATGTTACAAATATAAAATAACAAAGGAAAACACTGTGAAGCCTCCCAAAGGAACAAAATGTGTTTAACTGAAGCTCCTCAATGCTAAGAAACAAAAGTCACTTTGCAGCTGTATAAAATACCAATATACTGTTATGAACCTGGTTTCCTGTTGTAGAACCTAAACGTCTTTAACATCTATTTCACAATATGTGTCACACTAATCTGGTTCTGGTCTGCCTAGGTGCTTCGTTTTATACAGCTGCCATTAAAGGGATTGGATCACCTGATTCTGATCATTTGGATGGGTGAGAAAATGTTTTTGATAATGCAGAGCATGTACAAACACATTTTCACAGCAGAATTTTAACAATGACTTCTGTGTAACAAACATTTATGAAAATAAAAATCTCTCCGCTGTTATCTCTACATCAAAATCTGATCAGATCTCAATAATATTTGATGGGTTTCTTTTCTTTCAAACAAACATCCCTACGTTCTATTTCTGGGCTTCAGACACGTGACCCGGATGCTGCAAGAAATTCTGATGGGGATCAGGAAAAGACTGTATGGCTGGGTAGGTTATATTTAATTTATTCAGCTTCTTTAGCATGGAAGACCCACCAAATAAACATTTTCTGTCCAGGACTCAGCACTAAGTTAGCTGCTAACAACATTAGCACTCTGGGAACTACCAAGCTAGGGGGTAAAAATAATAAATCTTACCATACATATGAACAGGGCCATGCAGAGACCTTTGGATGGGCAGGGGCACAAAGTTAAAAAGGGGCACATTGAACAAGATATTAAAATACCATACAGCAACATAACAACAATCCATAATACCTACATTTCTAAGTTTCACCTAGTTAACCCAGCTATGGATAACATGTAAAAGAATAGTCTTTTTGCTCTACAGTGTTGTATGCATGCGCAAAATTTTTGTAACAACATGTATTGTATCTGTTTTTGTACATCGTAAGTCAGTGCCTCAACAGCTATGAGCCTCATCGCATGTCACTGTTTGGCACTCATATGAATCTTTATGTGTGTCAGTAATTGATTTTTCATCCTGAAACTTTCTCCACATGTCCCACAAGAGAAAGGCTTCTCACCTGTGTGAATTCTCATGTGATGAGTTAAAGTGATTCTTTTAGAGTATCTCTTTCCACAGGTCCCACAAGAGAAAGTCTTCTCACCTGTGTGAATTTTCACATGATCATATAAAGTATCTTTTCGAGAGAAACTTTTTCCACAGGTCCCACATGAGAAAGGCTTCTCACCTGTGTGAATTCTCAAGTGAACATTTAAATGATATTTTACAGAGAAACATTTTCCACAGGTTCCACATGAGAAAGGCTTCTCACCTGTGTGAATTCTCATGTGCTTATTTAAAGTCCCTCTTTCACTGTAACTCTTTCCACAGGTCCCACAGGAGAAAGGTTTCTCACCTGTGTGAATTCTCATGTGCTTATTTAAAGTCCCTCTTTCACTGTAACTCTTTCCACAGGTCCCACAAGAAAAAGGCTTCTCACCTGTGTGAATTCTTATGTGATTATTTAAAGTCCCTCTTTGATTGAAACTCTTTCCACAGGTCCCACAGGAGAAAGGCTTCTCACCTGTGTGAATTCTCATGTGATCAAGTAAATGACATTTTTTAGAGAAACTTTTTTCACAGGTTCCACAGGAGAAAGGTTTCTCACCTGTGTGAATTTTCATGTGCTTAGTTAAAATCCCTCTTTCACTGTAACTCTTTCCACAGGTTCCACAGGAGAAAGGCTTCTCACCTGTGTGAATTCTCATGTGTATAGTTAAAGTCCCTCTATGAGCGTAACTTTTTCCACAATTCCCACAGGAGAAAGGCTTCTCACCTGTGTGAATTTTCATATGATCATATAAAGTATCTTTTCGAGAGAAACTTTTTCCACAGGTCCCACATGAGAAAGGCTTCTCACCTGTGTGAATTCTCATGTGATAAATTAAACCAACCTTTTGTCTGAAACTTTTCCCACAGGCTGAACAAGTGAAAGGTTTTACTCCTGTGTGAGTTATTATGTGTCTCATCAAGTTACTGTTTTCAGAAAAGGTTTCATCACAAATTTTATAAGAATGTAATTTTTGCCTTCCGTGAGCTTTCTTGTGCTTTTTTTGTTTTGAAGTGTCAGTTCTTACTTTCTGCTCTTTGGTTTTCTCATATTTCTCCTTTTGTTTTTGTTCTTCCTTTCTCTTTTTTCCTGGGTTTTCAGAATTGTTTCCTTCCTGATCCCGGTTCTCAGCTTCTGGAGAGCCATGAGAGATGAGTTGGTTCCTCTGTGGTTCTGTTTCATTGAGAACCTCCTCCTCTTTACACACACAACATTGTGGGAGATCTGGACAAAAAGACAAAACAAAAGCCTTTAAATGTCAATCAAACAAGGAATCCTTCACTTTAATCTCTTGATGCATCAAAACAGGATTTTCTTGGGTTAGTCTAAAATTACAGTCTTACAAGAATGAACATTAACTCAACCAATGAGGTTCTTCTGACCAGAATGGAATTAGATGTGAGTCAAAATATGATATTATGGACCTTCAGGTGAGCAAACAAGATGGTGATAGCTTAACTTAGTGGCTTCCTGTCAAATATTACATAAAAATTTCCTCTTCCATGTAGCTGCAGGATATATAACATATTAAATAGTGACATAAAATGCCTAACGCAAAACACTAACTATTTTTTTAATCTCACCCACTGATATTGTCAGACATTGCTCCACTCACACGCTCAACACAAACTTTCAAAAGCACGACTAAATCTCAGGCTTTACTTTCCTGCGATTCGCAGCAGAATTGGTAACAGTGGGGTGATTGTTGTTAACATGCAGAAAATAATGGCAAAATGATCCTATTGAAAATATTTGACATGAATGTTGGACAAATTCATAATAGCTGATTATTCGCTGTCTCCCCCAGCGAATAATCCAGAAATCTCCTTCCTCTATGTAGATACAGAATATACATCACATAAAATAGTAATATTCTTTATTTAGTTTTTATTTTAGTATTTGAAATTTGGACATGACTTTATATTTCTGCCTCTTGGATTACATCATTTTTAAATATTAATGCTACACTTGCCATTCTTATTTCCAGGTATGTTATCGGTTATTATCGGCATTTGGAGTAACTATCAGTTATTAGTATCTCTTAAAATAAGTTATTGTGCATTCCAAATAATAACCACTGTTAATTGTTTAACTTGAGTTATTTATTTTAAATCTATTTTAACTAACCGGAACAAACCTTATTATGTTTTTGGGGATTGTTTTATAATAAGAAGTGTGTAACTGCTGTTTTGTATTTATGGGTAACTGAAAGAAAATCTACCAATTACAAAACTCCTAAAGGATTTTTTTTTTCTGGAACTTCAACTTCTCAGTTACAGGGCACAAATACATTTTCACCAAAACGCCTCCATATTCGACTCCCATGCAGGAGTCTTTGTTGTGGATGGGTCCATCCTCTTCAGAGCATTCCCAGGAAATCAACGACCCGCTCATCCCCCACCTGGTTCATATGACTCTTGCTTGGAGTGGAATGATGGGAATACTCGTGTCATTTCTTTTGAATTTCTTTCAAAACAAATATGTAGATGCTTGGAAGCTGATATCGTAACCTTCCTCCTCATCTTCAGAGTTGTTTTGTTTTTTTGTTGTCGTTTTTGACAAAGATGGCGTCTTTTGCTCTCTTTCAGAACTGGCAAAAATTGTACTCAGGTAACAGTAGCAATACTTCAACATATTTTTACTTAAATAAGAGTAAAAAAAAGGATTTGATGAAAAGTTTATTCAAACACAGAGTAACTGATCGAATTATCAATCATTTGATATTTAAAAAGTACATAATCAGATGGACCAAAATATAAAGTTAAATGAAAATGTTGTTATTTAAGGAAGAAAATTCCAATATTTGATATAAGCAACGAACAAACAAACAAATAAGTAAATAAATAAATAAGGCAGAAAAAAGTGCAGGTCTTTTCCTAACTTCTCCCTGGATATTTTAACACGTTTTTAACTCTAATCAGTAAAACATGAAGGTGTTTCGTACCTATCCGGTGTAAGATGATCCTCGGTATCCGGGTAAAATCCATCAGTCTGCGCTGATCCTCCATCTCTTCCTCCATCTTAACGTTGATTTCTTTCCACTCTGTGAATGTTTCTCCAGCAGGAGTTACCTGCTCGTTGATAAACTCTCTCTGAGGCGGAACTGAAGATATTTTCACTGAAAACACGGAAATATTTACCGAAAACACCAAACCTGTTTTCAAACTACCTTCTAAGAGGAGCTAATGCTACCTCGTGAGCTCCGTAGCTTCCTGTGTGTTTCACTTTGGCTGCACTGAAGAAACTGTAAACGATTTTTAGTTCCCCCTAGACTTTTCCGCTTTGAGCCTCCTCTCAACATAAAGTTATATTAAATATTTTACAACATTAATAAAAGGTTCATATATTTCAGTGAGTGAAACACAGTATTAAAGTAATTACACAAACACACGGATGTTTCCAAGCCTTTTATTTCTGTTAATTATGAGGATTTTCTGCAGCGAATTGAACAGCCTTTACTTTTAGAATATTACATCATACTGACTAATGGAAGAAAAAAAAAACTTAAGAAATGTGAGTTTGGATTCAGTTATCAAAAGGTATTTATTCTTACAAAATAACCATATTTGAACATCTAATGAATTTTTTTGAGTCTGAACTGTTTAGTTTGTAAAACAGTCTAATGTTATATCAGGTTGTAGTTTTGTAGGTTGTGATTCAGTTTTAAAGTTAAACACTGAATGACTACATATATTTTAGAGCAGGGGTGTCAAACTCCAGTCCTCAAGGGCCGGTGTCCTGCAGTTTTTATAAGTGCCACAGGTACAAAACACTGGAATGAAATGGCTTAATTACCTCCTCCTTATGTAGATCAGTTCTCCAGAGCCTTGCTAATGACCTAATTATTCCATTCAGGTGTGGTGCAGCAAAGGCACAACTAAAAGTTGCAGGACACCGGCCCTTGAGGACTGGAGTTTGACACCTGTGTTTTAGAGGAACACGGTGAAATGTTGTTTTGGCTTGAAAATACTAACAATAAGAATCTTGTGAAAAAAGGTTCATGTTTCCATAGAAAGAAGTGAAAACATTGAAGAGACAAGATGTAAGAAGAAGACAGATAACTTTAATTAAAGCCACAAAGACAATTAAAGTAATTATTTAGCTTGTATCATCATACATGTAACTGAGCAAAGAGATGTTATTAATCACTCATTTAAAAACATAAAGAAAATATGTTAGAAATATAAAATAACAGAGGAAAACACTGTGAAACCTCCCAAAGGAACAAAATGTGTTTAACTGAAGCTCCTCAATGCTAAGAAACAAAAGTCACTTTGCAGCTGTATAAAATACCAATATACTGTTATGAACCTGGTTGTGTAGAGCATGTACAAACACATTTTCACAGCAGAATTTTAACAATGACTTCTGTGTAACAAACATTTATGAAAATAAACATATCTCCGCTGTTATCTCTACATCAAAATCTGATCAGATCTCAATAATATTTGATGGGGTTTTTTTCTTTCAAACAAACATCCCAGAGGTCTATTTCTGGGCTTCAGACATGTGACTCGGATGCTGCAAGAAATTCTGATAGGGATCAGGAAAAGACTGTATGGCTGGGTAGGTTATATTTAATTTATTCAGCTTCTTTAGCATGGAAGACCCACCAAATAAACATTTTCTGTCCAGGACTCAGCACTAAGTTAGCTGCTAACAACATTAGCACTCTGGGAACTACCAAGCTAGGGGGTAAAAATAATACACCTTACCATACATATGAACAGGGCCGTGCAGAGACCTTTGGGCGGGCAGGGGCTCCAAATTAAAGAGGGGCACATTGAACAAGATATTAAAACACCGTATACCAACATAACAACAACCCATAATACCTACATTTCTAAGTTTCACCTAGTTAACCCAGCTATGGATAACATGTAAAAGAATAGTCCTTTTGCTCTACAGTGTTGTATGCATGCGCAAAAGTTTTGTAACAACATGTATTGTATCTGTTTTTGTACATCGTGAGTCAGTGCCTCAACAGCTATGAGCCTCATCGCATGTCACTGTTTGGCACTCATATGAATCTTTATGTGTGTCAATAATTGATTTTTCGTCCTGAAACTATCTCCACATGTCCCACAAGAGAAAGGCTTCTCACCTGTGTGAATTCTCATGTGATGAGTTAAAGTCCTTCTTTTAGAGTATCTCTTTCCACAGGTCCCACAAGAGAAAGGCTTCTCACCTGTGTGAATTTTCACATGATCATATAAAGTATCTTTTCGAGAGAAACTTTTTCCACAGGTCCCACATGAGAAAGGCTTCTCACCTGTGTGAATTCTCAAGTGAACATTTAAATGATATTTTACAGAGAAACATTTTCCACAGGTCCCACATGAGAAAGGCTTCTCACCTGTGTGAATTCTTATGTGATTATTTAAAGTCCCTCTTTCATGGAAACTCTTTCCACAGGTCCCACAAGAAAAAGGCTTCTCACCTGTGTGAATTCTTATGTGATTATTTAAAATCCATCTTTCACTGTAACTCTTTCCACAGACCTCACAAGAGAAAGGTTTCTCACCTGTGTGAATTCTCAAGTGAACATTTAAATGATATTTTACAGAGAAACATTTTCCACAGGTCCCACATGAGAAAGGCTTCTCACCTGTGTGAATTCTCATGTGCTTATTTAAAGTCCCTCTGTCACTGTAACTCTTTCCACAGGTCCCACAGGAGAAAGGCTTCTCACCTGTGTGAATTCTTATGTGATTATTTAAATGCCCTCTTTGATTGAAACTCTTTCCACAGGTCCCACAGGAGAAAGGCTTCTCACCTGTGTGAATTCTCATGTGCATAGTTAAAGTCCCTCTATGAGCGTAACTTTTTCCACAATTCCCACAGGAGAAAGGCTTCTCACCTGTGTGAATTTTCATATGATCATATAAAGTATCTTTTCGAGAGAAACTTTTTCCACAGGTCCCACATGAGAAAGGCTTCTCACCTGTGTGAATTCGCATGTGATAAATTAAACCAACCTTTTGTCTGAAACTTTTCCCACAGGCTGAACAAGTGAAAGGTTTTACTCCTGTGTGAGTTATTATGTGTCTCATCAAGTTACTGTTTTCAGAAAAGGTTTCATCACAAATTTTATGAGAATGTAATTTTTGCCTTCCGTGAGCTTTCTTGTGCTTTTTTTGTTTTGAAGTGTCAGTTCTTACTTTCTGCTCTTTGGTTTTCTCATATTTCTCCTTTTGTTTTTGTTCTTCCTTTCTCTTTTTTCCTGGGTCTTCAGAATTGATTCCTTCCTGATTCTGGTTCTCAGTTTCTGCAGAGCCATGAGAGATGAGTTGGTTCGTCTGTGGTTCCGTTTCATTGAGAACCTCCTCCTCTTTACACACACAACATTGTGGGAGATCTGGACAAAAAGACAAAACAAAAGCTTTAAATGTCAATCAAACTAGAAATCCTTCACTTTAATCTCTTCATGCATCAAAACAGGATTTTCTTGGGTTAGTCTAAAATTACAGTCTTACAAGAATGAACATTAACTCAACCAATGAGGTTCTTCTGACCAGAATGGAATTAGATGTGAGTCAAAATATGATATTATGGACCTCCAGGTGAGCAAACAAGATGGTGATAGCTTAACTTAGTGGCTTCCTGTCAAATATTACATAAAAATTTCCTCTTCCATGTAGCTGCAGGATATATAACATATTAAATAGTGACATAAAATGCCTAACGCAAAACACTAACTATTTTTTTAATCTCACCCACTGATATTGTCAGACTTTGCTCCACTCACACGCTCAACACAAACTTTCAAAAGCACGACTAAATCTCAGCCTTTACTTTCCTGCGATTCGCAGCAGAATTGGTAACAGTGGGGTGATTGTTGTTAACATGCAGAAAATAATGGCAAAATGATCCTATTGAAAATATTTGACATGAATGTTGGACAAATTCATAATAGCTGATTATTCGCTGTCTCCCCCAGCGAATAATCCAGAAATCTCCTTCCTCTATGTAGATACAGAATATACATCACATAAAATAGTAATATTCTTTATTTAGTTTTTATTTTAGTATTTGAAATTTGGACATGACTTTATATTTCTGCCTCTTGGATTACATTATTATTAAATATTAATGCTACACTTGCCATTCTTATTTCCAGGTATGTTATCGGTTATTATCGGCATTTGGAGTAACTATCAGTTATTAGTATCTCTTAAAATAAGTTATTGTGCATTCCAAATAATAACCACTGTTAATTGTTTAACTTGAGTTATTTATTTTAAATCTATTTTAACTAACCGGAACAAACCTTATTATGTTTTTGGGGATTGTTTTATAATAAGAAGTGTGTAACTGCTGTTTTGTATTTATGGGTAACTGAAAGAAAATCTACCAATTACAAAACTCCTAAAGGATTTTTTTTTTTTCTGGAACTTCAACTTCTCAGTTACAGGGCACGAATACATTTTCACCAAAACGCCTCCATATTCGACTCCCATGCAGGAGTCTTTGTTGTGGATGGGTCCATCCTCTTCAGAGCATTCCCAGGAAATCAACGACCCGCTCATCCCCCACCTGGTTCATATGACTCTTGCTTGGAGTGGAATGATGGGAATACTCGTGTCATTTCTTTTGAATTTCTTTCAAAACAAATATGTAGATGCTTGGAAGCTGATATCGTAACCTTCCTCCTCATCTTCAGAGTTGTTTGGTTTTTTGTTGTCGTTTTTGACAAAGATGGCGTCTTTTGCTCTCTTTCAGAACTGGCAAAAATTTTACTCAGGTAACAGTAGCACTACTTCAACATATTTTTACTTAAATAAGAGTAAAAAAAAGGATTTGATGAAAAGTTTATTCAAACACAGAGTAACTGATCGAATTATCAATCATTTGATATTTAAAAAGTACATAATCAGATGGACCAAAATATAAAGTTAAATGAAAATGTTATTTAAGGAAGAAAATTCCAATATTTGATATAAGCAACGAACAAACAAACAAATAAGTAAATAAATAAATAAGGCAGAAAAAAGTGCAGGTCTTTTCCTAACTTCTCCCTGGATATTTTAACACGTTTTTAACTCTAATCAGTAAAACATGAAGGTGTTTCGTACCTATCCGGTGTAAGATGATCCTCGGTATCCGGGTAAAATCCATCAGTCTGCGCTGATCCTCCATCTCTTCCTCCATCTTAACGTTGATTTCTTTCCACTCTGTGAATGTTTCTCCAGCAGGAGTTACCTGCTCGTTGATAAACTCTCTCTGAGGCGGAACTGAAGACATTTTCACTGAAAACACGGAAATATTTACCGAAAACACCAAACCTGTTTTCAAACTACCTTCTAAGAGGAGCTAATGCTACCTCGTGAGCTCCGTAGCTTTCCGTGTGTTTCACTTTGGCTGCACTGAAGAAACTGTAAACGATTTTTAGTTCCCCCTAGACTTTTCCGCTTTGAGCCTCCTCTCAACATAAAGTTATATTAAATATTTTACAACATTAATAAAAGGTTCATATATTTCAGTGAGTGAAACACAGTATTAAAGTAATTACACAAACACACGGATGTTTCCAAGCCTTTTATTTCTGTTAATTATGAGGATTTTCTGCAGCGAATTGAACAGCCTTTACTTTTAGAATATTACATCATACTGACTAATGGAAGAAAAAAAAAAACTTAAGAAATGTGAGTTTGGATTCAGTCATCAAAAGGTATTTATTCTTACAAAAGAACCATATTTGAACATCTAATGAATTTTTTTGAGTCTGAACTGTTTAGTTTGTAAAACAGTCTAATGTTATATCAGGTTGTAGTTTTGTAGGTTGTGATTCAGTTTTAAAGTTAAATACTGAATGACTACATATATTTTAGAGGAACACGGTGAAATGTTGTTTTGGCTTGAAAATACAAACAATAAGAATCTTGTGAAAAAAGGTTCATGTTTCCATAGAAAGAAGTGAAAACACTGAAGAGACAAGATGTAAGAAGAAGACAGATAACTTTAATTAAAGCCACAAAGACAATTAAAGTTATTATTTAGCTTGTATCATCATACATGTACCTGAGCAAAGAGATGTTATTAATCACTCATTTAAAAACATAAAGAAAATATGTTAGAAATATAAAATAACAGAGGAAAACACTGTGAAACCTCCCAAAGGAACAGAATGTGTTTAACTGAAGCTCCTCCCTGCTAAGAAACAAAAGTCATTTTGTAGCTGTATAAAATACCAATATACTGTTATGAACCTGGTTGTGTAGAGCATGTACAAACACATTTTCACAGCAGAATTTTAACAATGACTTCTGTGTAACAAACATTTATGAAAATAAAAATCTCTCCGCTGTTATCTCTACATCAAAATCTGATCAGATCTCAATAATATTTGATGGGTTTTTTTTTTTCAAACAAACATCGCAGCGTTCTATTTCTGGGCTTCAAACACGTGACCCGGATGCTGCAAGAAATTCTGATAGGGATCAGGAAAAGACTGTATGGCTGGGTAGGTTATATTTAATTTATTCAGCTTCTTTAGCATGGAAGACCCACCAAATAAACATTTTCTGTCCAGGACTCAGCACTAAGTTAGCTGCTAACAATATTAGCACTCTGGGGACAACCAAGCTAGGGGGTAAAAATAATACACCTTACCATACATATGAACAGGGCCGTGCAGAGACCTTTGGGCGGGCAGGGGCTCCAAATTAAAGAGGGGCACATTGAACAAGATATTAAAACACCGTATACCAACATAACAACAACCCATAATACCTACATTTCTAAGTTTCACCTAGTTAACCCAGCTATGGATAACATGTAAAAGAATAGTCTTTTTGCTCTACAGTGTTGTATGCATGCGCAAAATTTTTGTAACAAGATGTATTGTATCTGTTTTTGTACATCGTGAGTCAGTGCCTCAACAGCTGAGCCTCATCGCATGTCACTGTTTGGCACTCATATGAATCTTTATGTGTGTCAATAATTGATTTTTCGTCCTGAAACTTTCTCCACATGTCCCACAAGAGAAAGGCTTCTCACCTGTGTGAATTCTCATGTGATGAGTTAAAGTCCTTCTTTCACTGTAACTCTTTCCACAGGCCTCACAAGAGAAAGGCTTCTCACCTGTGTGAATTTTCACATGATCATATAAAGTATCTTTTCGAGAGAAACTTTTTCCACAGGTCCCACATGAGAAAGGCTTCTCATCTGTGTGAATTCTCATGTGCTTATTTAAATGACCTTTTTGAGAGAAACCTTTTCCACAATTCCCACAAGAGAAAGGCTTCTCACCTGTGTGAATTCTCATGTGCATAGTTAAAGTCCCTCTATGAGCGTAACTTTTTCCACAATTCACACATGAGAAAGGCTTCTCATCTGTGTGAATTCTCAAGTGAACATTTAAATGATATTTTACAGAGAAACATTTTCCACAGGTTCCACATGAGAAAGGCTTCTCACCTGTGTGAATTCTCATGTGCTTATTTAAAGTCCCTCTGTCACTGTAACTCCTTCCACAGGTCCCACAGGAGAAAGGCTTCTCACCTGTGTGAATTCTCATGTGCTTATTTAAATTACCTTTACTAGAGAAACTTTTTCCACAATTCCCACAGGAGAAAGGCTTCTCACCTGTGTGAATTCTCATGTGCATAGTTAAAGTCCCTCTATGAGCGTAACTTTTTCCACAATTCCCACAGGAGAAAGGTTTCTCACCTGTGTGAATTCTCAAGTGAACATTTAAATTACCTTTTTGAGAGAAACCTTTTCCACAATTCCCACATGAGAAAGGCTTCTCACCTGTGTGAATTCTCATGTGATAAATTAAACCAACCTTTTGTCTGAAACTTTTCCCACAGGCTGAACAAGTGAAAGGTTTTACTCCTGTGTGAGTTATTATATGTCTCATCAAGTTACTGTTTTCAGAAAAGGTTTCATCACAAATTTTATAAGAATGTAATTTTTGCCTTCCGTGAGCTTTCTTGTGTGTTTGTTGTTTTGAAGTGTCAGTTCTTCCTTTCTGCTCTTTGGTTTTCTCATATTTCTCCTTTTGTTTTTGTTCTTCCTTTCTCTCTTTTCCTGGGTCTTCAGAATTGATTCCTTCCTGATCCCGCTTCTCAGCTTCTGGAGAGCCATGAGAGATGAGTTGGTTCCTCTGTGGTTCTGTTTCATTGAGAACCTCCTCCTCTTTACACACACAACATTGTGGGAGATCTGGACAAAAAGACAAAACAAAAGCCTTTAAATGTCAATCAAACAAGGAATCCTACACTTTAATCTCTTGATGCATCAAAACAGGATTTTCTTGGGTTAGTCTAAAATCACAGTCTTACAAGAATGAACATTAACTCAACCAATGAGGTTCTTCTGACCAGAATGGAATTAGATGCGAGTCAAAATATGATATTATGGACCTCCAGGTGACCAAACAAGATGGTGATAGCTTAACTTAGTGACTTCCTGTCAAATATTACATAAAAATTTCCTCTTCCATGTAGCTGCAGGATATATATCATATTAAATAGTGACATAAAATGCCTAACGCAAAACACTAACTATTTTTTTAATCTCACCCACTGATATTGTCAGACATTGCTCCACTCACACTCAACACAAACTTTCAAAAGCACGACTAAATCTCAGGCTTTACTTTCCTGCGATTCGCAGCAGAATTGGTAACAGTGGGGTGATTGTTGTTAACATGCAGAAAATAATGGCAAAATGATCCTATTGAAAATATTTGACATGAATATTGGAATATTTGGAAGATTAAATGTGAAAGGTGAAAATGGACAATGATATAATAATTTAAAGCGTTAATTTAATGCACAATTTATTAAATATGTCATTACATTATTGAAATGGAAACTTAGCAGCCAGTGGGGAAGGCTGCCGTACTCAAGGCATCGTTCCAGTCATTTTAAGGATGCTTATTGGTCCCCCAAAAACGATGAACACCAGGGCGTTATCATCAATCAATAAAATCTCCAAGGGCTGAACTTGAAAATTTTACGTTACGCCGTTAACACTTAGCTTTCGTCAACAACTCAGAGGTGGAAGTCAGCGCTCCATGCAACGCACATAATGTCCCGACCGAAACACGGAGCGCTAAATAATAAAACATAAATTGACAAAGCTTTGAGGCAGGTCAAGTTTCCTCAAGGACTTTTAATAATCGAGGTACTGGAACCATTAGAGGAATCGTTTCAGCCCTAACATAGAGTTCTCCAAAGAATCATAATTCCTCACAGGGGGTTGATGTAAATATCCATACAGGTCAGCTTGTGTCCAGTTTGAGGCAAAGGAGGCGCGCACAATCCGCGCTGAGATAAACTTCAGGGATAAAACAGCGGCAGCACTGGAGGCAACACGTAGAGGCACCAGCTGTGTGATTGGTCCGTTCTGCTGGTGTTTTATCAGATCATCATACGCTTGGCACGAACTGACGGCTATATCTGTCAGACAAGTAAATACTGTCATTACCATATGATTTTATTTAATCAGCAACATAGAATCAGTGACGCAAAAAGTGAGCATGCACTGTATGCAACGCATAGGGGCGCTGCACTAGAGGGAGCGCAAAAACAATGTGGGGAATTTTGTTTCTAATCAGCATTTTATGAACTTAACAGCTGTTTGTGTATGAAATGATCCATAACAAAGGAACAGCACTGATTAGCCGCCCCTCCCTTCCTGCTAGTGGCTCTCCCCGCACAAAACAGAAAAGGGGGAGTGATAAAGATGTTGGAGAGACAAAGAAAGAGTCAAAGTGGTTGAAAGACAGAAGGTAAGTAATGTCAGTGTATCAACAAGAGAGTTGTAAATATTCAGGTTAGCTTAAGCTAGCCTAAAATGACAGGCGGTTGTTGTCTACGCCCTGGATTGAACCAATACATGATTTATTCCGTATTGCTATAATGTCTGATAGACACACCTATCACACACATCTTAATAAGTGTAATAACTATAATGACCAAAACAAAACACGGGATATATTAAGGTCAGCTAAACTGTCGTTGCGGGACCTAAATAGAGTGCCTTCTCCGGGCCGGGGGGGTGTCCTGCCCCACGTGGAGGAGTTCAAGTATCTTGGGATCTTGTTCACGAATGGGGGAGGAAGGGAGCGGGAGACCGACAGGCGGATCGGCGCAGCGTCTTCCGTCAAGCGGGCGCTGTACCGGTCTGTCGTGGTGAAGAGAGAGCCGAGTCAAAAATCGAAGCTCTCAATTTACGGGTTGATCTACATTCCCACCCTCATCTACGGTCATGAGCTTTGGGTCATGACTCAAAGAACGAGATCACGGATACAAGCGGCCGAAATGGGTTTTCTCCGTAGGGTGTCTGGGCTCTCCCTTAGAGATAGGGTGAGAAGCTCAGTCATCCGGGAGAGACTCAAAGTAGAGCCGCTGCTCCTTCAAGTCGAGAGGAGCCAGTTGAGGTGGCTCGGGCATCTGGTCAGGATGCCTCCTGGACGCCTCCCTGGTGAGGTGTTCCGGGCACGTCCCACCGGGAGGAGGGGAAAACCCAGGACACGCTGGAGGGACTACGTCTCTCGGCTGGCCTGGGAACGCCTTGGGATTCCCCCAGAGGAGCTGGAACAAGTGGCTGGGGAGAGGGAAGTCTGGGCCTCCCTTTTGAAGCTGCTACCCCCGCGACCCGACCTCGGATAAAGCAGAAGAAATGAATGGATGGATGGAAGGATGGATTATTTCACCATTTTATTAATGTGGGTGGCCAGTTTGGATCAGGCTTCCTATCAAGCTATAAGAATGATAGAAAACATGCTAACAAAAAGCCTCAGACCTGCAGCCCATAGGCTGTTCTAGACATAGGCTGACAGAAGTGGCTCTTTGGCTCACTTATATATTAAATGATGAAATATTGCCCTGTTTTTTGTTTCATTCTTTTTTTAATTGTCCTGTAGGCAGCAATTTATTCACATATATATACATTTATACTTTAATTTAAGATGAGTTGTACGAGTTTATGTTGGGGGGAAGAGGGTGACCTGTTCGCATACACCTCAGAAAGTATGTAGTTGCACCCCTACATAGAATCATCAAACACTTTGCTATTAACAACTGTATGACATCCTGACTTAACGGTAAAGTAGAAACCACGACAATGCATGTATATCTATCTGGTTATCAATTAAATCAATTTAATGACTTATTTTCGTCACAACTTGTCGCGTGTGCTGAACTGACAACTCCTCTGACGGTCGGACTACTTAATGCGCAGGCATGCGTACTCACTGCATGTATGCTATTGTGACAGTGTAAGATAATCTGACAGAACACCGGCTTTAAATGCATAAACTATAAACCTAGAAATGTTTTAGAAATAAATGTGCTCCAAAAGTGAAACTGTCAGAACAACTGAGACGTTTGCAATCCGGCTTTAAGATTGAAACATAAATAAATTAATTAATTAAGCAATCCTTCCCCTCTCTCCCTCAATTATTAACTTTTCTAAAAAGAAAATCAAGCAACGCTTAGCCTGGCAGGAGGTCTAGTAAAGAATGACGGGCCACCAGGCTTATAATACACTGGAGGAAACCAATGTACTGTTTTGTGCAAAAAAAAAAAAAAATCTGAACAGAAAATGTTCAGCAAAGACATCTGAGCTTCTGTTATGACTGAAGAAGCTTTCATTCTGTTATAATCGCCCTTTAGCCGTTTCCTGAATCAGAAGCTACAACCAGAAGCCAACTTCAGCTTCGTTCAAGGCGGTCAGTTAGGATCGCCACCACACCTGGAGGATCGGACTGACGTTTCCTTCTGTGCAGTCCCGTTCTGTTTAGGATCCAGCTCACAGTGCGCATACTATTGCTGATTTCAACCACAATGCAAACCAGCATCAGTATCTCTCTGTTTTAGACCAAACATGAAGGAAAACCTGACCAACTCCTATTAGCCCCTGTACTAACCTTCATTATGCTGCACTACAAGCATATTATCGCCACCTCCTGGACATGAAAATATGTTTATGCAATATAATTATTACGTTCATACAATATTATTATTACGTTTATACAATAGATAATCATGCGCCAACGAGTTAAGAATATATAAACACGTCCCTTTAAATGTGTATATATTAGAATTTTTTTTTTTTTTCAAACTTTGTTTATTTGGTTTTTAACAGGAATTGCATAGCCATACATTTACAATGTGATACATATAAAACAAACCATACAATTCCCTTAAGTTATAAAAAACAAAACAAAAAAACACAACAAAACGACCTCCAATCACTCCCAGGCAATAAGAAAAAGTCATAAGAACAAGGACACACACAAGAAAAAAAAAATGTTTTGAAATAAATAAAAATTAAGATGCATTCTGCCACACCTAAAGAAAGTACAGTTTGTGCCCAGGAAAGTAAATATGGAACCATATGAAAAGGAAAATCCGAGAGAAAGGACACAGAATGAGCAGACAAATACATACACGAAGGACTAGACTGGGACAGAATGGAAATTAGCTTGACCAACCAATCATAGGAATGGCTGCCAGATTTCTACAAATTTGTCAGAGGAACCCCATAGTGACATCCTAATTTTTTCAAGTTTAAGAAAATAAACAATATCCCTCAACCAGAGTATGAAAGAAGGAGGTTGTGGTGATTTCCATTTAAGAAGAATTATCCTCCTTGCAATAATGGTCATAAAGGACAAAGAATTTTCTTGGGAAGAGGACAAAGGAGATGGCCCCGAAAACACCCCAAACAAAACACTCAGGGGGTTCGGATCAATTTTTCTGCCAACCACGTCTGATATAACAACAAATCTCTGTCCAAAAACTCTTCAGCTGGGGGCACAACCAAAACATGTGTATAAGGTTTGCAGGAGACTGTTGGCACCTATCACAAACTGGGGAAACCGTGCTATAAAATTTAGACAGACGAGCCCTGGTATAGTAAACGCGGTGCACAAGCTTGCATTGAATAAGACAGTGCCTAGCACATATAGAAGACTTATGTACCCGTATTAAGACACGTGACCAAAGCTCGTCAGGGATAGCCTCTCTATATATTAGAAATTTTAAATTGACATTTGTGACTGTATCCAAAAAAGACCAGGGACATCCATCCATTTTCTAACACCCCTGTCCCTAGTGGGGTTGGGAGGTGCTGGTGCGCGGGGTCACCCTGGACAGGTCGCCAGTCTGTCGCAGGGCGACACAGAGACAGTGCAATAATATTAGCCTGCATTATCTTTTCCTCTCAGGTTAGGGCGCTGCCTTGCTGCGCAAGCATTAGCTTTTTCCCTAAAATAAGCTTTTAGATATTTTTCTTAATTATTATCCATGTTTAGGACACTGAATGTAGGAAGTCCATGTAAGACAACATTCTAATGATAGCCCACATGCTACTGGCAGCATTTAGGTTTACATTAGCATTTTGGCTCATTTTGGATTATACACTAATTTTAACTAACTGAATTGTGCAAGTCCATGTTAGTCAACATGCTTGTGACTCTCCAGAGGCTATTGACTACTATTTAGCTAAGCTTAGCATTGATGCTAATTGTTAGCATCAGAACGCTGGGTCCAAACGTTGGCAGGCCCCGGTTAAATTTCTCCAGGAATTTTCTACTTCTGCTTAATATTTACAATTTGAGCCGATTCTTTAAATAGGTTTCCGAACACAACGATGATTTATCTGTCTAAAAACTCTCTTTAAAATGACTAATCAGTAAAACATGAAGGTGTTTCGTACCTATTCGGTGTAAGATGATCCTCGGTATCCGGGTAAAATCCATCAGTCTGCGCTGATCCTCCATCTCTTCCTCCATCTTAACGTTGATTTCTTTCAACTCTGTGAATGTTTCTCCAGCAGGAGTTACCTGCTCGTTGATAAACTCTCTCTGAGGCGGAACTGAAGATATTTTCACTGAAAACACCAAACCTGTTTTCAAACTACCTTCTAAGAGGAGCTAATGCTACCTCGTGAGCTCCGTAGCTTTCTGTGTGTTTCACTTTGGCTGCACTGCAGAAACTGTAAACGATTTTTAGTTCCACCTTGAATTTTCCGCTTTGAGCCTCCTCTCAAAATACAATTATACTAAATATTTTATTATATGAACGAAAAGTTCATTTATTTAAACAATTACACACAAACGGGAGTTTCCAAGCCTTTTATTTCTGTTGATTATGAGGATTTTCCTCAGCTAATTTATGATTAGAATATTACATCATACCGACACAAAATTAAAAAAAAGTACTTAGAAATGTGAGCTTGGAGTCAGTTATCAAAAGATACTTTTAATCTTACAAAAGAACCATATTAGAAGGTATTCTAATTTCTTGTGTGTGATCGTTTTAGCTTGTGAAACAGAGTCTAATATTATAGTTTTGTATTTTGTGATTCAGTTTTGAAGTTAAACAGTAAATGACAACATATATTATAGAGGAACACAGAGAATTGTTGTTTTGACTTGTAAAGATGGAGAATAACTGACTGTGTTGTGAAAAAATGGTTCATGTTGCCAAAAAAGAAGTGAAAACATGAAAGTTTGTGCCCTAAAGCATACAGTGTCACGCCAAATGGATGTTGAGGAGAAGTTGCCAGAGGTTGCCACTACCGTTGACAGCAAAGTTGCGGCAATGGAATGACATTTGGTGCCCGGCGGTGGAGGATCCAGCAGTGTGGATACGCCTGCTCCAGGAATACCCAACGCCAGTGACATGACATTGGCTGTGAACGTCTCTGAGGAAATGGCTGATTTTGGTATTTTGTTTACCTAAATACAAAGAAAGAACCACAGACAACGTTTATGAGTTTTCAACCAAACTTCTGCAGAAGGAGAAAACATAGCAAACCACTTCTCCAAGGAGTCTACCATGCGTTCTGACTCTCTGCATTAGAGCCTGTCTTTTATTAAGCAGGAGAAAGAATTTAATAATAATTAAATAATAATTAGAATATTATACATCTAAATTCCACATATACAAATTCTAATGTATACAAAATATTCGATTTCAGGTAGAATCAAATACACATCCAGTTACATTAACAATATATATAATTGTAATTGCAATTCAGTAACACTTCAGTAACATTAATGTAACAAGGAAGAGAATTACTGCAAGTAACAAGTAATAACAGGATAATATAGGTGAGAACTAGGCACTCAAAGTGTTAATACAGAGCATATTGATGCAGTACACTTAATGACCACAGGGTGGCGCATAAAGACCACGAATGGTAGAAGCGGTTCTTCCCGCCGCAAGATCGAGAAAATGATTATCCGCTCGAACATACCGGCTCCATAAGCGCTCGATGCTACATTTGGAAGCTAGTTTACCGTCCTGAACATCTTCAGAATAGTAGAAATAACACTACAATTCAGAGTACTGCCAGACAACTCTCAAACTGAACTATTCTTGTAACGTTAAACCAAGAAATGAGCGTTTAGCCAGGCATTTAAGAAATAGGCATTTCCTCATCAAAATACGTTGGAGCTCGCGGTAACCAAGGTTACACGGTTGCCGAACTAAACAGCGTGTAAGAAACACGAGCGGATGAAATGAATTATGTACTTACATTGTCATCAACGCACACGTACACACAAAGAATTCAACATTTTAGTGAGGTGCTGGAACAGAACTGCATGTGTCTACTAGCGAAGCACACTGAAAGTCAAGAGTCATGAATACGCGCAGGCGCGTGGTACATCCCCAATAATGTCTCTGACGTCACGACGCTGGCTCCAGCAGGGAGTTTTCCACAAAGAACATTTCACTGCTTTCATTTGTAAAGTATTTTACATCCAGTCATACACAGAAACGTCAAAAATGTAAAAGCTAAACTCAATTATTCTACATGGTACAGAACTCCACGAAAACTGAAACCGACATAAATTAATCCTGTCTGAATGTGTTCCCCTCTTTAACTTCAGTATCTAATGGGATACTGATGGGGATCTTAAGTACAAATACGACTGAGAATTAAAACAAAAAAACTGGTTTAAGGAAAACAAGCTGCTAGGCAAAAGTAGACCTCAGGTTTATCTTGGTCAGACAGTGAAAGACACAATCACAGTGAATCACTAGCAGCCTGGAAGAATCTGTTGACTTCAACATTTTGTATTTGCTGTTTATGTCATCTGACCAGATTTTCCTTTGGATCTGATACCAAAACGGATCTGAGGTGTTTCGTTCCTAAGACTTCTAGTCTGAGTGAATCTTCATGTGACGAGTTAAAATAATTCCATTATTGTAACCCTTTCCACAGGTCCCACATAGGAAAGGCTTCTCACCTGTGTGAATTCTCATGTGCTTAGTTAAAGTCCCTCTTTCACTGTAACTCTTTCCACAGGTTCCACAGAAGAAAGGCTTCTCACCTGTGTGAATTCTCATGTGATCAAGTAAATGACATTTTTTAGAGAAACTTTTTTCACAGGTTCCACAGGAGAAAGGTTTCTCACCTGTGTGAATTTTCATGTGCTTAGTTAAAATCCCTCTTTCACTGTAACTCTTTCCACAGGTTCCACAGGAGAAAGGCTTCTCACCTGTGTGAATTCTCATGTGAACATTTAAATGAACTTTTTGAGAGAAACTTTTTCCACAATTCTCACAAGAGAAAGGCTTCTCACCTGTGTGAATTGTCAGGTGAACATTTAAATGATATTTTTTAGAGAAACATTTTCCACAGGTTTCACATGAGAAAGGTTTCTCACCTGTGTGAATTCTCATGTGCTTAGTTAAAGTCCCTCTTTCACTGTAACTCTTTCCACAGGTCCCACAGGAGAAAGGCTTCTCACCTGTGTGAATTCTCATGTGAACATTTAAATTACCTTTTTGAGAGAAACTTTTTCCACAATTCTCACAAGAGAATGGCTTCTCCCCTGTGTGACTTCTCATGTGATAAATTAAACCAGCCTTTTGTCTGTAACTTTTCCCACAAGCTGAACAAGTGAAAGGTTTTACTCCTGTGTGAGTTATTATGTGTCTCATCAAGTTACTGTTTTCAGAAAAGGTTTCATCACAAATTTGACAAGAATATAATTTTTGCCCTGCGTGAGCTTTCTTGTGCTCTTTTTGTTTTTCAGTGTCAGTTCTGCCTTTCTGTTGTTTAGTTTTCTCATATTTCTCCTTTTGTTTCTGTTCTTCCTTTCTCTTTTTTCCTGGCTCTTCAGAATTGCTTCCTTCCTGATCCTGGTTCTCATCCTCAGCAGAGCCATGAGAGATGAGTTGGTTCCTCTGTGGTTCTGTTTCATTGTGGATTCTTTGCACATTAGAAGGATTCACCAAAATGTCATCAGTCTCCTGTTTCAGCACAAGATGCTCTTCATCCTGACTGATGCAGAGTTGCTTCTCTTCCTCTTTGGACTCTTGATGTTCTGGTTCTTCTTGTTCCTGTTTTATCTGCAGAGGTTCTGGTTCCTCTTGTTCCCGTTTTATCTGCACAGGTTCTGGTTCCTCTTGATCTAAATTGGAGTTTTCCTCCTGGTTGCTCGGCTCATTGAGAACCTCCTCTTTTTTACACAGATCTGGACAAAAGAAAAAAACAAAAGCTTTTAAATGTCAGTCAAGGATTGAAACCTTCATCTCGACATGATTTTTTTTATTATTTTAAAATTAAAAACTTATATATATGACAAATTAACTTACCTAGATGAGAGTAAAAATATATTACAAACTTCTGGTTGAGCAAACAATATGATAGCTTAACTCAGTGTCTTCCCAGTAAATATTCCAAAAATCTACTTCTTCTATGTAAATACATATCACATAAAATATGTGATTTATGTGATATGCATGACATAAAATACTAACATTGAATGCCTAAAGTGCTTTTTAATCTCAACTATTGAAACTTGTAGACTAACAAAAGATTAAGTAATGGTCTGACAATGCTGGATTGGAAAACAGTAACATTAGACCAGAATTACCACTGGATGTGCTGAAACAGTGACGTCTAAATACACTGAAGTCGGGTTTTGAGAGGAAAGAAGATCAACTTCCAGACCCTAAACTCAGCTAATATCAGGGAATCTTATGAGGATGAAACTCGTCTACAACTCAGCAACTGAAGTGACAAAGAACATGGAGAATCGAGATAACAATTTTATCAAACCACCTAAACTCGGGTTAAAAAATTAAAACTGCAGCATGGAGAAAACCTGACGAGATGGAGAAGAGGATTTTAAAGAAGGGACACAAGTACAACCTAGATGTTTAGACAACAGAATGAAATGTAAAGCCATAAATTACAACAGAACAAAATCTTTGATAAGTTAAAGCTGAATTTAAATTTCATTTAGTGTTTATTACAGTACTTAAAATTTGTGTGTAGCTTTATATTTTTGCCAGTTGGATTACATCAATTTCAAGTGCTAATGTTACACGAGCCTTTCTTGTTTTCAGGTGTGTTATCAGTTATTACTGGGACCTGGAATGAGAAATCTATCAGTTATCAGTATAAAAAAAGTTATCATGTACTGTTATTTTTTTGTTTCAGTTATTTATTTTAAATCTCAACAAAAATATAAACACCCCATGTCAAATACTGTTGCCATGTGGAGTCAACAACTGTAAATGAGCATTTGCTGTCATTTTAAAGTACAAAATTAATATTTGTCTTGATTTCTGTATAATATTTAGTCTAACTTGCTGTCAGTGAGCATTATTCAGTGAGTTGTTTTTTACCCAGTGCATGTTTGGGGCATGTCCAGAGGGTGATCAGACAAAATGAGCAACAACTGGACAATCCTTGGACTGGGGACAATAAAAGGCCACCCCAAAATGTCAAACTTTGTCACAAATCATAACGCCTCAAATGTCGCAAGTTAGAGCGTGCCATTGGCATGTTGGATGCAGGGATGTTCACCAGAGCGGTAGCTGAATGGCTCAATGTCCATTATCGGACCAAACGGAGACATGTCCCCGATAGAGCATCTTTGGGATGTTCTGGATGGGCGTGTCCAGGACCGGCTTCCAGTTCCAGGCAATGCGGGTCACCATGGACAATCGGATCAACTCCATGCGAAGAAGATGTGTTGCTCTGAGACACAGCTGGCGGACACACAAGATACTGAAAAATCAAATTCCTCAGCCTGACCCCTTTCATGTTCAAAGGTCTGTCAATCCGCTACAACTGGCCACATCACGATTGTTATCAAGTCCGATTTGAAGATCAGTAATTAGTACAAATATATTTTGAGTTTCTCTTTATATTGCGTAACAGAATGTTCTTAAAGCTCTTACATTTGACATTGGGCGTTTATATTTTTGTTCAGTGTATTTTAACAAAGCAGAACAAACATTTTCCATTTTGTTTTTGGGGCTTGTTTTGGAATATCTCAGATTTGACTGGTTTAGTTTTGTCCAGGCTTTTTAATTTTTAAACAGCAGTAAATAAAAGATGCTAAATAAAGTGAATGATAAAGAAACACTAACAGTTTTTGCACCATTTGTTTTGGATCATTTGGGATAAAACTAAGTTTTTTAAGTGTGATCAAAGACTACAATTTGTCTTCTACTTAAGAATTTGAAGAGTAACTTCTGTTTTGTACTTATGAAATACTGAAAGAAATTCAGAGTGTTTTTTAGTTTTTTCTTGGCAAAGATGGAGTCTTTCACTCTGTTTCAAACCATTTATTCTCTCTGTCCAGATGCTGAGAATCATTGCTGTCATTGTCTCCGCCATTAATTTTGAGTGTATAGTTTTTAAACTACTAATCTATGGCAAAAGTTGCATGATTTTTAATGTAGTCAATATTCATTTTTCAATCAACACTCAACTGACTTACTTCTATGTGTATCCAAATAACAGATAACACAAAATATGAGCCATAATTTAACATAGAATGAACCTAAATAATCATGAATTTAAGATTAAACTCAAAACATAAATACAATTAATCATTTTAAACACAACCTTCAGTACTTTCTTAAGCTGGTGAGGTAGAGATGAGGGAGTCACGGAACATAAACTGCATTTTGATCTTATATAATGAATTGCAAATAGTAGGGGTCAGGGTTTATCATTCTAATTATTCAATATTTCCAGCTGAAACAGATTTGTTATTCTTGCTTTATTTTGAGTACAACGTCGACCCCCCAAAAAATCCTACCATGTGTCTTGTCGGTTTTAAACCGCAGTGAAGTTAGTTTCAAGTTGGATATTCGATATTCGAGCTCCGCGGAGAAAGCGGCGTTTAGCTCAAGGTTGATCCGATTTATGAACGCTACTGTCGGCCAGCGGTTCTCCACCGCTCCCGGCCGCAGCGCCCGAAGGTTCACTTAGGGACTATCAACAAATTACCGAACCAAACATTCCTGTCAAAGAAATGTTAATAAATGCCTTGAATTGTAACCAACTAACTAATTGTCAGTGCTAATTCATGCTTTTACATGAGCCAAAATAGCATCTATAAAATTTTAAAGTCATATACAATATTTTCAATAATTTTAATATTAAATAATATAATGTTTTCTTCAATAGCTTCCAGGTCATGTGACCTATTGACTCAAAATCACTTTGAAATAATTATACTAGTCTCTTTAGATGAGGCACAGTCATTTGTTTTCCATTTTAAATCATTTTCAATTTTTAAAGAATTTATTTCATCAAAATTGAGAGTTTTTCTTCAATAGCTTCCAGGTCATGTGACCTATTGACTCAAAATCACTTTGGACTTGTTCTACCAGTCTGTATAGATGAGGCACAGTCATTTGTTTTCCATTTTAAATAATTTTCAATTTTTAATTAATTTTTTTCTTCAAAATTGAGTGTTTTTCTTCAATAGCTTCCAGGTCATGTGACCTATTGACTCAAAATCACTTTGAAATTGTTCTACCAGTCTGTATAGATGAGGCACAGTCATTTGATTTCCATTTTTAGCCATTTTCCATTTTTTAGGAATTTTTTTCTTCAAAATTGAGAGTTTTTCTTCAATAGCTTCCAGGTCATTTGACCTATTGACTCAAAATCACTTTGAACTTGTTCTAATAGTCCCTTTAATTGAGGCACAGACATTTGTTTTCCAATTTAAATCATTTTCAATTTTTAATTAATTTATTTCATCATAATTGAGTGTTTTTCTTCAATAGCTTCCAGGTCATGTGACCTATTGACTCAAAATCACTTTGGAATAATTCTAATAGTCCCTTTAATTGAGGCACAGACATTTGTTTTCCATTTTAAATCATTTTCCATTTTTAATTAATTTTTTTCATCAAAATTGAGGGTTTTTATTCAATAGCTTCCAGGTCATGTGACCTATTGACTCAAAATCACTTTGAACTTGTTCTAATAGTCCCTTTAATTGAGGCACAGACATTTGTTTTCCATTTTAAATCATTTTCAATTTTTAATTAATTTTTTTCATCAAAATTGAGGGTTTTTATTCAATAGCTTCCAGGTCATGTGACCTATTGATTCAAAATCACTTTGAAATAATTCTAATAGTCCCTTTAATTGAGGCACAGACATTTGTTTTCCATTTTAAATCATTTTCCATTTTTTAGGAATTTTTTTCTTCAAAATTGAGGGTTTTTCTTCAATAGCTTCAAGGTCATGTGACCTATTGATTCAAAATCACTTTGAACTTGTTCTAACAGTCTGTATAGATGAGGCACAGTCATTTGATTTCCATTTTTAGCCATTTTCCATTTTTTAGGAATTTTTTTCTTCAAAATTGAGGGTTTTTCTTCAATAGCTTCCAGGTCATGTGACCTATTGACTCAAAATCACTTTGGAATAATTATAATAGTCTCATTAGATGAGGCACAGACATTTGTTTTCCATTTTAAATCATTTTCAATTTTTACTTAATTTTTTTCATCAAAATTGAGGGTTTTTCTTCAATAGCTTCCAGGTCATGTGACCTATTGACTCAAAATCACTTTGAACTTGTTCTACCAGTCTGTATAGATGAGGCACAGTCATTTGTTTTCCATTTTTAGCCATTTTCCATTTTTTAGGAATTTTTTTCTTCAAAATTGAGGGTTTTTATTCAATAGCTTCCAGGTCATGTGACCTATTGAGTCAAAATCACTTTGAAATTGTTCTACCAGTCTGTATAGATGAGGCACAGTCATTTGTTTTCCATTTTAAATCATTTTCAATTTTTAAAGAGTTTATTTCATCAAAATTGAGATTGTGCATGAACATAAAGTTGAAATGAAAAAGTTCACAGTATTGCACCTGTGCTCTGCCCATATTATGAAGGCTGTTACACAAGCTTTTGGGACAAAGACCCGTGATCGAGGCTTAAAAGAGTATGCAAGCTATTGTTTCGCATCCCTTTTAAACTGCAATAACCTCCAAATTGCCATGGAGGTGTTTTACAACATGTGTGTACTATTTGATGCAAAACATTACAACCCCTTAGTACAAACAAGTCGAGCATACCTCAACAGCTGTATCTCCAAAAACAAGTCAGAGAAAGATGAAGATGGCCATCATACAGCAGAAGCACAGCACAGCAAAAGTGACAAAAGCAACAGCATTATTGCTAACTCACCATTTACAAAGACTTTCCAAGTTTTACGGGACCAAGCTCAGGTTGACATTCTGTCCGAGGAATCAGAGATCACAGAAAATCATTACTGCTGTCCTGGTATAGTTGATGTGCTTGTGAAGAACTACATGGGAATCATCCCACTGTGGAGCGGAATGTTACTTGGCGACTTAACACGGTACAAAACACCCACATCTGCTGCAACAAATAAAACAAGCAAATCAAGAGAAACAAACTGCCATGTGGAGTTGTGGTTTGGCTTGGTAAAAAAGAACATCTTGGCCAAAAAAAAGTACCTCAGACCAGCAGACTTCATCACAAAATTGTATACATCTTTACAAGGTCGGTATGTTGAACATGTTATGCAGCATGGTCTGCCAGACAAACTTCTGGACCAAACTGTCAGAGTTTTGAATAAACCGGCAGATGATCCCAAAGAAAAATGAAACAAGAGGGAAAGTTCTGCTGGTCAGACAAAGACCAAATCCAAGTATTTCAATCCCCCGAAGATATTACCCAATCCCAGAACTTCCAAAGGCCCAAAAAAACAAATCACCAAAGCTGAAGATGATAACAATAATAAAGAATCACAGGTAAGGTTTCACCTACCTTTGAGGCTCTGTTGCAGTTCCACATAAAGAATTAGTTTGTTAAAACAATGAATTTATCTGATAAATTTTTTTTGTAATTTTCATTTCTTAAATTTCATTAGAAGTAAACAAGTAATAATAGCTTGCATTTCACAATTTCATAATGTGGTTAACATGGGATAACATAACTGACATATATGTATTACAGTCTGGTATAGATTTTGTCTTTATTATGGCCGGCTGTTAGCATAAAGTATTATTTAAATTTTGTAAAATATACATTTTTGTTGTATTTCTTTCAAATGTTTTGATTTGTTTTTTTTTTTATATCTGATTTGCAGTTAACCTTGCTTTGGAAAAAGAGTGATACAGAAGTTGTAGTAGCAGTTGTTCCGTCACAAATTAAAGGTCGGAGCATTGTGATTCATCATTCTGACTTGTGCACTCTTCGACCACATCAATGGTTGACAGGGGAGGTATGTGTTTGTTTCAGTCATTTGTAAAACATCTTCAATCTCAAGATTAATACAAACCAATTTTTAGATTTGTGTGAGAAGACTTTTGGATGCATGTTTAATATGTGGAAACGCTGATATTCCTTGTGCAGATCATTGAAAGCCTTCTGCATGTGGCTGCCCATGCATTGGGAGTCATGGACACCTTCTACATCCTGAATCACTACTCAGCTGGTGTGATTTTGTTCGGGGACAGAACTGAGCTTCCTAGACAAAGTTTACCAAAGGTAATGGATATCTTTGTTGCTATATTATGTCATTATAAGATGAATGAACAGAACTTTCACAGTTACACATCAGTTACACAGAGCTACAAAATTGACAACAAAATTACTTCGAAGATGAAATCATATGTAATGTGTTTATGGCAAATATGTGTGCTTGTTGATAAAAAGAAGAACAAGATGTATTTTTTTAAAAGGTTTGAATTAAAAGCTGAGTTGTTTTTAAAAGAGTGTTCTGAAAGAATTGCCATGTTTTACTGACTACTTGGCTGTTTTAAACATTGAAACACTTGACAAAATTAATGTAATTGTTCACTTCCGTGCGAGTTCCAAATATAAGTGTCACAGAGGGTTATCCAGGCAAATAAGGAGCTGAACATGGCAGTAAGGATGGACAACTTCTTTAGACAACATTACATAATTAATTCCACATGTAAAAAAACTTCTGTACTGGACACTACATATAAGATTTCAGAGTAATGTAAATGTCAATCATTTAATAAAGTAGAAGTAAGAATCTTGATCTAGTTGCACCCACATTAATCTTGGCTAAGTAATTTCATTTGATATCTTGTATGTGTCCTACTAACTAACATCAACATCACTGCAAGCTTTACCCCATCCCACAGCAGCCTGTACAGGGCAATGTTTAGCACCTTAACTCTTGTAAAACAGTGTATTGATTATTTTATCATTTTTAAAACACCTTCTCATTGAAAAGCAAAATTGTCAGTAAAAGTAAATACTGACATGTGGGAAAAGATTAATTGCGAGACATGTGCTTAAAGTTTGTCTTTATGTTAACATTTAATTTTTGAACATTTTTAATGCCATTTCAGGTAAACTTTGACAACTATGAAGAGGTTCTGTCATTTGTCCTTGTGAACAACAATCACTGGAAGTTGCTGGTTTGTGATTTTTTGTCTATAATCAATATTTTTTCATTTTATGGTTTGGATAGAGCATGACATATTCACATTAGTTTTAATGAAATTTTTCTTTGTTATGCCCCTTTACTTTGTTGATCTGTTTTAGTACATCAATGCAGAAGCCAGAACTGTATTCCTAATAGATCCTGCACAAGTATCATCTGAGCTTGTGGACTCCCAAAAGGCAGCTAAAAGAATACAGTAAATAAAGCTCTAATAAATTTTTAAAATGTATTAAAAATTAATAAATTTGCAAAGTGACCACATAGAGATTGAGTTAAAAATCTGAATGTATGTGACATTCAGATTTCTGAATATATTATTGAAATATATTATCCATAACATTTTTTCAAAATATATTATGTAAAAAATATTTCTATTAATTTAAATGTTTATGTAAATATTAATTTCAATAAACTTAACATTGTTGTTGTTAACAGAAACTGATAAGAGGAAAGCGTGAGTTGTCTTATGAGTGGAATTACAGAATACAATTGCTCTTACACAAATCATTTTGTTTGTTATCCAGAGAATACTTCAAAATGAGAAGGACATGCCATGGAAAAACAGACTGGGTTGGGATCCAATGGAAAGGGGGGACAATGCGCCACCCTATTCAACAAGACGGAAGCAGCTGTGGAGTTATTGTAGTCAAAGTAAATTAATGAGTTCATGTTTTTTGTTATACAAGTGTGGATACTGTGTAATAATTATAGAGAAAAGTTGTCTATCATCAAATACAGTCTCTCTGGTTAGTTAAAATGGGCTTTCGGAATTGTGGAAAGAGTGTGTATTCACTTGGAGGAATACAGACTCCCCCAACAGTAGCCCATAACTGGGGTCAGTGCAACATGCCACACAGTATTTGTAATTACAGTTCTTTCATCATCTTCTAAATGTTGAAACATTTAGATGTTTCACTACAGGTATCTGTACTAACAAACATACCTGTTTTAGTATATGTGGGTACACTATATATGTCCACATGAATGTTTTAAGTCTGATGCATTATAATGCCATAAAAAAAGTCTTTAAAAACTTTTTTTTTCTTTAGATGGCAAAAGCACTGATGGAAGCCTTCCCTCTGATGCCAGATGTAGATTTTGACACAACAAAAAAGGCAATGAAAAGTGAAAGAAGAACTCTCGCTCTTCAAATCCTTGATGCATCAGGTATACCATGTGCATTTCGACTTACAATACATAAACATACACACATATATATTGCAGAATCTCCCCAGCTCTTACATTACTGAACCAGTCTTGACTGGTGAATTTAAGGTTTTTTATTTTATTTGATTAAGATCAACCACCATCATCAAAGTCACCACAATAACCTCAATAAATGTGAAAACTAAAACATATACAAACATTGTAATACAAAACATGAACTTAACCAATAAAGATAACAAAACTAAACAGACCTCGCTGCTTTCGCTGGGGAACACTAAGTTTTGATTTCTTTGTGACAAGCACATCTTGACAGTTCAATTAATTCACTGTTTCAATGACTCTTTCAACTTATATAGAGTCTGCCCTCATTAGCTCCTGCAGCCCGTGAGGTCAATAAAAAAAAAAAAAAATTACAAAATGCAAATTCCATTTCACAAAATATAAACCACCAACAGTGCCAATCCAAACAGACAAAGATATCTAAACGATATGCAACATTGATAATTTAGAAAATTTACTTTAGTTTACAAATGTATTTTATATAATCTCCAAGTATTAATAATTTTAAATTAATTTTCTGAAATAATTAGCTATTTTGTTATATATATATATATCGATCTATCAATCTATCTTGTTTGAATATGCTGTATATTCTTTTTGATTACAGTATTTGATGACCACTGTTGGTGTGCGATGTGCGCTGCATACAAAGCCCCGGGGTCTGGCCCTGGAATGACAGACTGGGTGAGAAATCAAGAGTTGTCAATGTAAAATTCAGAATTAGACACAGGAAATGACTCTTGGGAGCCATGAAATGTTTTATATAATAAATGACAAGCAATTAAACACCAAACTGTGTGACAGGAGATGAGTAAGTTCAATACTGCTAAACATGTATATTTTCTTGTATTTGTGAACAGATCCAGTGTGACAACTGTGACCGATGGTACCATGCCCTGTGCATAAATATGAAGAGCACAGAATTTCAAAAGAAAAAAACAGGCAGTTGGAAATGTGTATTGTGTAGTGAATCTGAAAACTAGAAACTGTGTTCATTATTGTTCGAAATACGTTTTGAAAATATCTGTGGAAAATGAAAATGTAATATGTTTGTGTGGCATTGATGCTATGTGTGATGTATAAAGTGTACTGGAATCATTTCAAATTGATAAGTAATTTTATGACGTTATCTGAAAGCTATTGAGCAACAATCTTAAACTTTAAGGAAAAGATTCCTAAAAATTATAAAATAAAAACATAAAACATAAATAAATGTCTGTGCCTCATCTATAGGGACTAGTATAATTATTCCAAAGTGATTTTGAATCAATAGGTCACATGACCTGGAAGCTATTGAAGAAAAACCCTCAATTTTGAAGAAAAAAATTCCTAAAAAATGGAAAATGGCTAAAAATGGAAAACAAATGACTGTGCCTCATCTATACAGACTGGTAGAACAATTTCAAAGTGATTTTGACTCAATAGGTCACATGACCTGGAAGCTATTGAAGAAAAACACTCAATTTTGATGAAAAAAATTAATTAAAAATTGAAAATGATTTAAAATGGAAAACAAATGACTGTGCCTCAATTAAAGGGACTATTAGAACAAGTTCAAAGTGATTTTGAGTCAATAGGTCACATGACCTGGAAGCTATTGAAGAAAAACACTCAATTTTGATGAAAAAAATTAATTAAAAATTGAAAATGATTTAAAATGGAAAACAAATGACTGTGCCTCATCTAAAGAGACTATTATAATTATTTCAAAGTGATTTTGAGTCAATAGGTCACATGAACTGGAAGCTATTGAATAAAAACCCTCGATATTGAAGAAAAAAATTCCTAAAAAATGGAAAATGATTTAAAATAGAAAAACAAATGTCTGTGCCTCAATTAAAGGGACTATTAGAATTATTCCAAAGTGATTTTGAGTCAATAGGTCACATGACCTGGAAGCTATTGAAGAAAAACTCTCAATTTTGAAGAAAAAAATTCCTAAAAAATGGAAAATGGCTAAAAATGGAAAACAAATGACTGTGCCTCATCTATACAGACTGTTAGAACAAGTTCAAAGTGATTTTGAGTCAATAGGTCACATGACCTGGAAGCTATTGAAGAAAAACACTCAATTTTGATGAAAAAAATTAATTAAAAATTGAAAATGATTTAAAATGGAAAACAAATGTCTGTGCCTCAATTAAAGGGACTATTAGAACAAGTTCAAAGTGATTTTGAGTCAATAGGTCACATGACCTGGAAGCTATTGAAGAAAAACACTCAATTTTGATGAAATAAATTAATTAAAAATTGAAAATGATTTAAAATGGAAAACAAATGACTGTGCCTCATCTAAAGAGACTATTAGAATTATTTCAAAGTGATTTTGAGTCAATAGGTCACATGACCTGGAATCTATTGAATAAAAACCCTCAATTTTGAAGAAAAAAATTCCTAAAAAATGGAAAATGGCTAAAAATGGAAAACAAATGACTGTGCCTCATCTATACAGACTGTTAGAACAAGTTCAAAGTGATTTTGAATCAATAGGTCACATGACCTGGAAGCTATTGAAGAAAAACCCTCAATTTTGAAGAAAAAAATTCCTAAAAAATGGAAAATGATTTAAAATGGAAAACAAATGTCTGTGCCTCAATTAAAGGGACTATTAGAATTATTTCAAAGTGATTTTGAGTCAATAGGTCACATGACCTGGAAGCTATTGAAGAAAAACCCTCAATTTTGATGAAAAAAATTAATTAAAAATTGAAAATGATTTAAAATGGAAAACAAATGACTGTGCCTCATCTAAAGAGACTAGTATAATTATTCCAAAGTGATTTTGAGTCAATAGGTCACATGACCTGGAAGCTATTGAAGAAAACATTATATTTCTTTGACAGGAATGTTAGGTTCAGTAATTTGTTGATAGTCCCTAAGTGAACCTTCGGGCGCTGCGGCCGGGAGCGGTGGAGAACCGCTGGCCGAGAGTAGCGTTCCGAAATCGGATCAACTTTCAGCTAAACGTCGGTTACTCCGCGGAGCTCGGGCCGGGAGCGGTGGAGAACCGCTGGCCGACAGTAGCGTTCATAAATCGGATCAACCTTGAGCTAAACGCCGCTTACTCCGCGGAGCTCGAATATCGAATATCCAACTTGAAACTAACTTCACTGCGGTTGTCTTTAACCTGTTTCTAAATATCATCAGTAAAACATGAAGGTGTTTCGTACCTATCCGGTGTAAGATGATCTTCGGTATCCGGGTAAAATCCATCAGTCTGCGCTGATCCTCCATCTCTTCCTCCATCTTAACGTTGATTTCTTTCCACTCTGTGAATGTTTCTCCAGCAGGAGTTACCTGCTCGTTGATAAACTCTCTCTGAGGCGGAACTGAAGACATTATTTTACTGTAAACACTCAGATATTTAGCTAAACCTCAAACTCGTCTTCAAACAGCCGTGTAACAAAAGAAAAGCTAAGGCTAGCCCGTGTGCTCTGTTTTTATCTTCCCCGTGTTTCAGTGTGGCTGTACTGAAGAAACTGTGAACGATGCATAAGTTCCGCTTTAAATCAACTCTTTTAATTTACAGTATTACTTAGTAAATAAAAACATTATTGTGATGTTCATTCATTTTATTTTCTCTATTAACCCTATTACAACACAGTACTTTGAATAATGACTCACAGACTGATGCTTTAAAACCTTGTGTTTCTGTTTATTTTGATTAATTTCTGGTTACATTTAATAAAAACAGATTAGATAGACAAATGAATAAAAAAAATTTACTTCATAAATGTAGACTTAAAGAGAACAATGCTTAATACCTACTTGAAGTCAGTAACCAAAGTTACCCTTAATCGTAATGTTAATACCACATTTTCTTTCATATTTTAATTTATTGAGTAGATCTGTTTAATAAGAACAAAACACGTACAGTTATTATGTTTGCACATAAGGTTGTAGTTTGTAGGTTCTGATTCATTTTTAAAGTTAAACAGTATGAGGCCATGTGTGGTTTAGAGTATTGTATTTAACTGGAACATTTTGAATATAATTGACTGAAAAAGATGTCTCACAGCAGAACTATATGTTTCTCTAAAATACCTGAGGTCATATACCATTTAGTTTTAAAACTATATCAGAACCTATAAACTACAACCCAATGTGCTAATATAATAACTTTAGACACTTTTGTACGGTCTAAGAAGACTTACACTCAATGAATTATACTTTCCAATGAGGTTCTTTTGTAAGATTAAAAAAGCTTTTTGGATAACTGACTTCAAACCCACATTTCTGAAATAAAACATTCTTATTTGTTGGTGTAATATTCTAATCGCGTTTCACTCACTGAACTGACTGAGCTACTGAAATAAACTTAATATGCCATATTATTGAACATGACTGTTTAAACATATGAATATTTGAAATCCATGGAAATCAATTCAGAAGCACAGATTACAGAAAAATAGCCGAGTCTTTAGTGAATGTAATAAAAAGCATAAAACTTAATAATTAACTGAAAAAGCTTGAAAACATTAGTCTGTGTGTAATTATTTTATATACTGCGTTTCACTCCGGTGAACTGAGGTACTGAAATAAATGAATAATAATGGAAAAACTTAAATGAATAAGAAAGTTTACTCTAATGAGCTATCGCTCTTAGTTACCAAGGAAACATAAGTAATTTTCACTCAAGCAGCATTTTATTAGTTATTGCAACAACATCATCAGTGTTTTTTCCAGACTGATCTATTCTCACTAAACATCCCCTCCCTACGTATACTTGGTCTTGAATTATCAAGCAAGCAGTATGCAAGCGTTATGTTTTACCACCATACAATAAGAGTCACAACCCCAGTTTACACATATAACTAAAAGAGACTATTTTCTAAATTTCCACTAACAATAAACCTATCAATAAAGTTTGTAATTTCTTTTTAACAAAACAGTATATTAAAAGAGGAGAAGCGCGGCAGAAAATTCAAAGCGGAACTAAAAATCATTTCTTGTTTCTTCAGTACAGCCAGAGTGAAACACACAAAAGAGCAGCCTTAGCTTTTCTTTTGTTAGACCGTTGTCTGAAGACGGGGTTGAGGTTTATCTAAATGTTTGAGTGTTTTAAATAAAAATGTCTTCATTTCAGCCTCGGAGAGAGTTTATGAAAGATCAGGTATCTGGAGAAACATTCACAGAGTGGAAAGAAATCAACGTTAAGATGGAGGAAGAGATGGAGGATCAGCGCAGACTGATGGATTTTACCCGGATACCGAGGATCATCTTACACCGGATAGGTACGAAACACCTTCACGTTTTACCGATACAGATGAGACCACAGACATGAATACGTAGACGCCTTGTTACGCCACAGCGTCCGCCAAACTGAATGTGTCCTGTTGTAAGCTAATATAATTAAATGGACCGAACTTTATAAAGAGTCGTTGCACAAAGTATTTTAAGTTAATGCCTGGCATTGACACATTGTGTCACACTCTCCAATTAGATTTGGGAATTATAGAAAACTCAAATTAAATTTAAAAAAGCACTAATGACAACATTTCCAACTTTTTGATGTGATTATTTAATTGTTTAAAGAGCACAATGTTTCTATGTGATACAGCTGATTCTGATCAATATTTTTTATATATTGACATTGATGAAGACACACACACATCAATGTATTCATGAACATAAAAATGCACAAAAAGTGAATGGGGAAAAAAGTTTACATTAAAATACAGATTTATTTATACTGCTAACACGGGGCACAGACAGGGTTCAGTCTGCTGGTCAAACTGGGAGCAGTCCAGTGACTTCTGAGACGTCCTGGTTGACATAGGCTAAAGATAAAGGACAAATTATCCAACAGTGTAATAGAAAATTACATCCTGATTCCTCTACATTCTGAGAAAACATACATTTTTAAAATATTGGGGCGTTAACTTGTAGCATCTATACGATACAGCTAAACACCAACATTTTGAAGCTGATCTGTGAAACAGAAGACTGGAGAAAAACAGATCCAGCTCTGATCCCGACTGACCTGCTAAAATCCTCTGGTATGAAAAGCATTTCCCTTCTAACAGCAGCTTCTCATCAGCTCTCTCTCATTAGAAAAACTCCACAGTATGGAAATTAGCTAGGCTAAGATATTTAGAACCAGAGTAGTTACTCTGGACCAATTTAGTTACCAGGGAAATATTTCTTGGTTGTTTAGAAGATAGATTCTAGCCGCAAAGTCAAGAAATTCTGCTTGTAAAATTGCGATATTTTCTTTCATTCTTACCTGCGAAAGGTAATGCTAATAGATTGATTGAAAGAGTAACTGAAAGTAGTTAAGTACCTCAATTTTAAAAGTCTCAAAACAAGGAATTCTTTTATTGAATTTACATTTGTGAATAAAAAAAAAAACTTTACTAAAAATACAATCACATTAATTAAAAAAATATATTTTCTTCTTTTCTCAAACAATTGTGAAAACTAAGGTTAATTGTCTCAACATAAAACAAAATCTTTATATATATTATCGATTATAAATGACATCGCCACAAAACGTTTTTTTTTATATGAATGCAAAGCCAAAAAGGTTTCGGGGTGAAAATAGTGAGCATTTTATGTTAATTTCCTTTTTGACTTTTTGCATATACTGATTGGCAAATAGTATCCATGCATAATTTTGTAGGAGGCCTCTCTAATTTTATTAGTTATTCAAAACTGACCAGGATTATGACCTCTGCTGCACGTTTTCCCTCTCTGTCGTAACCCACTTTCGTGTCTAAAAACTGTTATTAAAGGCCAATAGAGCCAACAAAACCTTAAAAAAACCCCAATAAAAATCAAAGTTTAAGATCCATGACTCTCTAATCTCTAATCTACCAGTTCAAGAAACTACTGGTAAGAGCTTAATGAGTAAGTGTTTAAAATATTCATTTATTTATGTTTTTCTTAGAGCGTATTCTTATATTAATTATTAAGTTCTGTTGTTTTTTTTTTCCCTCAAACAAAACTTTGTATCATTGAATAATAACAGCACATTTCAGTGTACACAAAAGTCCAAAAATTGAAGAATTTGTTACCAAAAAAATAAAATACATGGTCGCCTATTACGAAAGAACTCAAACCATCCGGTGGATTAAGCTACGCGATCACCAGGTGCTCAAGCTGTTAAAAAGCTTTTCACTGGCAGAATGTGAAAAGGACAGCCCCAGACTCTCACAGCGCATCTTTCTACTGAATATCTCTAAGGAAAATCCATAAAACACATTTCCAATTAATATCACAAATGGCAAGAAAATATCGCTAAAAAAGATGAACCACAGTTCATCAAAAAGATGAAGAGATTTTATTTTTTAATGTAAGCGCACATGTTTGCTGAAAAATATTTTTATTTTAATTTTTGTTAATGAAAGTGTAAGGCTCATTGTTTGACTCACATATTCAAGCTTTTGTTTTGTCTTTTTGTCCAGATCTCCCACAATGCTGGAAAGAGGAGGAGGTTCTCAATGAGCTCAGCAACCCAGAGGAAAACTCCACTTTGGATCAAGAGGAACCAGAACCTCTGCAGATAAAACGGGAACATGAGGAACCAGAACCTCTGCAGATAAAACGGGAACAAGAGGAACCAGAACCTCTGCAGATAAAAGAGGAACAAGAGGAACCAGAACCTCTGCAGATAAAACGGGAACAAGAGGAACCAGAACCTCTGCAGATAAAAGAGGAACAAGAGGAACCAGAACATCAACAGTTCAAAAACGAAGAAAAGCAACTCTGCATCAGTCAGGATGAAGAGCATCTTGTGCTGAAACAGGAGACTGATGACATTTTGGTGAACAAACAGCAGAAAGGCACAACTGAGACTTCAGAAAAAGAAACACACAAGAAAACTCAACCAAACCAAAATCTATATTCTTGTAAAATTTGTGATAAAACCTTTTCTCGAAATAATTCCTTCATGATACACATGACAACTCACACGGCCAAGAAATCTTTCACATGTTCAACCTGTGGAAAAGGTTACCCTCACAAGAGTCGTTTAACTAATCACATGAGAATTCATACAGGTGAAAAACCGTTCACATGTGCAGCTTGTGGAAAAAGTTTCCATCAGATTGGCATTTTAAACAGACACATAAGAATTCACTCAGGTGAGAAGCCTTACACGTGCACAACCTGTGGAAAAAGTTTTGCGTCTAAATCTCAGTTACTTGATCACATGACGATTCATACAGGTGAGAAGCCTTTCTCATGTGGGAACTGTGGAAAAAGTTTCCGGAGGAAACCTGACTTGGTTAGTCACATGAGAGTTCACACAGGTGAGAAGCCGTTCTCATGTGGGACCTGTGGAAAATGTTTCACTCATAAAAAAAGTTTAACTGTTCACATGAGAGTTCACACTGGTGAGAAGGCGATCACTTGTAGCACCTGTGGAAGAAATTGCTTGAATAAATCTCACTTAGTTGATCACATGAGAACTCACGCAGGTGAGAAGGCTTTCTCATGTGGGACCTGTGGAAAAAGTTTCACTCATAAAAAAAGTTTAACTGCTCACATGAGATTTCACACAGGTGAGAAGACGATCTCTTGTGGTATCTGTGGAAAAAATTGCTTGTTTAAATCTCAGTTAGTTGATCACATGAGAAGTCACACAGGTGAGAAGCCTTTCTCATGTGGAACTTGTGGAAAAAGTTTCACTTATAAAAAAAGTTTAAATATTCACATGAGAATTCACACTGGAGAGAAGCCTTTCTCATGTGAGATCTGTGGAAAAAGTTTTACTCATAAAAAAAGCTTAACTGCTCACATGATAATTCATACAGATGAGAAGCCGTTCTCTTGTGGAACCTGTGGGAAAAGTTTCACTCATAAAAAAACTTTAACTGCTCACATGAGATTTCACACAGGTGAGAAGACTTTCTCTTGTGGCACCTGTGGAAGAAATTGGTTGTATAAATCTCACTTAGTTACTCACATGAGAACTCACACAGGTGAGAAGCCTTTCTCATGTGCGACCTGTGGAAAATGTTTTGCTGGAAAACACCTTTTACATTTTCACATGAAGACTCACACAGGTGAGAATTCTTTCTCATGTGGGACCTGTGGAAAATGTTTTCCTTTTAGGTCATTTTTACTTCATCACATGAAGAGTCACACAAGAGAGAAGTCTTTCTCCTGTCGGATCTGTGGGAAAAGTTTCACTAAAAAATACCTTTCAACTTCTCACATCAGAATTCACACATGTGAGTAGTAGCTGTGCATTGATTTATCAGCCAGCCGATTAATCTATGTTGATTTTCTTAATTTTGGGACATTGGTGATCAGCAGAAACATGCATGTGAAGCCGATCTGATCCCCCAATTTTATTGACCTCACCCACTGTCCTCTTCTGTTCCGTTGAGAGGTTTGACTATTAGACCGGCCCACCAGGTCATGTCTGCACTTTTGCAATCGGTGCACCCTTAGTGAAAAGTGAGGAAAATGTTTTGTGTGTAGATCCAGTTTACGTCATCACATGAAGATTCACACGGGTTAGAAGCTGTTAGGTGAAATGTATATATATTATCATATATTTGTTGTTTCATTTATAACAATAGTGTTACTTATATGATGTTCCGTCTTATATGCCTTTATTGTTTTCTTTTCCTTCAGCATAAAGAATGTTTCTGTATTGTTTGATTTACTTTATTTCCTTTTTACAAGAGGACCTCCCTGAAGAGAAGCAGTGACAACCGAGCTCACAGGGTTTATTGCTCAGCAGGACTGTTTCTTCCTTTGAACTGTTAGATAGCTGTAGAACCGTCGCCTTGAAGATGTACGACTTGTTCTTTTTTTACTCTGTGTCTTAATGCAAGATAACATGTGTTTAGTCAGTGATTGTCATTAGCACTGCAACTAAGTAATGAAATGTTTTGTCCCCACCCCTTAGAGTTGCAGTGTTCTCTGTGATAGGGACTCTGAAAGTAATAAAAAGAGAGGAGCGGACAAATGTGTTTCAGAGCGGTTGGAGATTTGTAACTGTAAACACATCTCTGTCCGTTCTCCTCGCGAGATCAAAAGAATCTAACTCTCTTGTCTTTTCTGTGTTTGTTCAACTTGTCTTTTATAGGTGTCAAACCTGACAGAAGCCTTTCTTTTGTATGTCCTGTAGAAAAAGTTTCACTCATTAGAAATGTAACCGTTCACATGAGAACTCACGCAGGTTTGATGGCACAATGTGAACCTCAAGTAAGATTCTCAGTAACTTGCTGTTTGGAAGTGGAGTAACTGCAACCGACACATTTTGTTCTCGCAATTTTATATTTCCATTTTATTTAATGAGACTAAGGAAGAAATTGTCTCTTAAAAGAACAATGAGTTTGAATGCTTTAAGATTTAGACTTCTAAAATTTTGAAACCTTTATTGTGTGTTTATCCTTTGTACTTTGTTTTATTTCAATGATTTGGAGAAATGGATGCATTTCTTTGACATGGTTTTAATGATTTGTCTGCTTAAAACATGTATTGATGATATGGATTGAATTTCAGATAGAAAATTATTGAAACTTTTTATATAATTTTAGATAAAGTATAACAAAGATGGTCTTTTTCTTTTTTTCTGTTTAGTAGAAGACTGTGTGACAGAATAGATTTACATAAACATAGAGACTGGAATAAAACCTTCTGTTTGAAACAAAGAGTAAATCAGGAAAACCTTCATATATATAAACAGCCCTGGTCCACAGGGCCCATCGCTTCCTCCTTAACATTGCATGAATTTTAATAAAGTCAATATTCATTTTTCAATCAACATTTAACAGACTGAGTTCTATATTTATACAAATAAAAGAGAAAACAAAAGATGAGCCATAATTTAACAAAGAACGAATATTTATTATTCTATTTATTTAATTACCCCTGCTGGAACAATGTTCTTTGTATTTTATTTTGAAGTATTTGGTAAACTACTGAAATACTGAGTAACTGATCACCTAATAATAACAAAACAAGTTCACATAACTTTTATGTTATGTGAACTTTCATGTTCACATAACACACATCACATAACCACATTAATAAAATAATAGTGAAATAATACATTAAATGGCCACTGAACAATGTATTAACAAAATATCAACATTTCTAAATAAAACATAGAAAGCTCTAACAAACCTCTTAAAAGTAGGAAATATTTATGCATTTACTGTTAATCTATTAGTATGGTTTGTTCTTTAAAGAAAGTTTCTGAAGTTAGAGCTGGAAAAGTATACAATTTTAACACTTGTGAGTTTTTCTAAGTTTTTCATTTTGAGTTATTTAAAATATATTTATTATTTCTCTGAATTTCTGATTGTTTTTAGTTAAATGTTAAATCCTAAAGTGACTCAGGGTTTATTTTAATTTCCCACCGTGAGTCAGAACCGGATGTGTGAAGTTGCTAATCGTCAGTCGGAGGAATGAACAGCATACTTACCTGGCAGGAGCGACTCCATGATCCTGTAGGTGGATCGCTCAGGGTGAGGATCAGTCATTGCACTGCGGCGATCTGACCTCTGTGAATTCTCCACATGGGAGAATCTCAACTGCACAATTTATGGTAGTGGGGGACTGCGTTCGCGCTCTCCCCTGGTAATAATGTTAAATGATAAATATTTATTTTACTATCATCTGTTAATTTCGTAATTACCAAAACGTATCTTCTAAGTATTTTCTGTCAATCACTCTGGTGCCCACTGAGATAAAACAAAATGTATCTTTTGTCATTCAGTTTGTTTATTCCGTTAAATGTCATTCCTCGCTCTGACCAGCAGGTGGCAGCAGAAGAGCGGCCATTAACGCCGTTATTGATACAAAATAAACATTTGTTTTGGTTTCCTTTACATTTTAGATATATTAATATAAATTATTAGTTGTTGTAGATGTAATCAGCTCTGAATATACTTAGGTTGCTTAGGTTAATTTGAGGGACGAAATACATTTTAAATGCTAAAATTAAAACGCTTCAGCACTCTCTCGCAATGCATTTTGGGAGCTTTAAACCGCCCATATTCTGGTTTATTTTGATTTCTATTACATATTTGTTATTATTTCTATGAGTTACTGAATGTGTTTTGTTAAATGTTAAATCCTAAAGTGAATCAGGGAATATTTTCTTTCCCACCGTGAGTCAGAACCGGATGTGTGAAGTTGTTAATCGTCAGTCGGAGTAATGAACAGCATACTTACCTGGCAGGAGCGATTCCATGATCCTGTAGGTGGATCGCTCAGGGTGAGGACCAGCCATTGCACTGCGGCGATCTGACCTCTGTGAATTCTCCACATGGGAGAATCTCAACTGCACAATTTATGGTAGTGGGGGACTGCGTTCGCGCTCTCCCCTGGTAATAATGTGAAATGATAAATTATGTGATACCATCTGAATCAATTTATGCATGATACTAAACACCGAATAAATTGCTTTTGGTGTACTTCTAAATTTGCTCCATAGTCGCATCTTCTCGGGCCTGCTTCTGCCTCTAGTGGCGTGGGGTGAGAATACAACTAATCTAATTACATTACTAAATAAGAATACCATAAAGTATTTATTATTTCATTTTCTTAAGAATGTATGGCTAATTACATGACATAAACAATACTTTTATACATTATAAATAATGTCTATATATCTCCATCAGTTATAGGAAGAACGAAAGAAATAAGGAGAGATGAAAAACAACATAATCAACTATAATAAAAATACAATTTGCAATGTATACGTAAGAAATTTAATTGAGTAAAAGTCAATAACAAACAAATTAATTCGGTTCACAGCAGAATAACAACCCAAGTTGTTACAACCAGGGTTGTTAAGCAGATATAAGCAAAAATTCACATTTTATACATGTTTATTATATGTGGTTATGTTTATTCAGTTAAATTGTTAACTACGAAAAAACATAACTCACCTCCAAATCATAGTGCAGCAAATAGAGCGGCTGCTCCCGCCATCTTTTATCAAACGCCTTTTCTATTTGTTTCGTCTTTTATCTCTTAAAATGAGCCACAAACTATCACTGCTGCTTCTACATCATCATCCATGTTTGATTATTCTAAATTCATGTGGGGTATGTTGGGGGTTTTACTGGATTTTCTTCTGGAACCGGTTAGTGTGGTGTGTTGCTCCTGCCGTGTGGCTGGACACACGAACCGACCGAACCTGTTGGACTTTTATCGGCTCTCTGGTCACAGAGGTTTGGAAAATCGGCCGACAATCCTAAAATCGTGCCGTGTGAACCAGACCTAAAGCTCTACTCCTCTCCTCGTCTCCGCCGCTGCCCTAACGGTTTCTGTCTCTGGTCGCTATGGTAACGTTTACATATCCCTTCAAAATATACCACAAAAACAAACATTTTACTTTCGTGAAAATTTTAACTCACAATAACGACTAATAGGAGCCATGAGCTCGTTTCTCTGCAGCCAGACGGTCCATCTGGGAGAGATGAGAGACAATAACACCGGAAGTGTTGCTGATGCTCAGGGTTCTTGGTCTCTAGTGGCGAAGCAGTTTGAAGCTTCATTGCCTCATTAACATCCGGTCACCATATCATGCAGAGCTTGGACTGTGGGAATCACCTGCCGGGATAAATCCATCCTCCTGTCTCTTCTCTGGGCCTTTTCCCTTCATAAAGAAACTTTCCAAAAACATCTGATCTGTTTCTGACTCATTTTGCGGTTTGTGGCTCAATGTTGGCACGCAAGACGCAACCGAGAGAATCAGGTTAAAGGATTTTCAAAATAAAAGGTCCTCCAGACCCAAATAATACATAAAACAGAAATATTTCATTATTATTGGTCCACGGACTGGTACCGGTCCGCGGCCCGGGGGTTGGGGACCACTGGACTAGACAGTTAAGCGTGATATAAAATGTTCTAAATAATTTGCCTCTGTTTTCTACGGAGCCCTCTAGGGGACATGGGGAAAAATTTCTTTTGCGTTCCCTCGCAATACTGTACTGATCAGTTATGCGGCATATTTGAATACTGTTAGCCTTTCTTACGGAGGCCGCTGTACTACCTGCTTTAATATAAGGTTATGTGAGGTTTTTCCATAAATGTTAATATCTTGTTGTAAGATATCTGAAGTTTTATATCTTTTTCTTTAGGATAGAAAGGCACCAAACACCTATGATACAGTACTTTGAATAATGACTCATAGACTGATGTTTTAAAACCTTGTATTTCTGTTTAGGGGTTAACAAGTACAGTTATTATATCGGCACATAAGGTTATAGTTTGTATGTTCAGATTCATTTTTAAAGTTAAACAGTATGAGGCCACATGTGGTTTAGAGTATTGTATTTAACTGGAACATTTTGAATATAATTGAAAAAACCGTCTCACAACAGAAACTTTTGGATAACTGACTTCAAACCCACATTTCTGACATAAAATGTTTTTATTTGCTGGTCAGATTCCATGTTATTGAACATGACTGTTTAAACATACTCCAGCATATGAAATCCACTGAAATGAATTCAGAAGCACAAATTGTAGAAAAATAGCTGAGTCACTGATTTCTCATCTGTTGCAGCTGAAACAATGTAGGTGTAGTATCAGGTTCTTGTCAGTAGGTGGCAGCATGAAGGTGCTTCTGTGTCACATTTGTGATTTAAAATGTTTTTATTAAACGTTGGAAGTTTAATATAAACATTTTATATAAAAACTTTAGTAAATGTGTTAAAAAACATAAAACTTAATAATTAACTGAAAGAGCTTGAAAACATTAGTCTGTGTGTAATTATTTTATATACTGCGTTTCACTCAGGTGAACTGAGGTACTGAACGAATAGTAATGGAAAAACTTAAATGAATAAGAAAGTTTACTCTAATGAGCTATCGCTCTTAGTTACCAAGGAGACATAAGTCATTTTCACTCAAGCAGCATTTTATTAGTTATTGCAACAACATCATCAGTGTTTTTTCCAGACTGATCTATTCTCACTAAACATTCCCTCCCTACGTATACTTGGTCTTGAATTATCAAGCAAGCAGTATGCAAGCGTTATGTTTTACCACCATACAATAAGAGTCACAACCCCAGTTTACACATATAACTAAAAGAAACTATTTTCTAAATTTCCACTAACAATAAACCTATCAATAAAGTTTGTAATTTTTTTTACAAAGAGAAGAAGCACAGCAGAAAATTCAAAGTGGAACCAAAAATCATTTCCTGTTTCTTCAGTACAGTCACAGTAAAACACACAAACTATAAAAACAGAGCATGCGGGACAGACAATTAATGTGGAGACAATCTCACTTAAAAATAAGCATTTAAATGAAAAGCTAAAACTACCAGAATAAGATTATTTCTTCAAAGTATTTCAGCTAAATCCATTTGAAATGTTTTTTTAACAAAGCTGCTACATTTACAAAATGTCACCCAGCTATAATTACTGCGCTTTCAAACAGCAAGTTACTGAGAATGTTGATACTTCAGGTTCAAATTATGCCATCATGTGCTCTGTGCTCTCTCATATGAACAGCTAAATTGCTAATCTGAGAGAAACTTTTTCCACACGTCACACAAGAGAAAGGTTTCTCACCTGGGTGAGTTTTCATATGAAAAAGTAAATTAGGTTTAGACCGGAAAGGTCTTCCACAAATCACACAAGAAAAAGTCTTCTCAGCTGCGTGAGCTTCAACGTGTTGAGAAAGATAAGATTTTTGAGAGAAACTTTTTCCACAGATCTCACATAAAAAAGGCTTCTCACCCGTGTGAATCCTCATGTGACTATTTAAAGAGCCATAATTTAACATAGAACGAACCTAAACAATAGTAAAATATAAGACTAAACACAAAACATTAAACTAACCATAAACTAATAATTTCAGTTGGTTAGTAAAACTAATCATTTTAAGCGCAAACTTTAACCAGTACTTTCTTAAACTGGTGAAGTAGAGATGAAGGAGTCACGAAACACATACTGTAATTTTGATATTATTTAATGAATAGGATATTCTTTATTATTGGCTATTGTCGAGGTCAGAGTTCATCATTCTAAGTATTTATTTATTCATTGTTATTTATTTATTTCCGGCGGGAACTGATTTGATATTTCTGAGTCTTTTACTTTGAGTTCAGGGTCACCCCAAAAAATTACCTACATTGTTTCTCGCTGTTTTTAACTCTACTGAGTGAAATTTAAAGGTGTTTCGTACCTATCCGGTGTAAGATGATCCTCGGTATCCGGGTAAAATCCATCAGTCTGCGCTGATCCTCCATCTCTTCCTCCATCTTAACGTTGATTTCTTTCCACTCTGTGAATGTTTCTCCAGCAGGAGTTACCTGCGCGTTGATAAACTCTCTCTGAGGCGGAACTGAAGACATTTTCACTGAAAATACGGAAATATTTACCGAAAACACCAAACCTATTTTAAAACTACCTTCTAAGAGGAGCTAATGCTACCTCGTGAGCTCCGTAACTTCCCGTGTGTTTCACTTTGGCTGCACTGAAGAAACTGTAAATGATTTTTAGTTCCCACTTGACTTTTCCCCTTTGAGCCTCCTCTCAACATAAAGTTATATTAAATATCTCACAACATTGATAAAAGGTTTATATATTTAAGTGAGTGAAACACAGTATTAAAGTAATTACACAAACACACGGATGTTTCCAAGCCTTTTATTTCTGTTAATTATGAGGATTTTCTGCAGCTAAGTAAAGAAGAGCATTTATTTTTAGAATATTACATCATTCTGACTAATGAAAAAATTACTTCAGAGTGTGAGTTTGGAGTCAGTTATCAAAAGGTATTTATTCTTACAAAAGAACCATATTGGAACATCTAATGAATTTTTTTGACTATGATCGTTTTAGTTTGTAAAACAGTCTAATGTTATATCAGGTTGTAGTTTTGTAGGTTGTGATTCAGTTTTAAAGTTAAACATTGAATGACTACATATATTTTAGAGGAACACAGTGAAATGTTGTTTTGGCTTGAAACTACTAACAATAACAGAATCTTGTGAAAAAAGGTTCATGTTTCCATAGAAAGAAGTGAAAACATGAAAGGTCACTGAAGAGACAAGATGTAAGAAGACAGATAACTTTAATTAAAGACACAAAGACAATTAGTCATTATTTTTGCTTGTATCATCATACATGTACCTGAGCAAAAAAATGTTATTAATCATTCATTTAAAAACATACACAGAAAATATGTTAGAAATATAAAATAACAGAGGAAAACTGTGAAGCCTCCCAAAGGAACAAAAAGTGTTTAACTGAAGCTCCTCCCTGCTAAGAAACAAAAGTCACTTTGCAGCTGTATAAAATACCAATATACTGTTATGAACCTATGAACAAACATTTATGAAAATAAAAATCTCTCTGCTGTTAGCTCTCAATCAAAATCTGACCTGATCTCAATAATATTTGAGTTTTTTTCCTTTCAAACAAACATCACAGCGTTCTATTTCTGGGCTTCAGACATGTGACTCGGATGCTGCAAGACATTCTGATGGGGGTCAGGATGTCTTGACCCCCATCAAGGGTGGTCAAGACAAGGTAGCCATAGACATCAGGATGTCTATGGCTAGAGGTAGGTTATATTTAATTTATTCAGCTTTTTTTTAAAATGGAAGTCCCACTGAACAAACCTATTTTCTGTCCAGGACTCAACACTAAGTTAGCTGCTAACAACATTAGCACTCTGGGGACAACCAAGCTATGGGGTAAAAAATAACAAAATCATACCTTACATGTGAACAGGGCCGTGCAGAGACCTTTGAAGGGGCAGGGGTTCAAAGTTAAAAAGGGGCACATTGAACATGATCTTAAAACACTGTACAGCAACATAACAACAACCCATAATACCTACATTTCTAAGTTACATCTAGTAACGCAGCTATGGAAGACATGTAAAAGAATTGTCTTTTTGCCCTCCAGCGTTGTATGCATGCGCAAAATGTCTGTAAGTAAACAATAACATGCATGGTGTCTGTATTTATACATCATAAGGCAGTGGCTCACCAGCCTCACCACACATCACCGTTTCCCACCCACATGAATCTTCATGTGTTTAAGTAATTGTCTTTTCATCCTGAAACTTTTTCCACAGGTCCCACATGAGAAAAGCTTCTCATGTGTGTGACTTCTCATGATTATTTAATTTATCTTTTCGAGAAAAACCTTTCCCACAGGTCCCACATGAGAAAGGCTTCTCACCTGTGTGAATACTCATGTGATGAATTAAAGACCGTTTTTCACTGTAACTTTTTCCACAGGTTCCACAAGAGAAAGGCTTCTCACCTGTGTGAATACTCATGTGATGAATTAAAGACCGTTTTTCACTGTAACTTTTTCCACAGGTTCCACAAGAGAAAGGCTTCTCACCTGTGTGAATTCTCATATGATTATTTAAAGTTGTTTTCAAGGTGAAACTTTTTCCACAAGTACCACAAGAGAAAGGCTTCTCACCTGTGTGAATTCTCATATGAACATTTAAAGTGTATTTATGGGTGAAACATTTTCCACATGTCCCACAAGAGAAGGGCTTCTCACTTGTGTGAATTTTCATATGATTATTTAATTTATCTTTTCGAGAGAAACTTTTTCCACAGGTTCCACAGGAGAAAGACTTCTCTTCTGTGTGATTTGTCATATGAACATTTAAACTGCCCTTATTGGTGAAACTTTTTCCACAAGCCCCACAAGAGAAAGGCTTCTCACCAGTGTGAATTTTCACATGAACATTTAAATGACCTCTTTTAGAGAAACCTTTTCCACAGGTTCCACAGGAGAAAGGCTTCTCACCTGTGTGAATTCTCATATGAACATTTAAACTGCCCTTATGGGTGAAACTTTTTCCACAAGCCCCACAAGAAAAAGGCTTCTCACCAGTGTGAATTTTCACATGGACATTTAAATGACTTTTTATAGAGAAACCTTTTCCACAGGTTCCACAGGAGAAAGGCTTCTCACCTGTGTGAATTCTCATGTGCCGAGTTAACGTCCCTCTTTCACTGTAACGCTTTCCACAGGACCCACAGGAGAAAGGCTTCTCACCTCTGTGAATTCTCATGTGAACATCTAAATTGCCCTTTCGGGTGAAACTCTTTCCACAAGTCCCACAGGAGAAAGGCTTCTCACCTGTGTGAATTCTCATATGTACATTTAATTGGCCTTTATCGTTGAAACCTTTTCCACAGCTCCCACATGAGAAAGGCTTCTCACCAGTGTGAATTATCATGTGATTATTTAATTGAGCTTTTCGAGAGAAGCTTTTTCCACAGTTCCCACATGTGAAAGGCGTCTCACCTGTGTGAATTATCATGTGCTGAGTTAAATGTCCTTTTTGTGTGAAACGTTTTCCACAGATTGAACAAGTGAAAGGTTTTTCTCCTGTGTGAGTTTTCACGTGTACCATCAAGTTACGGTTTCCAGAAAATGTTTTATCACAAATTTTACAAGAATATAATTTTTGCTCTGCGTGAGCTTTCTTCTGCTTTTTTTGCTTTTCAGTGTCAGTTCTGCTTTTCTGCTCTTTGATTTTCTCAAATCTCTCCTTTTGTTTCTGTTCTTCCTTTCTCTCGTTTCCGGGGTCTTCAGAATTGCTGCCTTCCTGATCCTGGTTCTCATCCTCAGCAGAGCCATGAGAGATGAGTTGGTTCCTCTGTGGTTCTGTTTCATTGTGGATTCTTTGCACATTAAGAGGATTCACCAAAATGTCATCAGTCTCCTGTTTCAGCACAAGATGCTCTTCATCCTGACTGATGCAGAGTTGCTTCTCTTCCTCTTTGGACTCTTGATGTTCTGGTTCTTCTTTATCTGAAGTGAACTTCCTCTCCTGGTTGCTGAATTCATTGAGAACCTCCTCCTCTTTACACACCCAGCACTGTGAGAGATCTGCACAAAACACAAAACAAAAGCTTTTAAATATGAGTAAAAGAAGGAAGTATTGATTTTAATCACTTAAAGCCTTTTCAAGTGATCCAAAGACTAAAATTACAAATGTATAATTATGAAAATGTACTTAACCACTTTAGTCTTTCTGACTGGAAGGGGTCAAGAAATCAGTCAAAACATACTATGGATCTCCAGGCGAGAAAGCAAGATGGCGATAATTAAACCTAGTGGCTCCAAGACAAAAATAGTTCAAACAGCAGCTTGATTTAGTCCTGTTATAGTTCCTTAGAGTCTTATACATAATTCTATGCTGAAAACATTTAATGCATAGAGCAGCTTGTTTTCTAATGCACATTAAAAAAGAAACTGAGCACTTTAAACCCTGTTGATGGTTTTGGTTTCATGTCTTCATTCCGATCCTCATTTGCATAAACATCTGTTCTTTATTATTGTAGCAACAAAAATTAAAGTTGTAAGCAACCTCGATTGGTCCATTCGCCTCAACAACGCTCTGGCGTATGTTGCAATGACAAACCCATCGGCGCTTTGCATTCCAATCAATTCTGCAAATCGCCACCAAGCAGAACATTGAGAAAGACTCTGTATTATGTTCAGTCAGGCTCAGTTCAGCTCCAATGATAAAGTTTTGGCAGAAACCAAACCTTCTTGACAGAAGTTAAAGCCAATTCCTGTTTGGTGGAATAGAAGTAATTACTATGAAGTAAAGTCAGGTTTCCAAAACAAGAGAGAAAGGGAGAAAAAAGCAAGTGTCGATTTTTCACACAGTTTTTTCCAAGAGAGGTGGGTAGACTGCAGGGTTTCCCCCAGAAAACATGCTAAGCCCGGTGGGAGGGGCGCCGAGGCGGTCCACCGTGTTTTTGTATTAAAAGATATTAATTAGACAGTAAAAATAAAAATATTACTGGGTAATTATATGTTAAGGGAAAACATTGCCAGTGAAAAAATATTTAAACCCACAACTAGTCTTAAAAACATCTAATCTCTTTTTTTTTTGTTTTTTTTTCCTTTTCTTTGGACGGAGACCCCGCTCTGCTGTCTTGTATTGTTTGGGCTGTCTTTGTTTATTGCTGGCAGATATGTGGAGATGCTCAGCCTGCTTTTCCTTTTTGAAGATGTCATATGTCGCACAACATTGATAGTGTTAGGGCAGATATAGGTGTAACACCAACATGTTTCATTACCTGGAATGTGAGAGGGATGAATGGGCCTAACAAGAGAGCAAAGATTTTTTCTCACTTAAAGAGACTGAATGCAGAAATAATATTTCTACAGGAAACTCATTTGAAAATAGCGGACCAAATCAGGCTTTAGAGGAATTGGATTGGACAGAGTTTTCACTCTAACTTTAATAACAAGGCACGAGGGGCGGCCATCCTGATCCACAAAAAAATATTATTTACACCATCTCGGGTCATCTCTGACCCCCAGGGACGATTTGTGATGGTAGCTGGGTCGCTGTTTAACTCTCCTGTAATTCTAGCTAGTATTTATGCCCCAAACTGGGATGATGTGGGCTTTATACATAAACTCACTTCTCTTTTCCCAGACTTAAATAGACATAGTCTTATTCTATCGGGGGACTTCAACACGGTCATGGACCCAACTATGGACCGCTCTAGCCCTAGAAACTTAACTCGCTCTAAAATGTCTCTTGCCCTCGGTGAGTTTGCTGATAAGGCAGGTTGGGTTGACCCATGGAGGTTCTTTAATCCTAACAAAAAAGAATTCTCCTATTTTTCACATGTTCACCACACATACAGTCGTATTGATTTTTTCTTCATTGACAAGACACTTCTCCCTTTTACAAAGAGAATTGAATACAATCCTATTGTTGAATCCGACCATGCGCCGGTCTCCCTGGATATTTTGTTCTCTCAAAATGTCACACAACCAAGAGTTTGGAGATTAGACACTTCTTTACTATCAGACAGTCATTTCTGTGAATTTATTGGTAAAGAAATAGATGAGTTTATATATTTTAACAGATCTGATTCCATATCCCCATCCATATTGTGGGAAACACTTAAAGTAGTTATAAGAGGGAAGATAATTTCTTATTCTATCTCACGGAGTAAGGAAAGAAAGCAAAAAGCAAACGATCTTTTAGTATCAATAAAACAAATTGACCAACAATATTCTACCACTCCAACACCTGAGTTATATAAAGAAAGGGTAACATTGATGACCCAATATGACCTATTGTCAACAGAAATAACTGAAAAACACCAACTTTGGTTAAAAGGACAATATTATGAACATGGGGATAAGGCAGGCCGTCTCTTGGCCTATCAGCTTAAATGTAAAACAGCGTCCCGTCTAATACCTCAGATACGTAATACTCCACAATCTTTCACTGTAGATCCAATAGAGATAAACAACACCTTTAAGGATTTTTATTCCAGACTATACACATCTTGTTCCCCGCAAGACAAATCCAAAATGATTAGCTTTTTAGATAATATTGATATACCACAAGTAGATACGCAAGCCAAAGACAGCCTTGAGGAAGCTATAAAGCTACAAGAGATTATTGATTCCATTCATAAAATGCAGAATGGCAAATCACCTGGACCTGACGGTTATACCGTTGAGTTTTATAAAAAATTTTCTCTTCAACTTGCTCCCCTGCTACTTGAAATGTTTAATCATTCCTTTAATCAGAACCATTTGCCACAAACCCTAACAGAGGCTTCCATTTCACTTCTTTTAAAGCCAGGCAAAGACCCAAATGATTGCGGCTCATATCGACCTATATCTTTGCTCAATGTTGATGTCAAAGTTTTAGCAAAACTGCTAGCATCAAGGCTAGAGAAGGTTGTACCCAACATCGTCTCAACAGAACAAACTGGTTTTATAAAGGGTCGTCAGTCTTTTACAAATATTCGCAAACTTTTAAATATCATTTATTCCCCTGCGTCTGGGGAGATTCCTGAAGTAGTTGCCTCTCTGGACGCGGAAAAAGCATTTGACCGAGTGGAATTTAATTATTTGTTTACTGTACTGGGAAAATTTGGTTTTGGTTTAAATTTTATAACCTGGATACGCTTGTTATATACATCACCCAAAGCATCTGTTCTTACAAATAAGATATCTTCCCATTTATTTTCTCTCTCAAGGGGCACACGCCAGGGTTGCCCTCTAAGCCCACTTTTATTTGCATTAGCTATTGAGCCTTTATCAATAAAATTAAGGACAACCCCTAATTTCTTCGGTATTCGTAGGTTTGATACTGAATATAAAATTTCTTTATATGCCGATGATTTACTTTTGTATATTTCTGACCCAGTGTCATGTATTCCTACTATTGTCAATATTCTTAATGACTTTGGAAGTTTTTCAGGTTACAAATTAAACTTCTCTAAAAGTGAATGCTTTCCAATTAACTACCTAGCCCTTCAGCTACCAGACAATGCGCTCCCCTTTCATATATCAAAGTCCGGATTTAAATATTTAGGCATATACATCACCCGTACGTTCTCTGATCTTTATGGAAAGAATTTCAAACCTCTCTTGCTTAAATTGGAGGCTGATTTTCAGAGATGGTCCGGTCTCTACTTATCTCTTCCGGGCAGAATTAACAGTATAAAAATGAATGTATTACCCCTCTTTTGTATTTGTTTCAGTGTCTCCCAATATTTCTGCCTAAGTCTTTTTTCCAGTCTTTAAATAAATTGTTCTCCTCTTTTCTCTGGGCAAATAAAAATGCTAGAGTTCGCAGAGAGTTTCTAGAAAGGCCCAGAGATAAAGGCGGTCTGGCTTTACCTAATATGAGAAACTATTACTGGGCATCTAATATCCAAAAAATTATATATTGGTATCAAAGCCCGCAGCTGGATTGGTGTAGGATTGAAGCAAACTCCTGCACCTCTTCCTCTCTTTCTGCTTTGGTTACTACTGGATTACCACTTTCACCCTTTAAATTCACCCATAATCCTGTAGTATCCTCCTCTCTTAGGATATGGATACAATTCAGACAACACTTTAATTTAAAAGAATTTTCTTTATATAGCCCTATTTGTAATAATCACCTTTTCCCGGCTGCCAGGATGGATCACACCTTCGCTTTATGGAGGAGGAATGGTTTGAAAACTTGTGACCATTTTTATATAGACGGTGTTTTTGCCAACTTCACTGACCTCTCGGCCAAATTTCAATTACAAAAAACTGATCTTTTTAGATATTTCCAGGTCCGTCATTTTATTCAAAGTCAAAGTCCAGTATTTCCTGCCTCTCCAGCAGACTCGGGGCTTGAGAGGATTTTGCGTAACCCTTTGTATCTCAGGAGGCACATAGCAAACATCTCAAATATAATAACATCTCTTCAGGAAACAACACTAGATGAGCTTAGAATTGCATGGTCTGAAGAACTTGGTTCTGTTATTTCTGAACATTTCTGGGAACGTGCTCTGGAAAGAATCAATGGAACATCGTCCTGTGCACGGCTTAGCCTTATACAGTTAAAAATCCTCCATAGAACTTACTATACCAAATCTAAACTCTCAAGAATTTATAAGGACATTGATGACAGATGTGAGCGGTGCCATTCTGCCCCAGCAAATATGACCCATATGTTTTGGAATTGCCAGAAATTAACCGAATTTTGGTCATCCATCTGTAAAACATTGAATGAAGCGTTTAATACCAAAATCAAACCGTTTGCAGGATTGGCCATCTTTGGAGTATTGCTTGAGGAGCACATGCTATCTACTGATCAAATGAATGCGTTCGCCTTTGCTTCCTTGGTAGCCCGTAGACTTATAGTCTTACTCTGGAAATCCTCTGAACCACCTAAAGTCTCGGTTTGGCTCACTGATTTAATGTCTCTCTTGAAATTAGAAAAAATTAAATACTTTATTAGAGGCTCAACAAGACAATTTCACAGGGTGTGGGACCCTATGATGGAATACTTTAAAAATCTTAAAAATATAGAATCACCTCCATAAGCCTATAGAGCCCTAAGATGTGTATGTATATGTTTGTATGTATCTATATATATGTATGTATGAATATATATATATATAATTGATGATGACAAATTGTTGTATTGTCGACACGTAATGCTCCCTGTCATTTTTTATTTTTTTTTTCTTTCTTTCTCTTCTGTTGAATGTGGGTGGGTGGGTGGGGTCGGGTTGTTAAAAGATAAAGCAAATTTAACCCATGTTACCGTATTTTTATGTACCTTACATTGTACTTTTTTTTTGAATAAAAATATAAATAAAAAAAAAATAAAAAAAAAACAACTAATCAAAGAATACAAATAAAATTAATATCAATTATTTTCACTTCTGTTTAACACAAATTAAGTCAGCGGCTCCATAAGGCTCTTCAGGGGCCCATAAATGCTAATATTTTAACACAAACCACACATTCATAAATGTAACATTTGTTTATCCACATCATCAATGTTGCTGAATTTGATTGAATGGTTTCAGCATACATAAATTAATTTAAATTGTTTAACATTTAAATGTAAGATTTTAAGGAGCTGACAAGTTTACTTTCTAAAAGTTTAAAGAACAATATTCATAGTTAGATTGTTTTATTATCATAACAATCAGATGCTGTGAGTTTAATCTTTGAGTTTGAGCTCTATTTGTTCAAAAATACGAACAGAGCTTTGGAACGTGACGTCACTGCTCTAGGCGTAGGGATATGAGCGCCATCTTGTGAGGCCATATACATAACCGAGAAAACCACTGTCTCACAGATATTTTGAATTTTTGAATCTAAGTTACTTGATATTATTTAGCAATGGTTCGAACTTGCTGCATTTTTGGATGTAATGTCCGATCACACGACCGAGACGGTAAAAAGATTTTAAAACAGACTTTAGTTTCACTGTTTTTCTGTCTGTAAACAACGCGAGTAGGCTAAACTATCGGAGCTAACGAAAAGGAGACAAATATCCCGGGTATCAGCGGTGAGACGTCCTGATGTTACCTTCTCCAACATCCCAAGATATCTACAAGTTTGCTCCAGACATCTCCATTCTGGTGAGTGTTTAAATTCACTTTTTTGGTGTTGTGTCATAATCGTTTTATGTACAATAGTCCGAGTTTTGTCAGTGGATATCGAGGTTATTCCATTATTGTGAAGTAAACTATTTTACTAGTGTTATAAAATTTACAGCATTAATACTGATGTGTTCTGATTCGTCCTCTTCAAGGCAAACCGACGTATGAAATATATTAGCTCAATCCAGGCTGAATCTGGGTCACTGCGAGGTAAACGCCACAACATCGGACCGACATGCGCGTCAATTAATGAGGCAATACAGCAAGACCATGGTGGACCAACAAGTTAGAGAGAATTACTGTGTTTTCATGATTTACCCCAGAAGAGGTAAATCATAAAAACACAGTAGGGGAGGCTATAGAAGAGGAGCAAGTTGGAGAGGCTGAGGAGGAAACCCCAGGAGAAGAGCTCAGCAAGGCTGCAGACTCTGGAGAGGAACATGAACCATTCGTGTTGAATTATGTGTCAGTTGGAAGTGTCTGTTTTCTGTCATTTAATCATTTAATGTGGTAAAACATTCATGAAACGTTTGATTCAAGTACTTCAAGTTGCAGGTAAACAGGTGATGAAATGAATCACATTTTAAGTAAAAATTTGATATTTAAAATATTTCAGGTAATAAACGTACATGTAATGGAAGATTATATTTTTAAATAAACATTTTATGTGATTAAAGTAAACAATTATATAATAAGATATTTTGCAGTAAACATTTAATATAAGCAATCAAACCAGATGAAAGAGCATTAAATCTTTAAATATTTAATGTGTAATTAAACAGTTCAGAGTAAAATGTAAAGGTGACAAGTAAATGTTATGAAATAGAAAAAACTTTAAGTAAATATTTGTTGTATTTAACATATTTCAGGTAAGAAGTGAACATGTAATGAAATAGATCCTGACCTAGAATTTTATGTAATTGAACATTACAGGTAACAAATACATTTTATGAAATTTTTTTAAAAATATAAAATTAGTTAAAAAATAAAAAATCTGGGTGTAATAATGTAATAAAGATGGGTGTGCTTCATCTATACAGCCTAGTAGAACAATTTCACACTGATTTTCAGTTATTGAAGAAAACATTATTCAATATTAAAATAATTTAAAATATTGAATATGACTTAAATTTTAATAGAGGATAGTGTGCCTCCTGTAATAGTATGAATTACCACTTTTTTGTATCAGTTGGTCACAAGGCGTTTATTTACAGGAGTGTTTGGTTCAGAAATGGACGGTCCCTATGTGAACCTCTGAGCGTTGAGGAGGGAGCGGTAGAGAACAGCTGGCCGGAATCAGCGTTCATAAATCGGATCAACCTTGAGCTAAACGCCCCTCACTCCACGGAGCGCGGATATCCAATATCCAACTTGAAAACAACTTCACTGCGGTCGGTAACACAATGAAGACGCTGGAATAAAGTTTGTTTTGGTCTGTCGCCTTACAAGATGGCGCCAAGCGACGTAAACGTCACACGCAGTGACGTCAGTTCCAAAGCTCTATTAGAAAACTGCAATTATAGCAGATTGTTTTTAGGTTGGCCAATTAAACTACTCCCCCTCTCCCAGATTAAATCTAACACAGAAGCTGTTAGAGATGCTGATGTTTTAAGCAGCAAGAGGTGCCCTAAGTCAGATTCTGCTCCAGGCCTCGTACAGCCTTGGACCGGCCCTGCATGAGGAGTTGAATCCGCTGCACTGCGCAGAAATGCGCAACAAACGGGAGATTTAATTAAAGGCTGCTAATTTGGCTCTGGTATCTCTGCCATTTGTGTCTGTTGAGTTTTTAGTATGCATCACAGAAATTGTTCTGGCTGCTCAAGTTTGTGGGACGAGTTTTTCGGATCTTCCTGCGGCCGCGCACATTAACTCTGGCTGACTAAGCACAAAGCATTTGATATGGTTTGATGCATTAAGTAACTGGAAAAATTATACTAAAAATAATAAAATAATTAGGGTTGTTGTAAACAAATATTTTAGTAATTGAGTAATCTATTGATTATTCTTATGATTGATAGAGTAATCAGATTTTAAAAAATGATAAAATAAAATATTGGTAAATCTGGTATAACACCAGTGTTACTATCATATATTAATATCAGTCCAATGTTTCATTTTTGAGCTTCCCTAACAGTTACGTTTTTTTAGTTTAGAAAATTAACCTGTAACAATAATGTCTCACTTTCTAAGTTAACCTGAAGAAAAGTTATACAAAGATCTGAAATTATATTAGCTACTGTACTAACCTTCATTATGCTGCACTACAAGCATATTATCTCCTGGACATGAAATATCATGTTTATGCAATATAATTATTACGTTCATACAATATAATTATTACGTTCATACAATAGATAATCATGTTCGTACAACTATCACCATGATAAGAATAAAATTTTGTAGTAAATACATTTTTTGCACCATTGAGTTAAGAATATATAAACACGTCTCTTTAAATGTATTGTTAAGTTGCACAAAATTCGAGACCAAACTTCAGCTTTAAAAGAGAACAAACACAGCTTTAATTAACATTTGCAAATGGAGAAAACATACAAAGCTCACATCTCAGTGAGAATCGGATGAGTTCTGACTTGGGGCTGAACGTCCCCTCATTTACATAGGATACATCACACATTACTTAGTCACACCCCCTGACTCAAGTGTCAGGTAAAAATCTATACGTTACTTATCTGTAAGTTTCAGTGGAGCAGAGTTGCATACACATTCACAGCTCAATGTAAGGCGTTTCTCCAAGAAGGCCTCTCTGCTGATGGCTAAACAGATACTAGAAACTGAATTTCTACAATCTACGCTTATCACCTTAGCCATGTCTTCACATTTCTAACTGCTGAACACCCTGGTCTTCACTTATTTGAGGAGGGTCAGAAGAGCATACATTCTGTTGAGCTGCAACTGAGTGCAAATCTTTAATAAAAACATCATAAAGTGTACATTCAAATTTATTTAAACTTGTCTACTAAATTTTTCCTTCACAGTATATATCAGAAATTTTAAATTGACATTTGTGACTGTATCCAAAAAAGACCAGGGACATCCATCCATCCATCCATCCATCCATCCATTTTCTAACACCCCTGTCCCTAGTGGGGTTGGGAGGTGCTGGTGCGCGGGGTCACCCTGGACAGGTCGCCAGTCTGTCGCAGGGCGACACAGAGACAGTGCAATAATATTAGCCTGCATTATCTTTTCCTCTCAGGTTAGGGCGCTGCCTTGCTGCGCAAGCATTAGTTTTTTCCCTAAAATAAGCTTTTAGATATTTTTCTTAATTATTAGCCATGTTTAGGACACTGAATGTAGGAAGTCCATGTAAGACAACATTCTAATGATAGCCCACATGCTACTGGCAGCATTTAGGTTTACATTAGCATTTTGGCTCATTTTAGATTATACACTAATTTTAACTAACTGAATGGTGCAAGTCCATGTTAGTCAACATGCTTGTGACTCTCCACAGGCTATTGACTACTATTTAGCTAAGCTTAGCATTGATGCTAATTGTTAGCATTGAATAGCATTGCTGGGTCCAAACTAACGGGCCCACTTTGGCAGGCCCCGATTAAATTTCTCCAGGAATTTTCTACTTCTGCTTAATATTTACAATTTGAGCTGATTCCTTAAATATGTTTCCGAACACAACGATTATTTATCTGTCTAAAAACTCTCTTTAAGCTGATAAATCAGTAAAACATGAAGTGTTTCGTACCTATCCGGTGTAAGATGATCCTCGGTATCCGGGTAAAATCCATCAGTCTGCGCTGATCCTCCATCTCTTCCTCGATCTTAACGTTGATTTCTTTCAACTCTGTGAATGTTTCTCCAGCAGGAGTTACCTGCTCGTTGATAAACTCTCTCTGAGGCGGAACTGAAGATATTTTCACTGAAAACACGGAAATATTTAGCTTAAACTCAAACTCTTCTTCAAATCACCGTCTAACAAAGGAAAAGCTAAGGCTAGCCCGTGTGCTCTGATTTTATCGTCCCCGCCTTCTTTTTCTTCTTCTTCTTGTTTTATGGCGGCTGGCAAACAACTTACAGGTGCATTACCGCCACCTTCCAGGTTGGAGTAGGGATCACACGCTTATACCCTCCCCATAATACCCGTTCTTCTTAGAAATCTAAAAACACTCTCAAATATTATGTCTCCTGATGATTTCTGAAATATTTCGTCTAAATCTAATTTACAATTATTCAACTCATTAACCAACATCTCTCTCTCCCTTACATACTTATTGCATTCTAAAAATACATGCTGTATTGTTTCCATCTCTCCACAATATTTATAACAACCTGTACTGTGTTTATTAATTAACTTAAGAGTACTATTTAACCTTGTGTGCCCAAATCTGATTCTGGAAATAATATCTTCTTCCCTTCTATTCCTATTACCTTTTCTATACCCCCCAACTCTTTTTTGAATTTTATAATAAAATCTCCCTTTTTCTCCTCTATCCCACTGTTCTTGCCATTTTTCCTTCATGTACTCCTTAACAACACTTTTTATCTCATTCCTACTTATTTTAATATTTAACTCAACAATTTCCTTATTAGAGGCTCTCTTAGCAAAACTATCTGCCAATTCATTTCGTACAACATCGATGTGAGCAGGAATCCAAATTAATTTAATCTGAGATCCTATCTTCTTAACCCTGAAAATTATCCTGAACTATATCCTCTATAATATCTTGCCTAACTTCCGATTTCATTCCTTGTATACTAATTAATGCACTACTAGAATCTGAACAAATTACAAACTTTCCTCTTCCTATTCCCTCTATCCATTCTAAGGCTATTAAGATTGCCATTAATTCGCCTGTATACACTGTTAGTTTATCACTAATTCTTTTATTTTCCATAACATTTAAATCTGGAGCAATAAATGCTATCCCTACTTGATTATTTGACATTTTTGAAGCGTCTGTATATACTTGGGTATATTTTGAATATCCTTTATTAATATAACTTTCCACTTCATTCTTTTCCATCTCTCTTCCCTTTTCCAATAATTTTAAGTCAACTTCAGCCTGTTCTAAAACCCATGGTGGGATGGCAGGAGAGACAACTACCGAACTAATTTGAACTTTATAAACTTCCATTTTCCACTTGATACTCTGAACTAATTTCCCCTTCTATTTTCACTCTTATCTTTCTTTCAGTTAAGAAATTTTTAATTTGAACTTTATCAATCCCAATTTCTTTTATTTTATTTAAAATTACCCATCCAAAACTATTCGTATTCTTTTTTTCTTTTTCCTGACAAGGTTTTAGCGTTAAATATGGAGGGATAAGTTTTGGCATGAACCTTTAATATCTCCGCCCTAACTTCATGTTCCAAACATATTGCTGGATCAATCGTACTTCTTCCTTTCCTAAATCCAAATTGGTATTCCTTTATCTTCCCCTTGGATTCTAAGAAATATACTAACCTATTATTTACCATTTTCTCCATAACTTTACCTAAACACGACGTTAGGGCTATTGGTCTATAACTTTCAGTTAAACATGGATCTTTCCCAGGTTTGCATATAGGAATAATAATAGCTTCCTTCCAGTTATCAGGCAAAACTATACTATAAACTATACTATAAACTATATAACTATATCAAGTTGTAGTTTTGTAGGTTGTGATTCAGTTTTAAAGTTAAACACTGAATGACTACATATATTTTAGAGGAACACAGTGAAATGTTGTTTTGACCTGAAAATATTAATAATAACAGAATCTTGTGAAAAAAGGTTCATGTTTCCATAGAAAGAAGTGAAAACATGAAAGGTCACTGAAGAGACAAGATGTAAGAAGAAGACAGATAACTTTAATTAAAGCCACAAAGACAAAGTAATTATTTTGCTTGTATCATCATACATGTACCTGAGCAAAGAGATGTTATTAATCACTCATTTAAAAACATACAAAGAAAATATGTTAGAAATATAAAATAACAAAGGAAAACACTGTGAAGCCTCCCAAAGGAACAAAATGTGTTTAACTGAAGCTCCTCCCTGCTAAGAAACAAAAGTCATTTTGCAGCTGTATAAAATACCAATATACTGTTATGAACCTGGTTGTGTAGAGCATGTACAAACACATTTTCACAGCAGAATTTTAACAATGACTTCTGAGGAACAAACATTTGGGAAAATAAAAATCTCTCTGCTGTTAGCTCTCAATCAAAATGTGATTTTGATTGAGATCTCAGTAATCTCAATAATATTTGAGTTTTCTTCCTTTCAAACAAACATCACAGCGTTCAATTTCTGGGCTTCAGACATGTGACTCGGATGCTGCAAGAAATTTTGATGGGGGTCAGGAAAAGACTGTATGGCTGGGTAGGTTATATTTAATTTATTCAGCTTTTTTTCTAGCATGGAAGTCCCACTGAATAAACCTATTTTCTGTCCAGGACTCAACACTAAGTTAGCTGCTAACAACATTAGCACTCTGGGGACAACCAAGCTATGGGGTAAAAAATAACAAAATCTTACCTTACATGTGAACAGGGCCATGCAGAGACCTTTGAATGGGCAGGGGTTCAAAGTTAAAAAGGGGCACATTGAACAAGATCTTAAAACACTGTACAGCAACATAACAAAAACCCATAATACCTACATTTCTAAGTTACATCTAGTTAACTCAGCTATGGAAAACATGTAAAAGAATTGTCTTTTTGCCCTCCAGTGTTGTATGCATGCGCAAAATGTCTGCACGTAAACAATAACATGCATGATGTCTGTATTTATACATCATAAGGCAGTGCCTCACCAGCTATGAACCTCACCGCACATCACTGTTTCGCACCCACATGAATCTTCATGTGTTTAAGTAATTGTCTTTTCATCCTGAAACTTTTTCCACAGGTCCCACATGAGAAAGGCTTCTCACCTGTGTGAATACTCATGTGCCGAGTTAAAGTCGTTCTTAGACGGTAATTCTTCCCACAGTTCCCACATGAGAAAGGCTTCTCTCCTGTGTGAATTCTCATGTGCTGAGTTAAAGTCCTTCTGTCACTGTAACTTTTTCCACAGGTTCCACAAGAGAAAGGCTTCTCACCTGTGTGAATTCTCATATGATTATTTAAAGTTGTTTTCCAGGTGAAACGTTTTCCACATGTACCACAAGAGAAAGGCTTCTCACCTGTGTGAATTCTCATGTGCTGAATTAAAGTCCTTCTGTCACTGTAACTTTTTCCACAGGTTCCACAAGAGAAAGGCTTCTCACCTGTGTGAATTCTCATATGATTATTTAAAGTTGTTTTCAAGGTGAAACTTTTTCCACATGTACCACAAGAGAAAGGCCTCTCACCTGTGTGAATTCTCATGTGAACATTTAAATGAACTTTTTTAGAGAAACTTTTTCCACAGGTTCCACAGGTGAAAGGCTTCTCACCTGTGTGAATTCTCATATGAACATTTAAACTGCCCTTACGGGTGAAACTTTTTCCACAAGCCCCACAAGAGAAAGGCTTCTCACCTGTGTGAATTATCATATGAACATATAAACTGCCCTTACGGGTGAAACTTTTTCCACAAGCCCCACAAGAGAAAGGCTTCTCACCTGTGTGAATTCTCATGTGCTGAATTAAGGTCCTTCTGTCACTGTAACATTTTCCACATGTTCCACAAGAGAAAGGCTTTTCACCTGTGTGAATTCTCATATGACTATGTAAAGTTGTTTTCAAGGTGAAACTTTTTCCACATATCCCACAAGAGAAGGGTTTCTCACTTGTGTGAATTTTCATATGATTATTTAATTTATCTTTTCGAGAGAAACTTTTTCCACATGTTCCACAAGAGAAAGGCTTTTCACCTGTGTGAATTCTCATATGACTATGTAAAGTTGTTTTCAAGGTGAAACTTTTTCCACATATCCCACAAGAGAAGGGTTTCTCACTTGTGTGAATTTTCATATGATTATTTAATTTATCTTTTCGAGAGAAACCTTTTCCACAAGTACCACAAGAGAAAGGCTTCTCACCTGTGTGAATTCTCATATGAACATTTAAAGTGTCTTTATGGGTAAAACTTTTTCCACAAGTCCCACAAGAGAAAGGCTTCTCACCTGTGTGAATTCTCATATGAACATTTAAACTGCCCTTATTGGTGAAACTTTTTCCACAAGCCCCACAAGAGAAAGGCTTCTCACCAGTGTGAATTTTCACATGAACATTTAAATGACCTCTTTTAGAGAAACCTTTTCCACAGGTTCCACAGGAGAAAGGCTTCTCACCTGTGTGAATTATCATGTGCTGAGTTAACATCCGTCTGTCACTGTAACTCTTTCCACAGCTCCCACAGGAGAAAGGCTTCTCACCAGTGTGAATTTTCACATGAACTTTTAAATTACTTTTTATAGAGAAACCTTTTCCACAGGTTCCACAGGAGAAAGGCTTCTCACCTGTGTGAAATCTCATATGAACATTTAAACTGCCCTTACGGGTGAAACTTTTTCCACAAGCCCCACAAGAGAAAGGCTTCTCACCTGTGTGAATTCTCATGTGCTGAGTTAAATGTCCGTTTTGTGTGAAATGTTTTCCACAGATTGAACAAGTGAAAGGTTTCTCTCCTGTGTGAGTTTTCACGTGTACCATGAAATTACGGTTTCCAGAAAATGTTCTATCACAAATTTTACAAGAATATAATTTTTGCTCTGCGTGAGCTTTCTTGTGCTTTTTTTGCTTTTCAGTGTCAGTTCTGCCTTTCGGCTCTTTGATTTTCTCATATCTCTCCTTTTGTTTCTGTTTATCCTTTCTCTCTTTTCCTGGGTCTTCAGAATTGCTTCCTTCCTGATCCTGGTTCTCATCCTCAGGAGAGCCATGAGAGATGAGTTGGTTCCTCTGTGGTTCTGTTTCATTGTGGATTCTTTGCACATTAAGAGGATTCACCAAAATGTCATCAGTCTCCTGTTTCAGCACAAGATGCTCTTCATCCTGACTGATGCAGAGTTGCTTCTCTTCCTCTTTGGACTCTTGATGTTCTGGTTCTTCTTTATCTGAAGTGGACTTCCTCTCCTGGTTGCTGAATTCATTGAGAACCTCCTCCTCTTTACACACCCAGCACTGTGAGAGATCTGCACAAAACACAAAACAAAAGCTTTTAAATGTGAGTAAAAGAAGGAAGTATTGATTTTATTCACTTAAAGCCTTTTCAAGTGATACAAAGACTAAAATTACAAATTTATAATTATGAAAATGTACTTAACCACTTTAGTCTTTCTGACTGGAAGGGGTCAAGAAATCAGTCAAAACATACTATGGATCTCCAGGCGAGAAAGCAAGATGGCGATAATTAAACCTAGTGGCTCCAAGACAAAAATAGTTCAAACAGCAGCTTGATTTAGTCCTGTTATAGTTCCTTAGAGTCTTATACATAATTCTATGCTGAAAACATTTAATGCATAGAGCAGCTTGTTTTCTAATGCACATTAAAAAAGAAACTGAGCACTTTAAACCCTGTTGATGGTTTTGGTTTCATGTCTTCATTCCGATCCTCATTTGCATAAACATCTGTTCTTTATTACTGTAGCAACAAAAATTAAAGTTGTAAGCAACCTCGAATGGCCCATGCGCCTCAACAACGCTCTAGCGTATGTTGCAATGACAAACCCATCGGCGCTTTGCAATTCCAATCAATTCTGCAAATCGCCACCAAGCAGAACATTGAGAAAGACTCTGTATTATGTTCAGTCAGGCTCAGTTCAGCTCCATTGATAAAGTTTTGGCAGAAACCAAACCTTCTTGACAGAAGTTAAAGCCAATTCCTGTTTGGTGGAATAGAAGTAATTACCATGAAGTAAAGTCAGGTTTCCAAAACAAGAGAGAAAGGGAGAAAAAAGCAAGTGTTTTCACACAGTTTTTTCCAAGAGACGTGGGTAGACTGCAGGGTTTCTCCCAGAAAACTTGCTAAGGCCGGTGGGCGGGGCGCCGAGGCGGTCCACCGTGTTTTTGTATAAAAAGATATTAAGTAGACAGTAAAAGTAAAAATATTACTGGGTAATTATATGTTAAGGGAAAACATCCATCCATCCATCCATCTTCTTCCGCTTATCCGAGATCGGGTCGCGGGGGTAGCAACTTCAGAAGGGAGGCCCAGACTTCCCTCTCCCCAGCCACTTCTTCTAGCTCTTCCGGGGGAATCCCGAGGCGTTCCCAGGCCAGCCGAGAGACATAGTCCCTCCAGCGTGTCCTGGGTCTTCCCCGGGGCCTCCTCCCGGTGGGACGTGCCCGGAACACCTCACCAGGGAGGCGTCCAGGAGGCATCCTGACCAGATGCCCGAGCCACCTCAACTGGCTCCTCTCGATGTGAAGGAGCAGCGGCTCTACTCTGAGTCCCTCCCGGATGACTGAGCTTCTCACCCTATCTCTAAGGGAGAGCCCAGCCACCCTACAGAGAAAACCCATTTCGGCCGCTTGTATCCGCGATCTCGTTCTTTCGGTCATGACCCAAAGCTCATGACCATAGATGAGGGTGGGAACGTAGATCGACCGGTAAATCGAGAGCCTCGCTTTTTGGCTCAGCTCTCTCTTCACCACGACGGACCGGTACAGCGCCCGCTTGACAGCAGACGCTGCGCCAATCCGCCTGTCGATCTCCCGCTCCCTTCTTCCCCCATTCGTGAACAAGATCCCGAGATACTTCAACTCCTCCACCTGGGGCAGGACACCCCCCTTGACCCGGAGAAGGCACTCCGGGTCACAAACCACACATTCATAAATGTAACATTTGTTTATCCACATCATCAATGTTGCTGAATTTGATTGAATGGTTTCAGCATACATAAATTAATTTAAATTGTTTAACATTTAAATGTAAGATTTTAAGGAGCTGACAAGTTTACTTTCTAAAAGTTCAAAGAACAATATTCATAGTTAGATTATTTTATTATCATAACAATCAGATGCTGTGAGTTTAAGCTCTATTTGTTCAAAAATACAAATAGAGCTTTGGAACGTGACGTCACTGCTCTAGGCGTAGGGATATGAGCGCCATCTTGTGAGGCCATATACATAACCGAGAAAACCACTGTCTCACAGATATTTTGAATTTTTGAATCTAAGTTACTTGAAATTATTTAGCAATGGTTCGAACTTGCTGCGTTTTTGGATGTAATGTCCGATCACACGACCGAGACGGTAAAAAGATTTTAAAACAGACTTTAGTTTCACTGTTTTTCTGTCTGTAAACAACGCGAGTAGGCTAAACTATCGGAGCTAACGAAAAGGAGACAAATATCCCAGGTATCAGCGGTGAGACGTCCTGATGTTACCTTCTCCAACATCCCAAGATATCTACAAGTTTGCTCCAGACATCTCCATTCTGGTGAGTGTTTAAATTCACTTTGTTGGTGTTGTGTCATAATCGTTTTATGTAGCATAGTCCGAGTTTTGTCAGTGGATATCGAGGTTATTCCATTATTGTGAAGTAAACTATTTTACTAGTGTTATAAAATTTACAGCATTAATACTGATATGTGTTCTGATTCGTCCTCTTCAAGGCAAACCGACGTATGAAATATATTAGCTCAATCCAGGCTGAATCTGGGTCACTGCGAGGTAAACGCCACAACATCGGACCGACATGCGCGTCAATTAAAGAGGCAATACAGCAAGACCATGGTGGACCAACAAGTTACAGAGAATTACTGTGTTTTCATGATTTACCCCAGAAGAGGTAAATCATAAAAACACAGTAGGGGAGGCTACAGAAGAGGAGCAAGTTGGAGAGGCTGAGGAGGAAACCCCAGGAGAAGAGCTCAGCAAGGCTGCAGACTCTGGAGAGGAACATGAACCATTTGTGTTGAATTATGTGTTCAGTTGGAAGTGTCTGTTTTCTGTCATTTAATCATTTAATGTGGTAAAACATTCATGAAACGTTTGATTCAAGCACTTCAAGTTGCAGGTAAACAGGTGATGAAATGAATCACATTTTAAGTATAAATTTGATATTTAAAATATTTCAAGTAATAAATGTACATGTAATGGAAGATTATATTTTTAAATAAACATTTTATGTGATTAAAGTAAACAATTATATAATCAGACATTTTGCAGTGAACATTTAATATAAGCAATCAAACCAGATGAAAGAGCATTAAATCTTTAAATATTTAATGTGTAATTAAACAGTTCAGAGTAAAATATAAAGGTGACAAGTAAATGTTATGAAATAGAAAAAACTTTAAGTAAATATTTGTTGTATTTAACATATTTCAGGTAAGAAGTGAACATGTAATGAAATAGATCCTGTCCTAGAATTTTATGTAATTGAACATTACAGGTAACAAATACATTTCATGAAATTTTTAAAAATATATAAAATTAGTTAAAAATAAAAAATCTGGGTGTAATAATGTAATAAAGATGGGTGTGCTTCATCTATACAGTCTAGTAGAACAATTTCACACTGATTTTCAGTTATTGAAGAAAACATTATTCAATATTAAAATAATTTAAAATATTGAATATGACTTAAATTTTAATAGAGGATAGTGTGCCTCCTGTAATAGTATGAATTACCACTTTTTACTATCAGTTGGTCACAAGGCGTTTATTTACAGGAGTGTTTGGTTCAGAAATGGACGGTCCCTATGTGAACCTCTGAGCGTTGAGGAGGGAGCCGTAGAGAACAGCTGGCCGCAATCAGCGTTCATAAATCGGATCAACCTTGAGCTAAACGCCCCTCACTCCGCGGAGCGCGGATATCCAATATCCAACTTGAAAACAACTTCACTGCGGTCGGTAACACAATGAAGACGCTGGAATAAAGTTTGTTTTGGTCTGTCGCTATACAAGATGGCGCCAAGCGACGTAAACGTCACACGCAGTGACGTCAGTTCCAATGCTCTATTAGAAAACTGCAATTATAACCGATTGTTTTTAGGTTGGCCAATTAAACTACTCCCCCTCTCCAAGATTAAATCTAACACAGAAGCTGTTAGAGATGCTGATGTTTTAAGCAGCAAGAGGTGCCCTAAGTCAGATTCTGCTCCAGGCCTCGTACAGCCTTGGACCGGCCCTGCATGAGGAGTTGAATCCGCTGCACTGCGCAGAAATGCGCAACAAACGAGAGATTTAATTAAAGGCTGCTAATGTGGCTCTGGTATCTCTGCCATTTGTGTCTGTTGAGTTTTTAGTATGCATCACAGAAATTGTTCTGGCTGCTCAAGTTTGTGGGACGAGTTTTTCGGATCTTCCTGCGGCCGCGCACATTAACTCTGGCTGACTAAGCACAAAGCATTTGATATGGTTTGATGCATTAAGTAACTGGAAAAATTATACTAAAAATAATAAAATAATTAGGGTTGTTGTAAACAAATATTTTAGTAATTGAGTAATCTATTGATTATTCTTATGATTAATAGAGTAATCAGATTTTAAAAAATTATAAAATAAAATATTGGTAAATCTGGCATAACACCAGTGTTACTATCATATATTAATATCAGTCCAATGTTTCATTTTTGAGCTTCCCTAACAGTTACTTTTTTGTAGTTTAGAAAATTAACCTGTAACAATAATGTCTCACTTTCTAAGTTAACCTGAAGAAAAGTTATACAAAGATCTGAAATTATATTAGCTACTGTACTAACCTTCATTATGCTGCACTACAAGCATATTATCTCCTGGACATGAAATATCATGTTTATGCAATATAATTATTACATTCATACAATATAATTATTACGTTCATACAATAGATAATCATGTTCGTACAACTATCACCATGATAAGAATACTATTTTGTAGTAAATACATTTTTTGCACCATCAAGTTAAGAATATATAAACACGTCTCTTTAAATGTATATGAAATTTTAAATTGACATTTGTGACTGTATCCAAAAAAGACCAGGGACATCCATCCATCCATCCATCCATTTTCTAACACCCTTGTCCCTAGTGGGGTTGGGAGGTGCTGGTGCGCGGGGTCACCCTGGACAGGTCGCCAGTCTGTCGCAGGGCGACACAGAGACAGTGCAATAATATTAGCCTGCATTATCTTTTCCTCTCAGGTTAGGGCGCTGCCTTGCTGCGCAAGCATTAGCTTTTTCCCTAAAATAAGCTTTTAGCTATTTTTCTTAATTATTATCCATGTTTAGGACACTGAATGTAGGAAGTCCATGTAAGATAACATTCTAATGATAGCCCACATGCTACTGGCAGCATTTAGGTTTGCATTAGCATTTTGGCTCATTTTAGATTATACACTAATTTTAACAAACTGAATGGTGCAAGTCCATGTTAGTCAACATGCTTGTGACTCTCCACAGGCTATTGATTACTATTTAGCGAAGCTTAGCATTGATGCTAATTGTTAGCATTGAATAGCATTGCTGGGTCCAAACTAACGGGCCCACTTAGGCAGGCCCCGATTAAATTTCTTCAGGAATTTTCTACTTCTGCTTAATATTTACAATTTGAGCCGATTCCTTAAATATGTTTCCGAACACAACGATGATTTATCTGTCTAAAAACTCTCTTTAACCTGATAAATCAGTAAAACATGAAGGTGTTTCGTACCTATCCGGTGTAAGATGATCTGCGGTATCCGGGTAAAATCCATCAGTCTGCGCTGATCCTCCATCTCTTCCTCGATTTTAACGTTGATTTCTTTCCACTCTGTGAATGTTTCTCCAGCAGGAGTTACCTGCTCGTTGATAAACTCTCTCTGAGGCGGAACTGAAGACATTTTCACTGAAAACACGGAAATATTTAGCTTAAACTCAAACTCTTCTTCAAACCACCGTCTAACAAAGGAAAAGCTAAGGCTAGCCCGTGTGCTCTGATTTTATCTTCCCCGCCTTCTTTTTCTTCTTCTTCTTGTTTTATGGCGGCTGGCAAACAACTTACAGGTGCATTACCGCCACCTTCCAGGTTGGAGTATGGATCACACGCTTATACCCTCCCCATAATACCCGTTCTTCTTAGAAATCTAAAAACACTCTCAAATATTATATCTCCTGATGATTTCTGAAATATTTCTTCTAAATCTAATTTACAATTATTCAACTCATTAACCAACATCTCTCTCTCCCTTACATACTTATTGCATTCTAAAAATACATGCTGTATTGTTTCCATCTCTCCACAATATTTATAACAACCTGTACTGTGTTTATTAATTAACTTAAGAGTACTATTTAACCTTGTGTGCCCAAATCTGATTCTGGAAATAATATCTTCTTCCCTTCTATTCCTATTACCTTTTCTATACCCCCCCCCCCCCCCCCCCCCCAACTCTTTTTTGAATTTTATAATAAAATCTCCCTTTTTCTCCTCTATCCCACTGTTCTTGCCATTTTTCCTTCATGTACTCCTTAACAACACTTTTTATCTCATTCCTACTTATTTTAATATTTAACTCAACAATTTCCTTATTAGAGGCTCTCTTAGCAAAACTATCTGCCAATTCATTTCCTACAACATCGATGTGAGCAGGAATCCAAATTAATTTAATCTGAGATCCTTTCTTCTTAACCCTGAAAATTACCTGAACTATATCCTCTATAATATCTTGCCTAACTTCCGATTTCATTCCTTGTATACTAATTAATGCACTACTAGAATCTGAACAAATTACAAACTTTCCTCTTCCTATTCCCTCTATCCATTCTAAGGCTATTAAAATTGCCATTAATTCGCCTGTATACACTGTTAGTTTATCACTAATTCTTTTATTTTCCATAACATTTCAATCTGGAGCAATAAATGCTATCCTCTACCTGATTATTTGACATTTTTGAAGCATCTGTATATACTTGGATATATTTTGAATATTCTTTATTAATATAATTTTCCACTTCATTCTTTTCCATCTCTCTTCCCTTATCCAATAATATTAAGTCAACTTCAGCCTGTTCTAAAACCCATGGTGGGATGGCAGGGGAGACAACTACCGAACTAATTTGAACTTTATAATACTCCCTTGGGGAGTTCCATTTTCCACTTGATACTCTGAACTAATTTCCCCTTCTATTTTCACTCTTAACTTTCCTTCAGTTAAGAAATTTTTAATCCATCTAAACATTTTACCCTTTATACCTGTTAGTTTTAATTTAATCAGCAACCCTTCTTTCCACAACATATCATAAGCCTTTTCCACATCCAAGAACACTGCTATCACACTCTCTTTATTAACTTGAGCTCGTCTAACTTCATGTTCCAAACATATTGCTGGATCAATCGTACTTCTTCCTTTCCTAAATCCAAATTGGTATTCCTTTATCTTCCCCTTGGATTCTAAGAAATATACTAACCTATTATTTACCATTTTCTCCATAACTTTACCTAAACACGACGTTAGGGCTATTGGTCTATAACTTTCAGTTAAACATGGATCTTTCCCAGGTTTGCATATAGGAATAATAATAGCTTCCTTCCAGTTATCAGGCAAAACTATACTATAAACTATACTATACTATAAACTATATAACTATATCAAGTTGTAGTTTTGTAGGTTGTGATTCAGTTTTAAAGTTAAACACTGAATGACTACATATATTTTAGAGGAACACAGTGAAATGTTGTTTTGACCTGAAAATATTAATAATAAAGGAATCTTGTGAAAAAAGGTTCATGTTTCCATAGAAAGAAGTGAAAACATGAAAGGTCACTGAAGAGACAAGATGTAAGAAGAAGACAGATAACTTTAATTAAAGCCACAAAGACAAAGTGATTATTTTGCTTGTATCATCATACATGTACCTGAGCAAAGAGATGTTATTAATCACTCATTTAAAAACATACAAAGAAAATATGTTAGAAATATAAAATAACAGAGGAAAACACTGTGAAGCCTCCAAAGGAACAAAATGTGTTTAACTGAAGCTCCTCCCCTGCTAAGAAACAAAGTCATTTGCAGCTGTATAAAATACCAATATACTGTTATGAACCTGGTTGCAGTCAGAGCATGTACAAACACATTTTCACAGCAGAATTTTAACATGACTTAGACAACATGGGAAAATAAAAATCTCTGTGGTACTCTCAATCAAAATGTGATTTGATGAGTCTGTAATCTCATATATTGAGTTTTCTTCCTTCAACAACATCACAGGTTCATTCTGGGCTCACAGACATGTGACCTCGGATGCTGCAAGAAATGATGGGGTCGAAAGACTGTATGGCTTGTTAGTTATATTTAAGTTATTCTGCTTTTTTCTAGCATGGAAACTGTCCACTGTCCAGGTCACACAGGAGGTAAAGACTTCCAGTGGGGACCTAGGCATCTACTTAATTAGCTTAGGGGCAGGGCAAGTTAACAGCATTGAAACTCTGTCAGCAAAGGGACACATGAGAGACAGAGCCTCCTCAGGCCTGGTAAAAAAAGATAATGCCTCATTTACATGTTGAAACAGTATGCTTTCACTGAAACTTTTCCACAGGTCCCACACTGAGAAAGGCTTCTCTCCTGTGTGAATTCTCATGTGATGAATTAAAGACCTTTTTACACTGAAACTTTTTCCACAGGTTCCACAAGAGAAAGGCTTCTCACCTGTGTGAATACTCATGTGATGAATTAAAGACCTTTTTTCACTGTAACTTTTTCCACAGGTTCCACAAGAGAAAGGCTTCTCACCTGTGTGAATTCTCATATGATTATTTAAAGTTGTTTTCAAGGTGAAACTTTTTCCACAAGTACCACAAGAGAAAGGCTTCTCACCTGTTTGAATTCTCATATGAACATTCAAAGTGTATTTATGGGTAAAACATTTTCCACAGGTCCCACAGGAGAAAGGCTTCTCACCTGTGTGAATTCTCATATGTACATTTAATTGGCCTTTATCGTTGAAACTTTTTCCACAGCTCCCACATGAGTAAGGCTTCTCACCAGTGTGAATTCTCATGTGCTGAGTTAAATGTCCTTTTTGTTTGAAAAGTTTTCCACAGATTGAACAAGTGAAAGGTTTTTCTCCTGTGTGAGTTATCATGTGTCTCATCAAGTTACGGTTTCGAGAAAATGTTTTATCACAAATTTTACAAGAATATAATTTTTGCTCTGCGTGAGCTTTCTTCTGCTTTTTTTGCTTTTCAGTGTCAGTTCTGCCTTTCGGCTCTTTGATTTTCTCATATCTCTCCTTTTGTTTCTGTTTATCCTTTCTCTCTTTTCCTGGGTCTTCAGAATTGCTTCCTTCCTGATCCTGGTTCTCATCCTCAGGAGAGCCATGAGAGATGAGTTGGTTCCTCTGTGGTTCTGTTTCATTGTGGATTCTTTGCACATTAAGAGGATTCACCAAAATGTCATCAGTCTCCTGTTTCAGCACAAGATGCTGTTCATCCTGACTGATGCAGAGTTGCTTCTCTTCCTCTTTGGACTCTTGATGTTCTGGTTCTTCTTTATCTGAAGTGGACTTCGTCTCCTGGTTGCTGAATTCATTGAGAACCTCCTCCTCTTTACACACCCAGCACTGTGAGAGATCTGCACAAAACACAAAACAAAAGCTTTTAAATGTGAGTAAAAGAAGGAAGTATTGATTTTATTCACTTAAAGCCTTTTCCAAGTGATCCAAAGACTAAAATTACAAATGTATAATTATGAAAATGTACTTAACCACTTTGGAAGGGATCAAGAAATCAGTCAAAACATACTATGGATCTCCAGGCGAGAAAGCAAGATGGCGATAATTAAACCTAGTGGCTCCAAGACAAAAATAGTTCAAACAGCAGCTTGATTTAGTCCTGTTATAGTTCCTTAGAGTCTTATACATAATTCTATGCTGAAAACATTTAATGCATAGAGCGGCTTGTTTTCTAATGCACATTAAAAAAGAAACTGAGCAGTTTAAACCCTGTTGATGATTTTGGTTTCATGTCTTCATTCCGATCCTCATTTGCATAAACATCTGTTCTTTATTACTGTAGCAACAAAAATTAAAGTTGTAAGCAACCTCGAATGGCCCATGCGCCTCAACAACGCTCTGGCGTATGTTGCAATGACAAACCCATCGGCGCTTTGCATTCCAATCAATTCTGCAAATAGCCACCAAGCAGAACATTGAGAAAGACTCTGTATTATGTTCAGTCAGGCTCAGTTCAGCTCCATTGATAAAGTTTTGGCAGAAACCAAACCTTCTTGACAGAAGTTAAAGCCAATTCCTGTTTGGTGGAATAGAAGTAACTACCATGAAGTAAAGTCAGGTTTCCAAAACAAGAGAGAAAGGGAGAAAAAAGCAAGTGTCAATTTTTCACACAGTTTTTTCCAAGAGACGTGGGTAGACTGCAGGGTTTCCCCCAGAAAACTTGCTAAGCCCGGTGGGCGGGGCGCCGAGGCGGTCCACCGTGTTTTTGTATTAAAAGATATTAAGTAGACAGTAAAAGTAAAAATATTACTGGGTAATTATATGTTAAGGGAAAACATCCATCCATCCATCCATCCATCCATCCATCCATCTTCTTCCGCTTATCCGAGGTCGGGTCGCGGGGGTAGCAACTTCAGAAGGGAGGCCCAGACTTCCCTCTCCCCAGCCACTTCTTCTAGCTCTTCCGGGGGAATCCCGAGGCGTTCCCAGCCGAGAGACATAGTCCCTCCAGCGTGTCCTGGGTCTTCCCCGGGGCCTCCTCCCGGTGGGACGTGCCCGGAACACCTCACCAGGGAGGCGTCCAGGAGGCATCCTGGCCAGATGCCCGAGCCACCTCAACTGGCTCCTCTCGATGTGAAGGAGCAGCGGCTCTACTCTGAGTCTCTCCCAGATGACTGAGCTTCTCACCCTATCTCTAAGGGAGAGCCCAGCCACCCTACGGAGAAAACCCATTTCGGCCGCTTGTATCCGCGATCTCTTTCTTTCGGTCATGACCATAGATGAGGGTGGGAACGTAGATCGACCGGTAACTCGAGAGCTTTGGTTTTTGGCTCAGCTCTCTCTTCACCACGACGGGCCGGTACAGCGCCTGCTTGACAGCAGACGCTGCGCCAATCCGCCTGTCGATCTCCCGCTCCCTTCTTCCCTCATTCGTGAACAAGATCCCGAGATACTTGAACTCCTCCACTTGGGGCAGGACACCCCCCCTGACCCGGAGAAGGCACTCTACCCTTTTCCGGCTCAAGACCATGGCCTCGGATTTGGAGGCACTGATACCCATCCCGGCCGCTTCACACTCGGCTGCGAACCGCTCCAGCGAGAGCTGCAGATCACGATCTGATGAAGCCAAAAGGACCACATCATCTGCAAAAAGCAGAGATGAGATCCTAAGGCCACCAAATCGGATACCCTCAACACCTTGGCTGCGCCTAGAAATTCTGTCCATGAAAGTAATGAACAGAATCGGTGACAAAGGGCAGCCCTGGCGGAGTCAACTCTCACCGGAAACGAGCCCGACTTACTGCCGGCAATGCGGACCAGACTCTGACACCGGTCATACAGGGACCTGACAGCCCGTATCAAAGGGCCCGGTACCCCATACTCCCGGAAAACCCCCCACAGGGCTCCCCGAGGGACACGGTCGAACGCCTTCTCCAAGTCCACAAAACACATGTAGACTGGTTGGGCGAACTCCCATGCACCCTCCAGGACCCTGCCGAGGGTGTAGAGCTGGTCCAGTGTTCCCACGACCAGGACGAAAACCACACTGCTCTTCCTGGATCCGAGGTTCGACTATCCGACGGACCCTCCTCTCCAGGACCCCTGAATAGACCTTGCCAGAGAGGCTTAAGAGTGTGACCCCTCTATAATTGGAGCACACCCTCCGGTCCCCCTTTTTGAACAGGGGGACCACCACCCCGGTCTGCCAGTCCAGGGGAACTGCCCCCGATGTCAATGCGATATTGCAGAGTCGCGTCAGCCAACACAACCCTACAACATCCAGAGCCTTAAGGAACTCCGGGCGGATCTCATCCACCCCCGGAGCCTTGCCACCGAGGAGCTTCTCAACCACCTCGGCGACCTCGTCCCCAGAGATTGGAGAGCCCAACCCAGAGTCCCCAGGCTCAGCTTCTTCAATAGAAGGCATGTTGGTGGGATTGAGGAGGTCTTCGAAGTACTCTGCCCACCGGCCCACAACGTCCCGAGTAGAAGTCAGCAGCACACCATCCCCACTATAAACAGTGTTGGTGCCGTACTGCTTCCCCCCCCTGAGACGCCGGATGGTGGACCAGAATCGCCTCAAAGCCGTACGGAAGTCTTTCTCCATGGCCTCTCCAAACTCCTCCCACGCCCGAGTTTTTGCCTCAGCAACCACCCGAGCCGCATGCCGCTTCGCCTGCCGGTACCCATCAGCTGCTTCCGGAGTCCCACAGGCCAAAAAGGCCCGATAGGACTCCTTCTTCAGCCTGACGGCATCCCTCACCGAAGGTGTCCACCAACGGGTACGAGGGTTGCCGCCGCGACAGGCACCGACAACCTTGCGGCCACAGCTCCGACCGGCCGCCTCGACAATGGAGACACGGAACACAGTCCACTCAGACTCCATGTCCCCCACCTCCCCCGGGACGTGTTCAAAGTCAGGGGATTCCGCCAGACGTTCCCAGCAGACCCTCACAACACGTTTGGGCCTGCCAGGTCTGACCGGCTTTCTCCCCCACCACCGGAGCCAACTCACCACCAGGTAGTGGTCAGTGGACAGCTCCGCACCTCTCCTCACCCGAGTGTCCAAGACATACGGCCGCAGATCCGATGAAACGACGACAAAGTCGATCATCGAACTGCGGCCTAGGGTGTCCTGGTGCCAAGTGCACATATGAACACCCTTATGCCTGAACATGGTGTTCGATATGGACAATCCATGACGAGCACAGAAGTCCAACAACAGAACACCATTCGAGTTCAGATCGGGGGGGCCGTTCCTCCCAACCACGCCCCTCCAGGTCTCACCGTCATTGCCCACGTGAGCGTTGAAGTCCCCCAGTAGAACAAGGGAGTCCCCCGGAGGAGCACTCTCCAGTACCCCCTCTAAGGACTCCAAAAAGGGTGGGTAATCTGAACTGTCGTTCGGCCCGTAAGCACAAACTACAGTCAGGACCCGTCCCCCCACCCGTAGGCGGAGGGAGGCTACCCTCTCGTTCACCGGAGTAAACCCCAACGTACAGGCGCCGAGATGGGGAGCAACAAGTATGCCCACTCCTGCCCGACGCCTCTCACCTTGGGCAACTCCAGAGTGGAAGTATGTCCAGCCCCTCTCAAGGAGGCTGGTTCCAGAACCAGAGCCGTGCGTCGAGGTGAGACCGACTATTTCTAGCCGGAACCTCTCGACCTCACACACTAGCTCCGGCTCCTTCCCCACCAGAGAGGTGACATTCCACGTCCCAAGAGCCAGCTTCTGCAACCGAGGATCGGATCGCCAGGGTCCCCTCCCTCTGCCGCCACCCATCCCACACTGCACCCGACCCCTTTGGCCCCTCTCACAGGTGGTGGGCCCATGGGAGGGGGGACCCATGTTTCCTCTTCGGGCTGACCCTTGCCGGGCTCCATGGGTTAAAGCCCGGCCACCAGACGCTCGCCATCGTGCCCCCCCTCCAGGCCTGGCTCCAGAGTGGGGCCCCGGTGACCCGCGTCCGGGCAAGGGAACGCCAAGTCCAATGTTTTTATCCGTCATTGGGGTCTTCGGGCTGCGCTTTGTCTGGTCCCTCAACTAGGACCTGTCTGCCTTGGGTGACCCTACCAGGGGCATGAAGCCCCAGACAGCATAGCTCCTAGGATCATAGGAGCACTCAAACCCCTCCACCACGATAAGGTGGCAGCCCAAGGAGAGGTAAGGGAAAACATTGCCAGTGAAACGATATTTAAACCCACAACTAGTCTTAAAAACAACTAATCAAAGAATACAAATAAAATTAATATCAATTATTTTCACTTCTGTTTAATACAAATTAAGTCAGCGGCTCCATAAGGTTCTTCAGGGGCCCATAAATGCTAATATTTTAACACAAACCATCCATCCATCCATCCATCCATCCATCCATCCATCTTCTTCCGCTTATCCGAGGTCGGGTCGCGGGGGTAGCAGCTTCAGAAGGGAGGCCCAGACTTCCCTCTCCCCAGCCACTTCTTCTAGCTCCTCCGGGGGAATCCCGAGGCGTTCCCAGGCCAGCCGAGAGACAAAGTCCCTCCAGCGTGTCCTGGGTCTTCCCCGGGGCCTCCTCCCGGTGGGACGTGCCCGGAACACCTCACCAGGGAGGCGTCCAGGAGGCATCCTGACCAGATGCCCGAGCCACCTCAACTGGCTCCTCTCGATGTGAAGGAGCAGCGGCTCTACTCTGAGTCCCTCCCGGATGACTGAGCTTCTCACCCTATCTCTAAGGGAGAGCCCAGCCACCCTACAGAGAAAACCCATTTCGGCCGCTTGTATCCGCGATCTCGTTCTTTCGGTCATGACCCAAAGCTCATGACCATAGATGAGGGTGGGAACGTAGATCGACCGGTAAATCGAGAGCCTCGCTTTTTGGCTCAGCTCTCTCTTCACCACGACGGACCGGTACAGCGCCCGCTTGACAGCAGACGCTGCGCCAATCCGCCTGTCGATCTCCCGCTCCCTTCTTCCCCCATTCGTGAACAAGATCCCGAGATACTTCAACTCCTCCACCTGGGGCAGGACACCCCCCTTGACCCGGAGAAGGCACTCCGGGTCACAAACCACACATTCATAAATGTAACATTTGTTTATCCACATCATCAATGTTGCTGAATTTGATTGAATGGTTTCAGCATACATAAATTAATTTAAATTGTTTAACATTTAAATGTAAGATTTTAAGGAGCTGACAAGTTTACTTTCTAAAAGTTCAAAGAACAATATTCATAGTTAGATTATTTTATTATCATAGCAATCAGATGCTGTGAGTTTAAGCTCTATTTGTTCAAAAATACAAATAGAGCTTTGGAACGTGACGTCACTGCTCTAGGCGTAGGGATATGAGCGCCATCTTGTGAGGCCATATACATAACCGAGAAAACCACTGTCTCACAGATATTTTGAATTTTTGAATCTAAGTTACTTGAAATTATTTAGCAATGGTTCGAACTTGCTGCGTTTTTGGATGTAATGTCCGATCACACGACCGAGACGGTAAAAAGATTTTAAAACAGACTTTAGTTTCACTGTTTTTCTGTCTGTAAACAACGCGAGTAGGCTAAACTATCGGAGCTAACGAAAAGGAGACAAATATCCCAGGTATCAGCGGTGAGACGTCCTGATGTTACCTTCTCCAACATCCCAAGATATCTACAAGTTTGCTCCAGACATCTCCATTCTGGTGAGTGTTTAAATTCACTTTGTTGGTGTTGTGTCATAATCGTTTTATGTACAATAGTCCGAGTTTTGTCAGTGGATATCGAGGTTATTCCATTATTGTGAAGTAAACTATTTTACTAGTGTTATAAAATTTACAGCATTAATACTGATATGTGTTCTGATTCGTCCTCTTCAAGGCAAACCGACGTATGAAATATATTAGCTCAATCCAGGCTGAATCTGGGTCACTGCGAGGTAAACGCCACAACATCGGACCGACATGCGCGTCAATTAAAGAGGCAATACAGCAAGACCATGGTGGACCAACAAGTTACAGAGAATTACTGTGTTTTCATGATTTACCCCAGAAGAGGTAAATCATAAAAACACAGTAGGGGAGGCTACAGAAGAGGAGCAAGTTGGAGAGGCTGAGGAGGAAACCCCAGGAGAAGAGCTCAGCAAGGCTGCAGACTCTGAAGAGGAACATGAACCATTTGTGTTGAATTATGTGTTCAGTTGGAAGTGTCTGTTTTCTGTCATTTAATCATTTAATGTGGTAAAACATTCATGAAACGTTTGATTCAAGCACTTCAAGTTGCAGGTAAACAGGTGATGAAATGAATCACATTTTAAGTATAAATTTGATATTTAAAATATTTCAAGTAATAAATGTACATGTAATGGAAGATTATATTTTTAAATAAACATTTTATGTGATTAAAGTAAACAATTATATAATCAGACATTTTGCAGTAAACATTTAATATAAGCAATCAAACCAGATGAAAGAGCATTAAATCTTTAAATATTTAATGTGTAATTAAACAGTTCAGAGTAAAATATAAAGGTGACAAGTAAATGTTATGAAATAGAAAAAACTTTAAGTAAATATTTGTTGTATTTAACACATTTCAGGTAAGAAGTGAACATGTAATGAAATAGATCCTGTCCTAGAATTTTATGTAATTGAACATTACAGGTAACAAATACATTTCAGGAAATTTTTTAAAAAATATATAAAATTAGTTAAAAAATAAAAAATCTGGGTGTAATAATGTAATAAAGATGGGTGTGCTTCATCTATACAGTCTAGTAGAACAATTTCACACTGATTTTCAGTTATTGAAGAAAACATTATTCAATATTAAAATAATTTAAAATATTGAATATGACTTAAATTTTAATAGAGGATAGTGTGCCTCCTGTAATAGTATGAATTACCACTTTTTACTATCAGTTGGTCACAAGGCGTTTATTTACAGGAGTGTTTGGTTCAGAAATGGACGGTCCCTATGTGAACCTCTGAGCGTTGAGGAGGGAGCGGTAGAGAACAGCTGGCCGCAATCAGCGTTCATAAATCGGATCAACCTTGAGCTAAACGCCCCTAACTCCGCGGAGCGCGGATATCCAATATCCAACTTGAAAACAACTTCACTGCGGTCGGTAACACAATGAAGACGCTGGAATAAAGTTTGTTTTGGTCTGTCGCTATACAAGATGGCGCCAAGCGACGTAAACGTCACACGCAGTGACGTCAGTTCCAATGCTCTATTAGAAAACTGCAATTATAACTGATTGTTTTTAGGTTGGCCAATAAAACTACTCCCCCTCTCCCAGATTAAATCTAACACAGAAGCTGTTAGAGATGCTGATGTTTTAAGCAGCAAGAGGTGCCCTAAGTCAGATTCTGCTCCAGGCCTCGTACAGCCTTGGACCGGCCCTGCATGAGGAGTTGAATCCGCTGCACTGCGCAGAAATGCGCAACAAACGGGAGATTTAATTAAAGGCTGCTAATGTGGCTCTGGTATCTCTGCCATTTGTGTCTGTTGAGTTTTTAGTATGCATCACAGAAATTGTTCTGGCTGCTCAAGTTTGTGGGACAAGTTTTTCGGATCTTCCTGCGGCCGCGCACATTAACTCTGGCTGACTAAGCACAAAGCATTTGATACGGTTTGATGCATTAAGTGACTGGAAAAATTATACTAAAAATAATAAAATAATTAGGGTTGTTGTAAACAAATATTTTAGTAATTGAGTAATCTATTGATTATTCTTATGATTAATAGAGTAATCAGATTAAAAAAATGATAAAATAAAATATAGGTAAATCTGGTATAACACCAGTGTTACTATCATATATTAATATCAGTCCAATGTTTCATTTTTGAGCTTCCCTAACAGTTACTTTTTTGTAGTTTAGAAAATTAACCTGTAACAATAATGTCTCACTTTCTAAGTTAACCTGAAGAAAAGTTATACAAAGATCTGAAATTATATTAGCTACTGTACTAACCTTCATTATGCTGCACTACAAGCATATTATCTCCTGGACATGAAATATCATGTTTATGCAATATAATTATTACGTTCATACAATATAATTATTACGTTCATACAATAGATAATCATGTTCGTACAACTATCACCATGATAAGAATACTATTTTGTAGTAAATACATTTTTTGCACCATTGAGTTAAGAATATATAAACACGTCTCTTTAAATGTATATATAGAAATTTTAAATTGACATTTGTGACTGTATCCAAAAAAGACCAGGGACATCCATCCATTCATCCATCCATTTTCTAACACCCCTGTCCCTAGTGGGGTTGGGAGGTGCTGGTGCGCGGGGTCACCCTGGACAGGTCGCCAGTCTGTCGCAGGGCGACACAGAGACAGTGCAATAATATTAGCCTGCATTATCTTTTCCTCTCAGGTTAGGGCGCTGCCTTGCTGCGCAAGCATTAGCTTTTCCCCTAAAATAAGCTTTTAGCCATTTTTCTTAATTATTATCCATGTTTAGGACACTGAATGTAGGAAGTCCATGTAAGACAACATTCTAATGATAGCCCACATGCTACTGGCAGCATTTAGGTTTACATTAGCATTTTGGCTCATTTTAGATTATACACTAATTTTAACAAACTGAATGGTGCAAGTCCATGTTAGTCTACATGCTTGTGACTCTGCACAGGCTATTGACTACTATTTAGCTAAGCTTAGCATTGATGCTAATTGTTAGCATTGAATAGCATTGCTGGGTCCAAACTAACGGGCCCACTTTGGCAGGCCCCGATTAAATTTCTTCAGGAATTTTCTACTTCTGCTTAATATTTACAATTTGATCCGATTCCTTAAATATGTTTCCGAACACAACAATTATTTATCTGTCTAAAAACTCTCTTTAACCTGATAAATCAGTAAAACATGAAGGTTTTTCGTACCTATCCGGTGTAAGATGATCCTGCGGTATCCGGGTAAAATCCATCAGTCTGCGCTGATCCTCCATCTCTTCCTCCATCTTAACGTTGATTTCTTTCCACTCTGTGAATGTTTCTCCAGCAGGAGTTACCTGCTCGTTGATAAACTCTCTCTGAGGCGGAACTGAAGACATTTTCACTGAAAACACCAAACCTGTTTTCACACCGTCTTCTAACAAAAGAAAAGCCAAGGCTGTCCCGCGTGCTCTGTTTTTATAGTTTGTGTGTTTCACTCTGACTGTACTGAAGAAACAGGAAATGATTTTTGGTTCCGCTTTGAATTTTCTGCTGTGCTTCTTCTCTTTGTAAAAAAAATTACAAACTTTATTGATAGGTTTATTGTTAGTGGAAATTTAGAAAATAGTTTCTATTAGTTATATGTGTAAACTGGGGTTGTGACTCTTATTGTATGGTGGTAAAACATAACGCTTGCATACTGCTTGCTTGATAATTCAAGACCAAGTATACGTAGGGAGGGAATGTTTAGTGAGAATAGATCAGTCTGGAAAAAACACTGATGATGTTGTTGCAATAACTAATAAAATGCTGCTTGAGTGAAAATGACTTATGTCTCCTTGGTAACTAAGAGCGATAGCTCATTAGAGTAAACTTTCTTATTCATTTAAGTTTTTCCATTACTATTCGTTCAGTACCTCAGTTCACCTGAGTGAAACGCAGTATATAAAATAATTACACACAGACTAATGTTTTCAAGCTTTTTCAGTTAATTATTAAGTTTTATGTTTTTAACACATTTACTAAAGTTTTTTTAATAAAATGTTTATATTAAACTTCCAACGTTTAATAAAAACATTTTAAATCACAAACGTGACACAGAAGCACCTTCATGCTGCCACCTACTGACAAGAACCTGATACTACACCTACATTGTTTCAGCTGCAACAGATGTAGAAATCAGTGACTCGGCTATTTTTCTACAATCTGTGCTTCTGAATTCATTTCAGTGGATTTCATATGCTGGAGTATGTTTAAACAGTCATGTTCAATAACATGGAATCAGACCAGCAAATAAAAACATTTTATGTCAGAAATGTGGGTTTGAAGTCAGTTATCCAAAAGTTTCTGTTGTGAGACGGTTTTTTCAATTATATTCAAAATGTTCCAGTTAAATACAATACTCTAAACCACATGTGGCCTCACACTGTTTAACTTTAAAAATGAATCTGAACCTACAAACTATAACCTTATGTGCCGATATAATAACTGTACTTGTTAACCCCTAAACAGAAATACAAGGTTTTAAAACATCAGTCTATGAGTCATTATTCAAAGTACTGTATCATAGGTGTTTGGTGCCTTTCTATCCTAAAGAAAAAGATATAAAACTTCAGATAAAACAACAAGATATTAACATTTATGGAAAAACCTCACATAACCTTATATTAAAGCAGAAAGTACAGCGGCCTCCGTAAGAAAGGCTAACAGTATTCAAATATGCCGCATAACTGATCAGTACAGTATTGCGAGGGAACGCAAAATAAATTTTTCCCCATGTCCCCTAGAGGGCTCCGTAGAAAACAGAGGCAAATTATTTAGAACATTTTATATCACGCTTAACTGTCTAGTCCAGTGGTCCCCAACCCCCGGGCCGCGGACCGGTACCAGTCCGTGGACCAATAATAATGAAATATTTCTGTTTTATGTATTATTTGGGTCTGGAGGACCTTTTATTTTGAAAATCCTTTAACCGGATTCACTCGGTTACGTCTTGCGCGCCAACATTGAGCCACAAACAGCAAAATGAGTCAGAAACAGATCAGATGTTTTTGGAAAGTTTCTTTATGAAGGGAAAAGGCCCAGAGAAGAGACAGGAGGATGGATTTATCCCGGCAGGTGATTCCCACAGTCCAAGCTCTGCATGATATGGTGACCGGATGTTAATGAGGCAATGAAGCTTCAAGCTGCTTCGCCACTAGAGACCAAGAACCCTGAGCATCAGCAACACTTCCGGTGTTATTGTCTCTCATCTCTCCCAGATGGACCGTCTGGTTGCAGAGAAACGACCTCATGGCTCCTATTAGTCGTTATCGTGAGTTAAAATTTTCACGAAAGTAAAATGTTTGTTTTTGTGGTATATTTTGAAGGGATATGTAAACGTTACCATAGCGACCAGAGACAGAAACCGTTAGGGCAGCGGCGGAGACGAGGAGAGGAGTAGAGCTTTAGGTCTGGTTCACACGGCACGATTTTAGGATTGTCGGCCGATTTTCCAAACCTCTGTGACCACAGAGCCGATAAAAGTCCAACAGGTTCGGTCGGTTCGTGTGTCCAGCCACACGGCAGGAGCAACACACCACACTAACCGGTTCCAGAAGAAAATCCAGTAAAACCCCCAACATACCATACATTAATTTAGAATTATCAAACATGGATGACGATGTAGAAGCAGCAGTGATAGTTTGTGGCTCATTTTAAGAGATAAAAGACGAAACAAATAGAAAAGGCGTTTGATAAAAGATGGCGGGAGCAACCGCTCTATTTGCTGCACTATGATTTGGAGGTGAGTTATGTTTTTTCGTAGTTAACAATTTAACTGAATAAACATAACCACATATAATAAACATGTATACAATGTGAATTTTTGCTTATATCTGTTTAACAACCCTGGTTGTAACAACTTGGGTTGTTATTCTGCCGTGAACCGAATTAATTTGTTTGTTATTGACTTTTACTCAATTAAATTTCTTACGTATACATTGCAAATTGTATTTTTATTATAGTTGATTATGTTGTTTTTCATCTCTCCTTATTTCTTTTGTTCTTCCTATAACTGATGGAGATATATAGATATTATTTATAATGTATAAAAGTATTGTTTATGTCATGTAATTAGCCATACATTCTTAAGAAAATGAAATAAATACTTTATGGTATTCTTATTTAGTAATGTAATTAGATTAGTTGTATTCTCACCCCACGCCACTAGAGGCAGTAGCAGGCCCGAGAAGATGCGACTATGGAGCAAATTTAAAAGTACACCGAAAGCAATTTCTTCGGTTATTTGTATCATGTATAAATTTATTCAGACAGTAGCACATAATCTATTATTTCACATTATTACCAGGGGAGAGCGCGAACGCAGTCCCCCACTACCATAAATTGTGCAGTTGAAATTCTCCCATGTGGAGAATTCACAGAGGTCAGATCGCCGCAGTGCAATGGCTGATCCTCACTCTGAGCGATCCACCTACAGGATCATGGAGTCGCTCCTGCCAGGTAAGTATGCTGTTCATTCCTCCGACTGACGATTAACAACTTCACACATCCGGTTCTGACTCACGGTGGGAAATTAAAATAAACCCTGAGTCACTTTAGGATTTAACATTTAACTAAAAACAATCAGAAACTCATAGAAATAATAACAAATATGTAATAGAAATCAAAATAAACCAGAATATGGGCGGTTTAAAGCTCCCAAAATGCATTGCGAGAGAGTGCTGAAGCGTTTTAATTTTAGCATTTAAAATGTATTTCGTCCCTCAAATTAACCTAAGCAACCTAAGTATATTCAGAGCTGATTACATCTACAACAACTAATAATTTATATTAATATATCTAAAATGTAAAGGAAACCAAAACAAATGTTTATTTTGTATCAATAACGGCGTTAATGGCCGCTCTGCTGCTGCCACCTGCTGGTCAGAGCGAGGAATGACATTTAACGGAATAAACAAACTGAATGACAAAAGATACATTTTGTTTTATCTCAGTGGGCACCAGAGTGATTGACAGAAAATACTTAGAAGATACGTTTTGGTAATTACGAAATTAACAGATGATAGTAAAATAAATATTTATCATTTAACATTATTACCAGGGGAGAGCGCGAACGCAGTCCCCCACTACCATAAATTGTGCAGTTGAGATTCTCCCATGTGGAGAATTCACAGAGGTCAGATCGCCGCAGTGCAATGGCTGATCCTCACCCTGAGCGATCCACCTACAGGATCATGGAGTCGCTCCTGCCAGGTAAGTATGCTGTTCATTCCTCCTACTGACGATTAGCAACTTCACACATCCGGTTCTGACTCACGGTGGGAAATTAAAATAAACCCTGAGTCACTTTAGGATTTAACATTTAACTAAAAACAATCAGAAACTCAGAGAAATAATAAATATATTTTAAATAACTCAAAATGAAAAACTTAGAAAAACTCACAAGTGTTAAAATTGTATACTTTTCAAGCTCTAACGTCAGAAACTTTCTTTAAAGAACAAACCATACTAATAGATTAACAGTAAATGCATAAATATTTACTACTTTAAAGAGGTTTGTTAGAGCTTTCTATATGTTTTATTTAGAAATGTTATTTTGTTAATACATTGTTCAGTGGCCATTTAATGTATTATTTCACTATTATTTTATTAATGTGGTTATGTGATGTGTGTTATGTGAACATGAAAGTTCACATAACATAAAAGTTATGTGAACTTTTTTTGTTATTATTAGGTGATCAGTTACTCAGTATTTCAGTAGTTTACCAAATACTTCAAAATAAAATACAAAGAACATTGTTCCAGCAGGGGTAATTAAATAAATAGAATAATAAATATTCGTTCTTTGTTAAATTATGGCTCATCTTTTGTTTTCTCTTTTATTCGTATAAATATAGAAGTCTGTTAAATGTTGATTGAAAAATGAATATTGACTTTATTAAAATTCATGCAATGTTAAGGAGGAAGAGACAGGGCCCTGTGAACCAGGGCTGTTTATATATATGAAGGTTTTCCTGATTTACTCTTTGTTTCAAACAGAAGGTTTTATTCCAGTCGCTATGTTTATGTAAATCTATTCTGTCACACAGTCTTCTACTAAACAGAAAAAAAGAAAAAGACCATCTTTGTTATACTTTATCTAAAATTATATAAAAAGTTTCAATAATTTTCTATCTGAAATTCAATCCATATCATCAATACATGTTTTAAGCAGACAAATCATTAAAACCATGTCAAAGAAATGCATCCATTTCTCCAAATCATTGAAATAAAACAAAGTACAAAGGATAAACACACAATAAAGGTTTCAAAATTTTAGAAGTCTAAATCTTAAAGCATTCAAACTCATTGTTCTTTTAAGAGACAATTTCTTCCTTAGTCTCATTAAATAAAATGGAAATATAAAATTGCGAGAACAAAATGTGTCGGTTGCAATTACTCCACTTCCAAACAGCAAGTTACTGAGAATCTTACTTGAGGTTCACATTGTGCCATCAAACCTGCGTGAGTTCTCATGTGAACGGTTACATTTCTAATGAGTGAAACATTTTCTACAGGACCTACAAAAGAAAGGCTTCTAACCCGTGTGAATCTTCATGTGATGACGTGAACTGGATCTACACACAAAACATTTTCCTCACTTTTCACTAAGGGTGCACCGATTGCAAAAGTGCAGACATGACCTGGTGGGCCGGTCTAATAGTCAAACCTCTCAACAGAACAGAAGAGGACAGTGGGTGAGGTCAATAAAATTGGGGGATCAGATCGGCTTCACATGCATGTTTCTGCTGATCACCAATGTCCCAAAATTAAGGAAATCAACATAGATTAATCAGCTGGCTGATAAATCATTGCACAGCTACTACTCACATGTGTGAATTCTGATGTGAGAAGTTAAAAGGTATTTTTTAGTGAAACTTTTCCCACAGATCCCACAGGAGAAAGACTTCTCTCTTGTGTGACTCTTCATGTGATGAAGTAAAAATTACCTAAAAGGAAAAGATTTTCCACAGGTCCCACATGAGAAAGAATTCTCACCTGTGTGAGTCTTCATGTGAACATGTAAAAGGTGCTTTACAGCAAAACATTTTCCACAGGTCGCACATGAAAAAGGCTTCTCACCTGTGTGAGTTCTCATGTGAGTAACTAAGTGAGATTTATACAACCAATTTCTTCCACAGCTGCCACAAGAGAAAGTCTTCTCACCTGTGTGAAATCTCATGTGAGCACTTAAAGTTTTTTTATGAGTGAAACTTTTCCCACAGGTTCCACAAGAGAACGGCTTCTCATCTGTATGAATTATCATGTGAGCAGTTAAGCTTTTTTTATGAGTAAAACGTTTTCCACAGATCTCACATGAGAAAGGCTTCTCTCCAGTGTGAATTCTCATGTGAATATTTAAACTTTTTTTATAAGTGAAACTTTTTCCACAAGTTCCACATGAGAAAGGCTTCTCACCTGTGTGACTTCTCATGTGATCAACTAACTGAGATTTAAACAAGCAATTTTTTCCACAGATACCACAAGAGATCACCTTCTCACCTGTGTGAAATTTCATGTGAGCAGTTAAACTTTTTTTATAAGTGAAACTTTTTCCACAAGTTCCACATGAGAAAGGCTTCTCACCTGTGTGACTTCTCATGTGATCAACTAACTGAGATTTAAACAAGCAATTTTTTCCACAGGTGCTACAAGTAATCGCCTTCTCACCAGTGTGAACTCTCATGTGAACAGTTAAACTTTTTTTATGAGCGAAACATTTTCCACAGGTCCCACATGAGAACGGCTTCTCACCTGTGTGAACTCTCATGTGACTAACCAAGTGAGGTTTCCTCCGGAAACGTTTTCCACAGTTCCCACAAGAGAAAGGCTTCTCACCTGTATGAATCGTCATGTGATCAAGTAACTGAGATTTAGACGCAAAACTTTTTCCACAGGTTGTGCACGTGTAAGGCTTCTCACCTGAGTGAATTCTTATGTGTCTGTTTAAAATGCCAATCTGATGGAAACTTTTTCCACATGCTGCACATGTGAACGGTTTTTCACCTGTATGAATTCTCATGTGATTAGTTAAACGACTCTTGTGAGAGTAACCTTTTCCACAAGTTGAACATGTGAAAGATTTCTTGGCCGTGTGAGTTCTCACGTGTATCATGAAGGAATTATTTCGAGAAAAGGTTTTATCACAAATTTTACAAGAATATAGATTTTGGTTTGGTTGAGTTTTCTTGTGTGTTTCTTTTTCTGAAGTCTCAGTTTTGCCTTTCTGCTGTTTGTTCACCAAAATGTCATCAGTCTCCTGTTTCAGCACAAGATGCTCTTCATCCTGACTGATGCAGAGTTGCTTTTCTTCGTCTTTGAACTGTTGATGTTCTTGATCCTCTTGTTTCTGTTTTATCTGCAGAGGTTCTGGTTCCTCTTGTTCCTGTTTTATCTGCAGAGGTTCTGGTTCCTCTTGTTCCTGTTTTATCTGCAGAGGTTCTGGTTCCTCTTGTTCCTCTTTTATCTGCAGAGGTTCTGGTTCCTCTTGTTCCTCTTTTATCTGCAGAGGTTCTGGTTCCTCTTGTTCCCGTTTTATCTGCAGAGGTTCTGGTTCCTCTTGTTCCCGTCGGTTTATCTGCAGAGGTTCTGGTTCCTCTTGTTCCCATTTTATCTGCAGAGGTTCTGGTTCCTCTTGTTTCTGTTTTATCTGCAGAGGTTCTGGTTCCTCTTGTTCCTCTTTTATCTGCAGAGGTTCTGCTTCCTCTTGTTCCCGTTTTATCTGCAGAGGTTCTGGTTCCTCTTGATCCAAACTGGAGTTTTCCTCTGGGTTGCTGAGCTCATTGAGAACCTCCTCCTCTTTCCAGCATTGTGGGAGATCTGGACAAAAAGACAAAACAAAAGCTTGAATATGTGAGTCAAACAATGACAAATTCATTAACAAAAATTAAAATAAAAATATTCTTCAGCGAACATGTGCGCTTTCATTAAAAAATAAAATCTCCGCCGCAGTTCATCTTTTTTAGCGATATTTTCTTGCCATTTGTGATATTAATTGGAAACGTGTTTTATGGATTTTCCTTAGAGATATTTAGTAGAAAGATGCGCTGCGAGAGTCTGGGGCTGTCCTTTTCACATTCTGCCAGTGAAAAGCTTTTTCACAGCTTGAGCACCTGGTGATCGCGTAGCTTAATCCACCGGATGGTTTGAGTTCTTTCATAATAGACGACCATGTATTTTATTTTTTTGGTAATAAATTCCTCAATTTTTGGACTTTTGTGTACACTTATATGTGCTGTTATTATTCAATAATACAAAGTTTTGTTTGAGGGAAAAAAAAAACAACAGAACTTAAACAATAATAAATATAAGAATACGCTCTAAGAAAAACATAAATAAATGAATATTTTAAACACTTACTCATTAAGCTCTTACCAGTAGTTTCTTGTACTGATAGATTAGAGATTAGAGAGTCATGGATCTTAAACTTTGATTTTTTTATTTTTTTTAAGGTTTTGTTGGCTCTATTGGCCTTTAATAACAGTTTTTAGACACGAAAGTGGGTTATGACAGAGAGGGAAAACGTGCAGCAGAGGTCATAATCCTGGTCAGTTTTGAATAACTAATAAAATTAGAGAGGCCTCCTACAAAATTATGCATGGATACTATTTGCCAATCAGTATATGCAAAAAGTCAAAAAGGAAATTAACATAAAATGCTCACTATTTTCACCCCGAAACCTTTTTGGCTTTGCATTCATATAAAAAAAGTTTTGTGGAGATGTCGTTTATAATCGATAATATATAATATTTTGTTTTATGTTGAGACAATTAACCTTAGTTTTCACAATTGTTCGAGAAAAGATAACATATTTTTAATTAATGTTATTGTATTTTTAGTAAAGTTTTTTTAATCACAAATGTAAATTCAATAGAATAATTCCTCGTTTTGTGACTTTTAAAATTGAAGTAATTAACTAATTCCTGTTACTCTTTCAATCAATCCATCAGTCAATCAACCAAACATTAGCAAAGCAATATAGACGCTCAACAAGGCGTCTAAGTATTCATGTCTGTGGTCTCATCCGTATCAGTAAAACATGAAGGTGTTTCGTACCTATTCGGTGTAAGATGATCTTCGGTATCCGGCTGAAATCCATCAGTCTGCGCTGATCCTCCATCTCTTCCTCCATCTTTACGTTGATTTCTTTCAACTCTGTGAATGTTTCTCCAGCAGGAGTTACCTGCTCGTTGATAAACTCTCTCTGAGGCGGAACTGAAGACATTTTCACTGAAAACACGGAAATATTTAGCTAAACCTCAAACTCTTCAAGCCACCGTCTAACAAAGGAAAAGCTCTGATTTGATCTTCCCCGCCTTCTTAATCTTTTTCTTCTTCTTTTTTATGGCGGTTGGCAAACAACTTATTGATGTACATTACCGCCATCTACTGGAAAGGAGTGTGGATCGGGATGCTACATATATATTATCCCCCACGAATTAATAAAATGATAATACGAAGAAGAATAAGAATAAGAATAATAATAATCATAATAATCATATAATCATAATAATAATAATAATAAAACTTATATGCTTTTTAACAATTTCGTTTTCTTAAGGTAATTTAGTAAATAACAAAAATATTCAGAAATCTTCCCCGTGTTTCCGTGTGGCTGTACTGAAGAAACTGTGAACGATTCATAAGCTCCGCTTTAAATCAACTCATTTAAAATACAGTATTACTTAGTAAATTAAAATATTATTGAAGTGTTCATTTATTTTATTTTCTCTATTAACCCTATTACAACACAGTACTTTGAATAATGACTCACAGACTGATGTTTTAAAACCTTGTATTTCTGTTTATTTTAATTAATTTCTGGTTACATCTAATGGAGACTTGACATTAAATTAATAAAAACATTTTACTTCATAAATGTAGGCTTAAAGAGAACAATGCTTATTACCTGCTTGATTTGAGTAACCAAAGATACCCTTGATCTCAATACCACATTTTCTTTCATATTTTAATTTATTGAGTATGAATAGATCTGCTTAATTAGAACAAAACACGTACAGTTATTATATCGGCACATAAGGTTATAGTTTGTAGGTTCAGATTCATTTTTAAAGTTAAACAGTATGAGGCCACATGTGGTTTAGAGTATTGTATTTGACTGGAACATTTTGAATATAATTGAAAAAACCGTCTTACAACAGAAACTTTTGGATAACTGACTTCAAACCCACATTTCTGACATAAAATGTGTTTATTTGCTGGTCTGATTCCATGTTATTGAACATGACTGTTTAAACATACTCCAGCATATGAAATCCACTGAAATGAATTCAGAAGCACAGATTGTAGAAAAATAGCCGAGTCACTGATTTCTACATCTGTTGCAGCTGAAACAATGTAGGTGTAGTATCAGGATCTTGTTAGTAGGTGGCAGCATGAAGGTGCTTCTGTGTCACATTTCTGATTTAAAATGTTTTTATTAAACGTTGGAAGTTTAATATAAACATTTTATATAAAAACTTTAGTAAATGTGTTAAAAACATAAAACTTAATAATTAACTGAAAAAGCTTGAAAACATTAGTCTGTGTGTAATTATTTTATATACTGCGTTTCACTCAGGTGAACTGAGGTACTGAACGAATAGTAATGGAAAAACTTAAATGAATAAGAAAGTTTACTCTAATGAGCTATCGCTCTTAGTTACCAAGGAGACATAAGTAATTTTCACTCAAGCAGCATTTTATTAGTTATTGCAACAGCATCATCAGTGTTTTTTCCAGACTGATCTATTCTCACTAAACATTCCCTCCCTACGTATACTTGGTCTTGAATTATCAAGCAAGCAGTATGCAAGCGTTATGTTTTACCACCATACAATAAGAGTCACAACCCCAGTTTACACATATAACTAAAAGAAACTGTTTTCTAAATTTCCACTAACAATAAACCTATCAATAAAGTTTGTACTTTTTTTTACAAAGAGAAGAAGCACAGCAGAAAATTCAAAGTGGAACCAAAAATCATTTCCTGTTTCTTGAGTACAGTCACAGTAAAACACACAAACTATAAAAACAGAGCATGCGGGACAGACAATTAATGTGGAGACAATCTCACTTAAAAATAAGCATTTAAATGAAAAGCTAAAACTACCAGAATAAGATTATTTCTTCAAAGTGTTTCAGCTAAATCCATTTGAAATGTTTTTTTAACAAAGCTGCTAAATTTACAAAATGTCACCCAGCAATAATTACTGCGCGTTCAAACAGCAAGTTACTGAGAATGTTGATACTTCAGGTTCAAATTATGCCATCATGTGCTCTGTGCTCTCTCATATGAACAGTTAAATTGCTAATCTGAGACAAACTTTTTCCACACGTCACACAAGAGAAAGGTTTCTCACCTGGGTGAGTTTTCATATGAAAAGTAAATTAGGTTTAGACAGGAAAGGTCTTCCACAAATCACACAAGAAAAAGACTTCTCAGCTGCGTGAGCTTCAACGTGTTGAGAAAGATAAGATTTTTGAGAGAAACTTTTTCCACAGATCTCACATAAAAAAGGCTTCTCACCTGTGTGAATCCTCATGTGACTATTTAAACAAAATTAGTTACCAAAATGTTTTCCACAGATCTCACATAGAAAAGGCTTCTCACCTGTGTGAATTCTCATGTGCCCGGTTAAATGTCCTTTTTGACTGAATTGTTTTCTACAACTTGGACATGAAAAAGCCTTCTCACCTGTGTGAGTTCTCATGTGCTGAGTTAAAGTCGTTCTTAGACGGTAATTCTTATCCACAGTTCCCACATGAGAAAGGCTTCTCTCCTGTGTGAATTCTCATGTGCTGAATTAAAGACCTTTTTTCACTGTAACATTTTCCACAGGTTCCACAAGAGAAAGGCTTCTCACCAGTGTGAATTCTCATATGAACAGTTAAATTATTTTTATGGATGAAACTTTTTCCACAGGTCCCACAAGAGAAAGGCTTCTCACCTGTGTGAATTCTCATATGAACATTTAAAGTGAATTTATGGGTAAAACATTTTTCACAGGTCCCACAAGAGAAAGGCTTCTCACCTGTGTGAATTCTCATATGTACATTTAATTGGCCTTTATCAATGAAACCTTTTCCACAGCTCCCACATGAGAAAAGCTTCTCACCTGTGTGAATTCTCATATGATTATTTAATTTATCTTTTTGAGAGAAACTTTTTCCACAAGTACCACAAGAGAAAGGCTTCTCACCTGTGTGAATTCTCATGTGATTATTTAATTTATCTTTTTGAGAGAAACTTTTTCCACAAGTATCACAAGAGAAAGGCTTCTCACCTGTGTGAATTCTCATATGAACATTCAAAGTGTATTTATGGGTAAAACATTTTCCACAGGTCCCACAGGAGAAAGGCTTCTCACCTGTGTGAATTCTCATATGTACATTTAATTGGCCTTTATCGTTGAAACTTTTTCCACAGCTCCCACATGAGAAAGGCTTCTCACCAGTGTGAATTATCATGTGATAATCTAATTGATATTTTCGAGAGAAGCTTTTTCCACAGTTCCCACATGTGAAAGGCGTCTCACCTGTGTGAATTCTCATGTGATAAATTAAACCATTTTGTTGTCTGTAACTTTTTCCACAGGTCCCACAAGAGAAAGGCTTCTCACCTGTGTGAATTCTCATGTGCTGAGTTAAATGTCCTTTTTGTGTGAAACGTTTTCCACAGATTGAACAAGTGAAAGGTTTTTCTCCTGTGTGAGTTTTCACGTGTACCATCAAGTTACGGTTTCGAGAAAATGTTTTATCACAAATTTTACAAGAATATAATTTTTGCTCTGCGTGAGCTTTCTTGTGCTTTTTTTTCTTTTCAGTGTCAGTTCTGCTTTTCTGCTCTTTGATTTTCTCAAATCTCTCCTTTTGTTTCTGTTCTTCCTTTCTCTCTTTTCCTGGGTCTTCAGAATTGCTTCCTTCCTGATCCTGGTTCTCATCCTCAGCAGAGCCATGAGAGATGAGTTGGTTCCTCTGTGGTTCTGTTTCATTGTGGATTCTTTGCACATTAAGAGGATTCACCAAAATGTCATCAGTCTCCTGTTTCAGCACAAGATGCTCTTCATCCTGACTGATGCAGAGTTGCTTCTCTTCCTCTTTGGACTCTTGATGTTCTGGTTCTTCTTTATCTGAAGTGGACTTCCTCTCCTGGTTGCTGAATTCATTGAGAACCTCCTCCTCTTTACACACCCAGCACTGTGAGAGATCTGCACAAAACACAAAACAAAAGCTTTTAAATATGAGTAAAAGAAGGAAGTATTGATTTTATTCACTTAAAGCCTTTTCAAGTGATCCATAGGCTAAAATTACAAATGTATAATTATAAAAATCTACTTAACCACTTTAGTCTTTCTGACTGGAAGGGGTCAAGAAATCAGTCAAAACATACTATGGATCTCCAGGAGAGAAAGCAAGATGGCGATAATTAAACCTAGTGGCTCCAAGACAAAAATAGTTCAAACAGCAGCTTGATTTAGTCCTGTTATAGTTCCTTAGAGTCTTATACATAATTCTATGCTGAAAACATTTAATGCATAGAGCAGCTTGTTTTCTAATGCACATTAAAAAAGAAACTGAGCAGTTTAAACCCTGTTGATGGTTTTGGTTTCATGTCTTCATGCCGATCCTCATTTGCATAAACATCTGTTCTTTATTACTGTAGCAACAAAAATTAAAGTTGTAAGCAACCTCGAATGGCCCATTCGCCTCAACAACGCTCTGGCGTATGTTGCAATGACAAACCCATCGGCGCTTTGCATTCCAATCAATTCTGCAAATCGCCACCAAGCAGAACATTGAGAAAGACTCTGTATTATGTTCAGTCAGGCTCAGTTCAGCTCCATTGATAAAGTTTTGGCAGAAACCAAACCTTCTTGACAGAAGTTAAAGCCAATTCCTGTTTGGTGGAATAGAAGTAATTACGATCAAGTAAAGTCAGGTTTCCAAAACAAGAGAGAAAGGGAGAAAAAAGCAAGTGTCGATTTTTCACACAGTTTTAACCAAGAGAGGTGGGTAGACTGCAGGGTTTCCCCCAGAAAACTAGCTAAGCCCGAGGGGCACCGAGGCGGTCCACCGTGTTTTTGTATTAAAAGATATTAAGTAGACAGGCTTCAAGGTGTAGAAGTTGTATCAGTTCTGCCATTATGCTTAGCTAACGGAAACGAGTGTTTGTGAGACGGCCACGGACGTGGTAGCCGCGCTACTATGTAGAATGGGCATCAGCCAATGAAAAGCGGCCCCTGTGGTAAGGTCCATTCCCAGTCAGATGTAAATCAACAACTCGCTCATCCCCCACCTGGTTCCAATGGTTCTTTTGTTTGGAGTGGAATGGTGGGAATGATCAGGTCATTTTCTTTGAATTAGGTACAAAACAAATTTCCAGATGCTTGGTAGCTAAAGTTGTAACCTTCACCTTCAGTTCAGAGTTAATTTTTTCTACTTTTGGCAATGATGAAGTCTTTCACCCTTCCTTCAAACCATTTATTTTCTGTCCAGAAACCGAGAACCATTGTTGTCATTGTCACTGGCATGAATTTTGAGTGGATAGTTTTAAAACAACTTACCCACTGTTAAAATTACATGAGTTTTAACAAACTCAATATTCGCTTTTCAATCAACACTTAACAGACTTATACATTTATTATTTAATTTTAAGAGCCATAATTTAACATAGAACGAATCTAAACAATAATAAAATATAAGATTAAACACAAAACATAAAACTAACCATAAACTAATAGTTTTAGTTGGTTAGTAAAACTAATCATTTTAAGCGCAAACTTTAACCAGTACTTTCTTAAACTGGTGAAGTAGAGATGAGGGAGTCACGAAACACAAACTGTAATTTTGATATTATTTAATGAATATACTATTCATTATTATTGGCTATTGTCCAGGTCAGAGTTCATCATTCTAAGTATTTATTTATTCATTGTTATTTATTTCCGGCGGGAACTGATTTGATATTTCTGAGTCTTTCACTTTGAGTTCAGGGTCGCCCCAAAAAATTTCCTACATTGTTTCTCGCTGTTTTTAACTCTACTGAGTGAAATTTAAAGGTTTTTCGTACCTATCCGGTGTAAGATGATCTTCGGTATCCGGGTAAAATCCATCAGTCTGCGCTGATCCTCCATCTCTTCCTCCATCTTAACGTTGATTTCTTTCAACTCTGTGAATGTTTCTCCAGCAGGAGTTACCTGCTCGTTGATAAACTCTCTCTGAGGCGGAACTGAAGACATTTTCACTGAAAACAAGGAAATATTTACCGAAAACACCAAACCTCTTTCCAAACTACCTTCTAAGAGGAGCTAATGCTACCTCGTGAGCTCCGTAGCTTTCCGTGTGTTTCACTTTAGCTGCACTGAAGAAACTATAGACGATTTTAGTTCCCCCTTGAATTTTCCGCTTTGAGCCTCCTCTCAACATAAAGTTATATTAAATATCTTACAACATTAATAAAATGTTCATATATTTCAGTGAGTGAAACACAGTATTAAAGTAATTACACAAACACACGGATGTTTCCAAGCCTTTTGTTTCTGTTAATTATGAGGATTTTCTGCAGCTAAGTAAAGAAGAGCATTTATTTTTAGAATATTACATCATTCTGACTAATGAAAAAATTACTTCAGAATGTGAGTTTGGAGTCAGTTATCAAAACGTATTTATTCTTACAAAAGAACCATATTGGAACTTCTAATGAATTTTTTTGAGTCTGATCGTTTTAGTTTGTAAAACAGTCTAATGTTATATCAGGTTGTAGTTTTGTAGGTTGTGATTCAGTTTTAAAGTTAAATACTGAATGACTACATATATTTTAGAGGAACACGGTGAAATGTTGTTTTGACCTGAAAATACTAACAATAACAGAATCTTGTGAAAAAAGGTTCATGTTTCCATAGAAAGAAGTGAAAACATGAAAGGTCACTGAAGAGACAAGATGTAAGAAGACAGATAACTTTAATTAAAGCCACAAAGACAATTAAAGTTATTATTTTGCTTGTATCGTCATACATGTAACTGAGCAAAGAGATGTTATTAATCACTCATTTAAAAACATACAAAGAAAATATGTTAGAAACATAAAATAACAGAGGAAAACACTGTGAAGCCTCCCAAAGGAACAAAAAGTGTTTAACTGAAGCTCCTCAATGCTAAGAAACAAAAGTCACGTTGCAGCTGTATAAAATACCAATATACTGTTATGAACCTGGTTGTGTAGAGCATGTACAAACACATTTTCACAGCAGAATTTTAACAATGACTTCTGTTTAACAAACTTGGGAAAATAAAAATCTCTCTGCTGTTAGCTCTAAATCAAAATCTGACCAGATCTCAATAATATTTGAGGGTTTTTTTCTTTCAAACAAACATCACAGCGTTCTATTTCTGGGCTTCAGACATGTGACTCGGATGCTGCAAGAAATTCTGATGGGGATCAGGAAGTGGATTTCTCTGGTTCAAAACGGAGCAAAATGGATCACAGCGAGTAGGCTAATGCCCTAAATGGGCCGGCACAGGCGAGATCTCTACAGAAACCCCATGTTCAGAGACAGTGGGGAAATAGTCACAGCTCACTGTGACTGTAAGGCTGGGTAGGTTATATTTAATTTATTCAGCTTTTTTTAGCATGGAAGACCCACCAAATAAACATTTTCAGTCCAGGACTCAGCAGTAAGTTAGCTGCAAACAACATTAGCACTCTGGGAACTACCAAGCTAGGGGGTAAAAATAATACATCTTACAATACATATGAACAGGGCCGTGCAGAGACCTTTGGACGGGCAGGGGCTCAAAATTAAAAAGGGGCACATTGAACAAGACCTTATAACACCGTACAGCAACATAACAACACATAATACCTACATTTCTAAGTTTCACCTACAAAACACAGCTACGGATGACATGTAAAAGGATGGTCTTATCGCTCTACAGTGTTGTATGCATGCGCAAAATTTTTGTAACAACATGCATTGTGTCTGTTTTTATACATTGTAAGTCAGTGCCTCACCAGCTATGAAACTCACCATCCGTCACTGTTTTGCACCCATATGAATCTTTGTGTTTAAATAATTGTTTTTTCATCCTGAAACTTTTTCCACAGGTCCCACAAGAGAAAGGCTTCTCACCTGTGTGAATTTTCACATGATTATTTAAAGTATCTTTTCGAGAGAAACGTTTTCCACAGTTCCCACATGAGAAAGGCTTCTCTCCTGTGTGAATACTCATGTGCTGAATTAAATTCCTTTTTGCACTGTAACTTTTTCCACAGGTTCCACAAGAGAAAGGCTTCTCACCTGTGTGAATTTTCACATGATTATTTAAAGTTTCTTTTTGAGAGAAACGTTTTCC